>NC_056612.1:15081522-15406522 GCF_018340385.1 Cyprinus carpio | reverse complement strand
TGAGGGTGTTCTTGTTTAGGAAAAAGTTACCTTGTTTGCTTAAAGATTGTCCATGAATATAACACAAGCCTCAAATGAGAAAAACATTTAATACTGACAAGCCGAGTTTGTTTTGCATGAGATGTACATACCATTGCTGGTAAAAGAGCCACAGAAATATCTTGTTCTACGACACTGAAACTTCTTCAAACAAGGCTAAAAATAGAAGGTACTGAAAGCCGCAAAACAGACTTACATAAACCAGGAACAACCCATCCCCCCCAACACCCAACACACACACACATACACATAATATCATATATATATGCAGTTAGGTCCATATTTGGACACTGACACAATTTTCATAATTTCTGTATGCCACCAAAATAGAAATAAAATGAAACAATCAAGATGAATTTGAAGTGCAGACTTTAAGCTTTAATTTAAAGAATTACAACCATTTTTATACACAGTTGAAGCTCTCATTAAATATACTGACACTATGCCAGAGTGTCAATATATGCCAGAGTGTCAAATTATTTAATTTTTTAAAATGTAATTAGTTACATGATGTTTCAATTAATTATTCTAATTAATCACAAAATAAATTTGACTGGGAAAATACCCACAAAAGATTATTAAAGGCTATTTTTGTCTTAAATAAGAAAGTACCACGTAGACAAATTGTAACCTTAGAAAGAAATATTTAGTTTGATTCAATGTAAAATTTATTACACAAAAACATTTAGGCTACAATGGCCTAACATAAATTATGGAACATAAAACAAAATAATTTGAGAAACATCTCAGTATTTTTTTATTCATACAATGAAAGTCATTGGTAACCAAAACAGCGTTTGAAACTAAATGAGGCTGAGTAAACAATGACAGAATTATTATTATTATTATTTTTGGGGGAACTAATTTTTTTATTATTTATTTATTTATTTATTTATTTAATTTTTATAAACTCTAAATAATAAACTAAATCTGCCAGCAGGTAACGGTAAATGTCTGTATGAGTCATTCATTCATTTGAACAGCTGAATCATTCAGGAATTCAGTAAACGGCTCTCTTTATAAATGGGCCTTTGAATCATTGGTTCACACGATTCGATCAAAATGCAGATTCATTCAAAAACTAAACAACTGTGTTGCTCGGAGACACACAATTCTTCTATGGCTTGTCACATGTTTAGAACAAAATGGACTATGCACTTTCTCTGCAGCAGCTCAGTCTGTGTCCTACGCTATATTTTCAGATACGCTCGTATCAAACTACTGTATATCGATATAAACGGTATTGGCTCATATCGAATCGTTTATAAAGAAAACATCGATATATCGTACAAACTCGATATACCACCCAGCCCTACATACTGTAGATATCCAGCATGATATTTTTCCACATTGAGATCTGTGTTTTCAAAGTGTTCCTTTAATTTTTTGAGCAGTGTATATATATAGCATATATATATATATATATATATATATATAAGTTTGTAAAACATACAGAAACATAATGTATGTTTTAAATTAATTCATTCTCCACAAAAAAGAAAGTGTACAACATTTTAAATGCTTTATGCTTGAAACTGCTGCCTTTGAAAAACTGTTGATGCATTATCAACATAACTCATATGAATGCATGCATATCTGACAGAGCGTCTTTTATTTATGTGTTCTGCCAGAATGCAAAAAACTGTGGTTTTATGTAAACCATTTTAATTGACATTTTTAGTAATGTCAAGCAATGTGTTCATTAATGCATGCCTGTTATTTGCCATACTACATGACATGCATTTAAAAAAAAGAAGAAAAAATCTGCTTCCAGTAAAACACTTCCTGCTAAACAACATTTATGTGGACATTTGCATGTTTGGAATTGCTTTGTTTTATTTGGAAATAACATACAGACAAAATGTAAATATTTTTAAGAAAAAAAAAGATGTAGATAAGATGTACAGAATGTACAGGAAATACTTAAATAGCCTATAGTCAACATATATTTTAAAATGCACATATTCACATATACAAGAAATACTCTATTGACTTCTGTTGCAAGTTTATTAACACTTTTGTTTTGTTTTACAAATTTACGGATTATCCTCTGTGGTAATCGACAGCATGTCACTGAATTCATATTTAATTGAGGAAATATTAGTTTTCTAAAACAGTAGTTCTGGCTAGATTTTTAGCCTCAGTTCTCAGATGTTCTCTAAACCACACCCTAAATCCACACCTATACTTTTTACATAAACAGCTACCACATAATTTTGAGACATACAGAGATACCGATATTATAACCACCTGTGCACAGATAAGGTGAGTCTGTCTTATTATGAATGCACAAATAGAAAAGTTGACTGCTTATTTATGTAATGATCACAAGCAATCCTGAAGAATTAGAAAGATTTCCAAAGCAAAGCTTAACAAAGGCTATTATTGGTGTTGGAAAATATATAGTGATATATGTTTGTTTATTTATAATGCTGTTTTATTGTACAAAATGTAGGGGTTTGTTTATTTATTTATTCATTTTTTGTTGGTTTGAAAATATAAAATATTGTAAAATATAAATATATAAAGATGTAGATGCTTATGAGATTACAGTCTTATGAGAATAAATAAATGTTTTATTCTATATGGGGCTGGTCTACTCACTTTATCTCGGTAACACTCTTCCAGATAAATTTCGCTCGCAAAATTAAAAAATTTATAAACAATGGGTCACAGAATTTATACAGTGCTTTGAAGATGTACCTCTGCATTTATACGATACTCCACTAGATGTCATCGAAGCATTACAAAGAATACTCCGTGCACCTTTAAATGCAACTGAAAAACACTATGAGACGAAGTCTCAATATACGAAATATGTTGACTTAATGTAAAGGAAAAGATAAAGTGTTTATTGATATAATAATAACGTCAGAAATTATATACATCGTATTGAATGGTTTGTAAACATCACCTCTAAATTACACATGGCTATGTGTAGACAGCGACCTCTAGTGTAAACAGCTGTGTTGTTCAAATAGGCTAACTGATCAGAACATCATGGGCCCTGTTTTAACGATCTAAGCACAAGGTCTAAAGCACACGAGGCAGGTGCACTTAGGGCGTGTCCACAGGGCCGTCCTTCGGTGGGTGCAACTGGTGCGGTCCCCATCATTGTGTACCGATGTACAGATCTGTTTCCACACTAGAAAAGCGTTCAGTTTTTCCACTTGCAAATTCTGTCATGTAAATAGCAAATCAGCCATGGTGCGAGTGCAACTGGCATGGCATGTTATGGCATGTTACGCCCCAAACACACCCATGACTCATTAAGAGAATAGGGACAACCCTTTTAGACCATGCGCTGGGCGCGCAGACCGTCAATGGCGCAAACATGCCAAATATTAAAAATTAAAGGATTGCAATGTAGAAGAATATTACTGTGTAGGCTACATAAATATAAAAATGTCATAATGAGTAGTCATTGCATGTACAAACATGATTCCAAAAATGTTGGGACACTGTACAAATTGTGAATAAAAACAGAACGCAATGATGTGGAAGTTTCAAATTTCAATATTTTATTCAGATTACAACACAGATGACATATCAAATGTTTAAACTGAGAAAATGTATAATTGTAAGGGAAAAATAAGTTGATTTTAAATTTCATGGCATCAACACATTTCAAAAAAGTTGCCTAATGCCACAATTTACCTAATGAGTTGCAAATTGGTCCTCCAGCTGTTCCTTATATGTACATTTAACTTTTCTGGCCTATTATTGCTACCTGTCCCAACTTTTTTGGAATGTGTAGCTCTCATGAAATCCAAAATGAGCCAATATTTGGCATGACATTTCAAAATGTCTCACTTTCAACATTTGATATGTTATCTATATTCTGTACCTGGCACCGACCATTTTTCCTGTCGTTAAACTAGCAAAAGTGTATTTGGACAAGCCCTAAATCCACATGCACAGTGCGCTTTAGACCATGCGCTTAGATCGTTAAAATAGGGCACTAACCTTAATAAAGTAATTTACTTATATTTCACCAGGTTTTTGTTGGTCATTGGTGCAGTCTATTTCAGTTGCCTCAAAATAGCAACGCAATGTGCCTGAACACACCTCGTTTTCGGATCAGCACACCCATGAGCGATCAAATGGGCGCAAATGCATTCGCTATTTAAACAACGTGGCGCAGGACGTGAAAATGATTACTATGTTGGGCTGAAACTAGCAAAATGGCGCAATGCACCAGATGTTGAATAGAGCCCCATAAGATAAAAGACTGAATTTATAAAATTAGCTACATAAATAATAACACGATTACTGCAAAACTACTGTACAAGCATTTCACTATAAATGTTTTTACTTGCAGTAAAACCCCCGGAATGCTTCTTGACATTTACCCAGTTGCTTTGCTGTTTTAGAGTCATCATGTCAGATGAAGTCAATGTCTTTATGGACCCTTTCCTCAGAATCTACACAAATCCTGACCAGATAGAAGTAGCCGATTACCTCACAGACATCAAAAAGCAAGAGGAAGAGGACAAAAACAAAAATGTTTATGTGGTTTCCAGCGAGTTTGCAGACATATTGTCTAATGCCACAGAGAACACAGAAGATTTAGACTCTTTTGGCTCAGAATTACAAGAAATAATTGACTCTCCAGCATCAGAGAAAACAAACAAACCGAAAAGTAATCTTAAGGAGTTAGAAAATGTTACACTTAACATTGCTATAACCGGGATGACAGGGGCAGGGAAGTCTTCCTTAGTCAATGCCCTCAGAGGCCTTCCTAATGATGATAAGGACGCAGCACCCACAGGAACAACTGAAACTACCATGATGCCCAACATGTATCCACATCCCTCCATGCCAAATGTGAAGATCTGGGACCTGCCTGGAATTGGCAGTCCAAAATTTAGAGCAAAGAAGTACCTGAAAGATGTCGAGTTTCACACATATGACTTCTTTCTCATAGTGAGCTCTGAAAGATTTAAGGAGAATGACATCGAGCTGGCCAGAGAAATCAAGAAGTGCAAGAAGATATTTTATTTCATTCGCACTAAAATTGACAATGACATTCGTGCTGAATCACACAAAAGAAACTTCAAAGAGTGGATGTTGCTCAAAAACATCAGAGAGGATTGTAAGGCGAACCTATTGAGAGTCAGAAAACCCAAAATATTCCTAGTATCATCATTTGAAGTGGAAAAATATGACTTTCAGAAGCTGATCAGCACCCTCGAAGATGAACTTCCCAAAAAGAAGAAACTTGCTCTCATTCAGTCTTTGCCCATTTATTCTCTTCAGAAAGGTAATCTGAAGGAGTTAGAGAATGTTACACTTAACATTGCTGTAACCGGGATGACAGGGGCAGGGAAGTCTTCCTTCGTCAATGCCCTCAGAGGCCTTCCTAATGATGATAAGGACGCAGCTCCCACAGGAATTGAAACTACCATGATGCCCAACATGTATCCACATCCCTCCATGCCAGATGTGAAGATCTGGGACCTGCCTGGAATTGGCAGTCCAAAATTTAGAGCAAAGAAGTACCTGAAAGATGTCAATTTCCACATGTATGATTTCTTTCTCATAGTGACCTCTGAAAGATTTAAGGAGAACGACGTCGAGCTGGCCAGAGCGATCATGAAGAGCAAGAAGCTATTTTATTTCATTCGCACTAAAATTGATAACGACATTCATGCTGAATCGCACAAAAGAAACTTTGATGAGCGGATGTTGCTCGAAAACATCAGAGAGGATTGTAAGGTAAACCTATTGAGAGTCGGAATACCCAAAATATTCTTAGTCTCTTCATTTAATTTGGAAAAATATGACTTTCAGAAGCTGATCAACACCCTCGAAGATGAACTCTCAGAGAACAAGAAATTTGCTCTCATTCAGTCTCTGCCCGTTTATTCGCTAGAGGCCCTCACAAAGAAGAAAACATACAAGAAAATTTGGCTAAATGCATTCGCGGCCGGGCGGTCAGAGCAATAGCTCCCATCCCGGGATTGTCACTAGCCTGTGATTATGGTATCATGAATACGTTTTTCAGCTAGTCTACACAGGCTTCAGCTTATCAAATCACAGTCTAGAAGCGCTATCAGACAGAGTGAACAAACCGGTGGAGCAGCTAAAAGCCGCTATGACATCACGCTTCAAAGAGGGGGCCACTGAGGATATTGTGATTGATATGCTTTCTAAACCAATGATTGCTATAGCTAAAACGCTGGGGATTAAATATCTCTGCTGCTAGAAGGAGCTCTACCAGCAGGAGGAACGGCCATTGCTTCTGTGCACTACCTGCTTAACATGGGACTCAATGAGATGGCAGAAGACACCAAATGTGTTCTTTCTGTCACAGCTTGCCTAATAGGCAGAAAAAGGAACTTCGGATCAAGCTTACAAATCATATTATAATGTGTTGATGCAGAAAACATGTATTGTAGTACTAAAAAATAAATAGATAAAGTAATCATACTAATTGTAAAAAAAATTGTAATAATGATTCAAATAAAATACTGAAATGTGATCATGAATGTGCATTTGAAATTAAAACACAGTTTGCTTCACCAATGTAAACTACACTTTCTAATTTTGCCAATTTCTTTAATTTGTGTCTGTATGTATAAGTGTATGTATGTATGTACTGCATGTATGCTGGATGTGCAATGAATAAAATACTTATTGATTAAATTATTGATTTATTTTTTTATTTATTTTTTTATTTCACTGTGTGTTATTTAGTTAATTAGATGACTTTGCTTATTGGTTTGCAACTTTATTAGATATCTAAACCGACACACACACACACACACACACACACACACACACACACACACACACGCAAAACAGTTTAAAATGAAATTATCTAAGACAACATATCCTTTCCAAACACTAATATTCTGCTAAATTCAAATTCTACAAGCCATGCAAAAAAGATTACTGCTATACATAAGTATCTGTTATACTCACTTCATTACTGTCATGATCTCTAGCTGGAGTGCCCACAAGCTCCACTAGAGGGTACTCCATCTCATACCTTTGAAACTCACTCTGGACTCCATTTGCCATAATCCTTTGCTTGGACTCATCAGAGCTCATCAATTGCAATCACCTGTCTCTCATTACCTTATCAGTCTCACACTAACCCTACATTCCATTCGGAAGGGCTCATCCCTATGCCCTAATCCCTTCAAAGGGTTTACCTTCTGATGCCTCACGGAGCCACCGTCATCATGCAAAGAATCTGCGCAAAGGATCTTGGGAGCCTGAAGTGTCCATCAGTTGTACCCTTCGAAATCCTTCATTCTGAAGGGCCCTTTGAAGTGGCCAGTTTTGAGCACTTCGGTTTGGCACGACCTTTCAATATGGTGGCCATGATTGTTTTCACTCTGAAGTGCCCTTCAGAGGGAGATATATCCCATTTGGATATACACACACTCTCACATCACTGGTGAATAATTGTTGATTGGCACTTTCCGTGTTTCTAGTTTCCCTGTTTCCTTGCCATTGTGTTTTGATCCCTGGACTGTTTCCTTGTTTATGATTGTTTGCTGCCTGCCCTGACCATTGCCTGACTTGTGGATTACTCTTGCCTTTGCCCTAGATGTGTTTGTTAGTGGTGGGCAGAGCAAGGCTTCATGAAACACTGAAACAGTCGAAGCAAATGTGCCGGGGTTTTGAAATAATTTGGACACCCATCTCTACGGTGACACCTAGTGGTCATTTTCAAGTATTTCCCTGAAACAGCATTGGCAATGAATCAGTTAAGCAAAATTGATGAATTATAACTTATATGTTGTATCTATCTTTCAGCATGTGGGTTGGGGGAGTGGTTAGTGTGCACACCTGGCATGTTGTCAGAACCTGTCACTTTAGGTATGAATACCGGGTGAAGCCTGTATATAATTATAATACAAATTTGAAAGTTGTGTTTTTATTGTTCTGTACTTGTAATGTGTTGTAACATTTCTCTGAATGAACTCTTTGTGAATATGTTATTTTGGTCATGAAAAAAAAACATTAATAAAAGACATCAAGCCACAACCTGTTTTTATACAGTCTATGGCCACAACTGGCACTTTTTTGCATATAATAAAGATTTTTATTTAAATATATTAAAATATGTCAATTCTACACAGACAGCAAGCACTGTGTCTGCTACAATCCCTCCCTCCATATGTGCTTGAGTTTTATGTGTGTTTATGTGCACTTTAATATATTTTAATGTTACAGCTTCTTATATAAAATAAAACAAAGCAAAGAACAAGTGTCTTATCATTTATTATACTAGAGCATTATACATCAGTAGTTGTCCTCGACAACCAATGTTGACCTGCCGTGGTACAAGTCCTTGTGGAGATGGAAAGAATGCCATATCTTCTCCAGTTCCGTTGTTGTCTCCTTTTGTAGTTTTAAATAATGATTTAATGATTTGATATTTATTTGCCGCCATCATGGCTATAATGATTCTCCGAAGAGCCGCTTCTTCTTCGGCTTTTGTCGTGGTACTGCAGGTTACACCAGCAACATGCCCGTGGACAATGCATACTAACGATTTGCATGTGTACTGCACGTCGACGTGGACAACAACGCAGAAGTATAAATGAAAACTGACGCATAGCCTACGGCGTAAAGGCTATGGCGTAGGTCCGACGCAGAAGTAAGGACAGTCTGGTGGTTCTTACTCACAGCCTGTAAGTATGTTTTCATATGTAAAGGATTTGGCACTGATGATTCAAACGTGAGTTTTGAGCAGTGTAGAGTCATCGTTAGTGCTTGTTATTTGTCTTGATTTTATGTTCCTGCAGCGTGATCCTCAACGCAGAAAGTTTAAGAAAATATAGCTGCTTGTTTGTCATTTTTATGATTAATTATGTGCAAAGTGGATGCAACAAATGCCTCGTTTGTAATGGGTTTTATTGGTTTTGTCTCATTGCGCCGGTGTCCTGACATTTTATCCTACCCGTCAGGCACACACGGCATCACAATGTTAAGGGGCGTAACATTTCCGTGACACACTTGACGCATTCAGCCAATCACAACACACTGGATAGCTGGCCAATCAGAGCACACCTGACTTTTCAGAATGATAAGCTTTGTAAAAATCTATGTTTCAGAAAGGTGGGGCATAGAGGAGAAACGATAATGTACATTAGGCCTTTGTGGAAAATAATGTGTTTTTTGAACCTTAAACCACATAAACTCATTACATTATACCAAATTAGAGTCCTGCAACAGGTCGGGTACCCGCATAAAAGTGGCTAAAACGGGTGGATTGTGACATTCCGAAAATTCACGGGCGGGGATGCGGGCGGATAATTAACTCCTTGCAAGTGGGTAGTAGTGTGGATGAAAAATATGTGCAATATTTGTATGTACATACTGGTAAAAAAAAAAATTATAGCCTGAATGCACTGTAAGTGGCTTTGAATAAAAGCGTCTGCTAAATGCATAAATGTAATGTAAATGTCTAAATTACCATTACACATATGCAACAACGATTTGACATTTGACCCATCACGTCACCACCACTGCGACAGTGCAACTTTTGGTGATGCTTCTGGTAGCCTAGTAAAGGCTATTGTTTGTGAGCGACAGGCGCAGGTTGTATTTTTTCTTGTTCTTTTTTTTTCATTAATAGGTCTTTTTGCGTATAGTTATCAGGTTCCATAGCCTATTATTTGAATACTGAATTTGGGATTTACCTTAGTTGTCAGTTATAATCATCAAAATTAAAATAAATAAACATTTGAAATATATCAGTCTGTGTGAACACGCGTGTGTTGCACAAAACATGCTTTGGTTTTGAAGTGTATATTTGAAAAAAATATAATATTATCTTGTTTTATGACAATAAAGACTGTGCTGCGCAACCGTTATGTTAATGTTTCACATTTTAAAAAATGGAATTAGTGAAATACAAATCATCGACTTTTTGATGATATTCTTATTATATGCAGTCTGTGTGTAATGTATGAATATAATGTGAAATAAATCAACTTTTTGATGATATTCTTATTATATGACCAGCACCTGTACACAAAATAATGGGGGGTGGGGGGTCCTAATCGTCTGGCCTAAATATAGAAACAAGATGATACCCCCATCCTGAGTCTCTCTGGTCCATCAATTCAAGACGCACCAGTCAACCTGACCATCATCCTATCCCCTTTACCTTTTCATCCTCTTCCAACTCATCCCTAGCATTCTGTACAATAAACTATTCATTTACATATTTGGTTGTGGTGTGGCTCTTACTCGTGAATAGTTAATTAACTACATAACACTTCTGGAATTAAATATGACCTGGAATCTTGCATATGATAAAGATTAATAATGTACAATACACTGCTCCTGGGCAACATAAATTCAAACATCATGCTTTTTTACTATACACAGAATTTTACTATGATACATTATTATTTAAGATGTTAATACCCCATTCATTTTGACCATTTTTAACAGATGTCATTCATCTGAAGTCATCCTTCGTATCAATGAAGTGAAAAGGTGTCACATAAAAAGTTTTATTAACAGCAGTAAGAACTTGGGGAAAAAAGAAAGAAAGAAAATTAACAATTTGTGCTCAAATTCCCATGAAAAAGAAATTAAGTCAAAAGAAATGTACTTAAAATATACTTAAGACTATTTATATATATATATATATATATATATATATAAGTGTGCTTGTTTAGGAAAAAGTTACTTTGTTTGCTTAAAGATTGTCCATGAATTAAACACAAGCCTCAAATGAGAAAAACATTTAATACTGACAAGCCGAGTTTGTTTTGTATGAGATGCACATACCATTGCTGGTAAAAGAGCCACAGAAATATCTTGTTCTACGACATTGAAACTTCTTCAAACAGGGCTCAAAATAGAAGGCGCTGAAAGTTGCAAAACAGACTTACTTTAACCAGGAACATATCTATTTTTAAAAAAGTTCTTTAAGTTTGTAAAGCATACAGAAACATAATATAGGGTTTAAAGTATTTAATTAATTTCCCACACAAAAAAGAAAAGAAAATATACAGCATTTTACATGCTTCATGCATGAAACTGCTGCCTTTGATACACTGTTGATGCATTATCAACATTACAAAGCATGCATGTCTGACAGAGCGTCTTTGGTTCTGTGATTTAATGTAAAACATTTCATTTGACATTTTTAGTAATGTCAAGCAACATGTTCATTTATGCATGTTATTGCCATACTTTCAATGACATGCACACTACCAAAAAAAAAAAGAAAAGAAAAGATCTTCTTCCAGTAAAATACTTCCTGCTAAACAACATTCATGTGGAAATGTGCATGTTTAGAATAGCGTTGTGTTTTATGTGGAAATAGCATACAGACAAAATGTAGATATTTTTTTTTTTTTTAAAAAAAGAAAGAAAAAAATATGTAGATAAGTTAGAATGTACAGGAAATATTTAATATGGTCAGCATATATTTTAAAATGCACATAAACATAAACATACAAGAAATACTCTGTTGACTTCAGCTGCAAGTGTATTAACATTTTTGTTTTGTTTTGTTTTATGCATTTACAGACTATTTTCTGTGGTAATCGACAGTGTGTCAGTGAATTCATATTTAATTCAGAAAATGTTTGTTTTCTTATAAAGTATTTCTGGATAGATGTTTAGCCTCAGTTCTCAGATGTTCTCTAAACCACACCCTAAATCCACACCTACACCTTTTTCATAAACAGCTGCCACATCATTTTGAGACATACAGAAATACCGATATTATAACCACCTGTGCACAGAAAAGGTGAGTTTGTCTTATTATAAATGTACAAATAGAAAAGTTGACTGCTTATTTATGTACTGATCAGATATAAAATAAGCAATCCTGATGAATTAGAATTCCATAACAAAGTGTTACATGGGCTATTATTGATGTGTAGGAAAACAAATATTTACCAATAGATATTTACTTATAATGCTGTTTTATTGTACATAATGTATGGATTAGTATATATATTTATGTGTTTGTTTGTTTGAAAATGTAAATAGTGTAAAACAGTGTAGATGCTCATGAGGTTCCAGTCTTATGAGAATAAATAAAAGTTTTATTCTATATGGGGCTTTATCTCTGTAACACTCTTCCAACTGAATTTTACTCGCAAAATAAAAAACAATACCTTTGCATTTGTACGATACTCTATATACTCCACTAGATGTCAGCGCAACATTAAAAAGAAAAATCCGTTCACCTTTAAATTCAACTTATAAACACTACGAGAAATCTCAGTATATGAAATATTTTGACTTAATTTAAAGGGAAAAGATAACGTGTTTACTTATATGATAATGACGTCATATGACAATAATATGATAATTTATATGATAATTACTTATATTTTGTACTGAATGGTTTGTAAACCACACGTTTAAATTACACATGGCGATGTGTAGACAGCGGCATCTAGTGTAAACAGCTGTGTTGTTCTAATAACTGATCATAACATCGTAAAAGACTAGTACTAGTAGCTACTGCAGAACTAACGTACAAACGTTTCGCTAGAAGTTCCACTGGCAATAAAAACCCTTGAATGCTTCTCTACATTAACCCAGTTGCTTTGCTTTTTCAGAGTCAACGTGTCAGATGAAGTCAATGCCTTTATGGACCCAAAATCTACACAAATCCTGATCATTTATAAGTAGCAGATAACCTCACTGAATCCTTTCACGAGGACATTGTGTTGAAAGCACAAAACAGAGACACAGAATTGTTGGAGTCCCTAGGAATCGTCCAATCAAAACTCATTAAAACTATGGAGAAACAACCAGAGAAACCAAAACATAGTAGTTCATTACTGGACATTGTTGAATCAAAACTTAATGATGTGAAGGAAAGAGAGAGGGAAAAAAAGCAGAGTGATAAAAAAAAGCAAGCAGAGAAAGAAGTAATACATATAACAAATGAAACAACTGTAGATCAGTCAGAAAAAGCTGAAATGTGTCACTTTGACATGATACAGATGGGAGAATGTCTTGAGGAGCAAAATGAGCAAACTGAGGCTGAGGAACCATGTAAAGTGACCACAGAAGAACAACACATGAGAGAGAAAAAGCAGAGTGATAAAGAGAAGCATGCAGAAAAAGAAGGGATACATATAATAAATGAAACAACTGTAGATCAGTCAGAAAAAACTGAAATGTGTCACTTTGACATGATACAGATGGAAAAATGTCTTGAGGAGCAAAATGAGCAAACAGAGACTGAAGTACCATGTGAAGTGACCACAGAAGAACAACACATGAGAGAGAAAAAGCAGAGTGATAAAGAGAAGCAAGCAGAAAAAGAAGTGATACATATAATAAATGAAACAACTGTAGATCAGTCAGAAAAAACTGAAATGTGTCACTTTGACATGATACACATGGAAAAATGTCTTGAGGAGCAAAATGAGCAAACAGAGACGGAGGAACCATGTGAAGTGACCACAGAAGAACAACACGTGAAGGCTGTTGATAAAGAGGAGCAAAGAGAGCCAGAAATTTCAGTTCCGATGACAAATGAGGAAGCAAAGGGAATGACTGAGTGTGGAAAAGCTACAGACATTCATAAAACAAAACAACCTGACAGTGTCGAAACAGACCATTTTCAAGAGTCACAAGCTGCTATAATGGAAAAAGATGTTTTGACAGAAAAACCTAATAAGATTAATCTCAGTGAACCATCATATAAAGTCACTACTAAAGATGAAAATGAGGAGGTTATGGAGATACAGAAGGAAGAATTGCTCAGTGGAGTAGTGTGCCCAGATGCCAAGAAGTCACAAGATGACACAGATAAGGTGTTTCTGTGTAAAGCAAAAGAGAACATGCATTTAAAATCAGAAAGCACTGAGAAGAGGGAAAGTATAAACACAACAACTAAAAAGCAAGAAGAGGAGCATGTATATGAAGTACCTGATGTTATGCTCACTAGTTCTGCAGAATACGTTTATCCGGCAGAAAGTGTTAAAGAACAACTGAAGAAACTGGACAATGTCACACTTCACATTGCTGTTACAGGATCAACTGGAGCAGGAAAATCCAGTTTTATTAATGCAATACGAGGTCTGCAACCTGACGACGTCAATGCAGCTCCCACAGGAGTGACTGAGACGACAATGACATCAACAGTGTATACACATCCTACAATGCCCAATGTAAAATTATGGGATCTGCCAGGGACTGGAAGTCCCAAATTTAAAGCCAAAAAATATCTAAAGGAGGTGAAACTTAACACCTTTGACTTCTTCATCATCATCTCCTCAGAGAGATTCAAAGAAAATGACATCATGCTGGCTAAAGCAATTAAAGAGAAGAAGAAGTTGTTCTACTTTCTCCGCTCGAAGATTGACAACGACATTCAAGCGGAATCTAAAAGGAAAGACTTTGATGAGCAGAAAGTTCTCTCACATATTCGTGAGGACTGTCACAGAAACCTTAAGGATGTGTATAACCCAAAACCAGAAATTTTCCTGATTTCCTCTTTTGAATTGCACAAATATGATTTTCAAACCCTCGTCGACACAATGGAGAAGCAGCTACCTGCTCACAAGAGAGATGCTTTGATTCTGTCCTTGCCAATATACTCCTCCAAGATTCTGGACGAGAAAATTGAACTGTTTATGAAGCAAACCTGGTCGGCAGCCGTTGCCTCTGGGTCCATTGCTGTGGCTCCCGTGCCTGGTCTATCCATTGCTTGTGATGCTGCCATTTTGCTGGCTTTCTTCACAAAGTGTTACTATGCATTTGGTCTGGATGATAAATCAGTAGATAAGCTCTCCGTGAGAGTCAACAATCAATCCCTCAAATCTGTAAGAAAGTCACCTCTAGTGATCGCTATTGGGCAAAAGAAACTCAGTAATAAGGAGCTCTCAGCACTGACAAATAGGGAAGCAGCAGTTAAATTTGCGTGGAGCATGGTACCCGTTGTAGGGAGTAAAAAAACTGCAGAAATGTCTTACTCCGCAACATTGAACCTTCTGCGAGCAGGCGTTCAGGATCTCGCTGATACAGCCAAAGAAGTGCTGAAAGTGGCAGGTCTGACTGATGTCTACTGAAATCACAGACTGAGATCAGTCAAGAGGTCATGCCATTGATCATTTTTGTTAAGTCATTCACTCATAAGTTACTCAAAGTATGTTGCTGGCTGCAATTCCAGAAGCTGAGCTGCATGTATCTACTGACAGTTCTGAACATGTGTTTCTTTATTATCTTAAAAATGTATGTTTTAAATTGCTTTTGTTATTTGATTTACTTCCTATAAAACATGCCTATAAACTGTCGTCATGTCATGGACTAAATGTGAAGTAAATGGTCTAAATGTGTTGTTTGTTAGATTGTGTGTGTTAAGTGTGTGTAGAAATGAAGCTACCACTAATGTATGTCCACTATTTATAAAATATTTACTTTTATATATAAACTATTTACCGGAATCTGGTCACAATTAGCTGACAGTTGAATTTTGCATTGTTTATTTTTGTTTATTATCTGATTTTTAATGATGTATAGGCTAATGTCTCATAATAAAAATTAAATGGTGTGTAGCTTTTATTATAAAAACATTAATTCGTTTTTACTCTGCAGTGACAAAAACTGAAGCATGGTTAAACGCTTTGCATTAGGCAATTCCTTAGTCGCTTAATATATAACCAAAATTTTTATTTTTATTTCTTTACACAGTTTCATGACTCACGAGGCGGAAATCGAAACCTTGAATAGAGCAAAAATGCCTTTGTTTTATTTACATTTTGAAAAATCATTAAAGAATCAGAATCAGAACCAACACATTAAAAAGAGACAAAAGACACAATAATCGTATGCTTATTTTATGCTAATGCATTTAATAAACCAAGTAATGTGATTTTGAAAATACAGCGCAGTTTTGCAGCGCTGATTTGATTGGCTGTTTGGACTGTCACTTATTTGTGGTAAGTTTCGTTTTCCCAACGTAAGCACGTCAAGTATGGAAGGAGCGCGTGAAGACAGATCCCGGTAGAGAAGCTCGGTATTTAGCAGCTGATTGTTTTTCATTTATATTGATTTCCTACCTGTAGCGTTTTCTTAAGCATCTCTATAAGTGAAGAGTCACTGGTTTACTGCTGGAACCCAAAAATAAAAGTAAGTATAGGCTATTATTTGTTGTCGGTTTTATTATTTAATAACAAGAATTGCTTTATGCAATAGCAAAAATGAACATCAAGCGAATGTTGTATGATTGTATTGTATGGAGAAAAAAAAAACACTAAAAATATTTTTTTCTTCTAAGTTGTAGGCTAATTTTTTTATTGGCGTTTTTGGAGCATTTTCTCTTTTCACAAAAGTTTTGATTTTCGCTAAATATATAAAAAATATAGCCTAGCTATATAGGCTATTAGTTATAATCATATCCCTATATTAAGCATTTATGATTATTATTGTATGATTCATTGTCTTTTACATGTAGTGTAGCTTTATATTATCAAATTGTAGTCTACTTAACCCATATATAATTTAACTGCCAAATTTATATTTTAATACATTTAAGTATTTTTTGTTGTCGTTAATAAAACTGAATATTTGTATTTATGAATCAATATATTTTATATGTTTTAATGTTGCTGCATAATCCATAATGTTTGTCATTTATGAATCTTGGTTAATTTTTACCCTGACAGGGAAGCGGAGCACACAGGGCAATACAACGATTAGAGCTCTCCACACTAAAGGTCAGTATAACACTGCAGATATTATCAAACCATAATATGTTATACCTTTTTCATTATTTTTATTAAGTACAAATTGTAGTTTTATTACGAAATTGTTATTTGACAAACTTTAAAAAACACAATCAACCAGAACTATTGCAGTCCTTGACACATTAGGAATAGGGCAAACACTATCAGCAAATATGATGATTATTGTACCGGAAATGATTAGCAACCAGAGCTTCAAGAATAAGTTAATTTTGAAGTATGCATACTTCTATGTACATCTATAACTTTTACAGTATAAAACATGGAAAGTCAAGACCCTGCTGTTGTTGAGGCAGTAAAGGCTTCAGGCGAGTCTACCCTGGAAAAGGCCACAACAAAAGCTAAAGAAACATTTGACCAGTTAATGAATGTCCCACTTAACATTGCGGTGACTGGAAAGACGGGATCTGGGAAATCCTCCTTTATAAATGCACTTAGAGGTCTAAATGATGAAGATGATGGAGCAGCACTTACTGGAGTCACAGAAACTACAATGGAGCCCACCATGTATGAGCATCCTGCAGTGCCAAATGTGAAAATCTGGGACCTGCCTGGAATAGGAAGTCCAAACTTCAAAGCAAATAAATACCTCAAAGATGTCAAGTTTCACACCTATGATTTCTTCATTATTTTAAACTCAGAGAGGTTCATGGAGAATGACGTCATGTTGGCTAAAGAAATTAAAAAACAGAAGAAGAACTTTTACTTTGTTCGTTCCAAGATCGACAATGACATTTTAGCAGAGCAAAGAAAAAAGGGATTTGATGAGCAGAACGTTCTTTCCAAAATAAGAAAGGACTGTCAGAAAAACTTGAAAGAACTGGGAGACCCCAAAGTTTTCTTGATATCATCTTTTGAACTGGAGAACTATGATTTTGAAATATTTCAAAACTCTCTGGAAGAAGAGCTTCCTGAACACAAGAGATCTGCTCTTCTACAAGCCTGGCCAGTGTGCTCTGCTGAATCTCTGGAGAAGAAGATCAAGATGTTTAAAGGGATAATCTGGGCTGCATCTCTCGCCTCTGCTGGTATAGCCGTCATCCCTGTGCCTGGACTATCAGTAGCATGTGATGCAGGCATTTTGATGCTTTTCTTCACAAGATGCTACTATGCATTTGGTCTGGATGAAAGATCACTGACAAGGCTTTCAGAAAAAGTGAACAAGCCTTTGCTGGAACATGTGGCCAAATCAAAGTTTGCATCTGCCATCCAAGAAAAAGCAGTGGCCAGATTACAAGTCTCTGTTGCACTTGCATCCCTTGTTACCATTGAGTATTTTGCAAGTCTCCTTCCAGGTGTAGGAAGTGTTGCTGCTGCAGGAATATCCTTCGGTACTACTTATTACCTCTTGAGAGAAGGATTAAATGAACTGGCAGACATTGCTCGAAAAATCAGAAAAGATGCTGAGCTGGACGACATTTGATTGGTTTTGTTGGTGGATTTAATTACTATAGAGAGCATGTATGCATTTTCTGAAAAAAAAATAATTCTGCTTCTGTAATGGACTTAATGGCCATAGCATGTTTGTTAGATTGTGTGCTGATTATGAAGGAGATTAAAGTATCACCATGTCTTCATACAGTACAGTATTCAAAGAATAGATGACACTGTACTTTTATTTAATCTCATGCTGCGTGTTAAATTATATTATACAGGCAAGTATAGTCATTTTAAATTGTTCACAATTTGTGTTCATTTTCAATGATGAAATCTGGAAAATGTTCTCAGTCTCACATAATGATGTATTGTATCTCATACAATAAAAATTAAAATAAAAATGTTTATTAACCTTTTTGTGATAAATGTTTCTATATACACACCCACTTTTTGGTTCAGTCGGACTGAATTCATTACGATTGATGAATCTGATTGTAGTGTTTGCATGAACACTAAATAAACGTTATCATATCATATTTTATGTCATTTCGTTATTTCTGCGTCATTGCACATGCGCACTTCTTTTAGTTTCCTGGTTCAATCCGATCGAGTGTTTACATGCACGCTCAATCGTATTAGAAGAGGAATAAATCACCCCCTTCAATACGATCAAAATTTCATTCAGATCGAGCTCAATCAGATTGATTAAGGTGTTTAAATGAACGTTTTTCAATCCGATTGAGCCGTCAATTCGATTACAAACAGATTATTTGGGTGCATGTAAATGTAGCCATTCTGTTATACATAAACAGTCTCAGTTGTGAGATTAGGTAAAGTTACACTGAGAGAAATAAAGTGAAACTGTGAGATATAAATGGGAGATGTAAACTCAAGATTATGTCAATTAAAGTCACAGCTGTCCATGACCAAGCAAAGGAGAAAGTCTTGATTTTACTGTCGTGACCATGCAATGATTTATACCTACTATAATATATTTAATGTTTTTTACAGTGAAGAATTTAACAAGGCATAATGACTGAAGATTCTTCTGCTGACGTGGATTTCTCTGGAGCTTTGCAGAGACTGAGAGAACATGACCCAAATGCCGCTGTTGCAAAGGCTAAAGAGCAATTGGACTGTCTTGACAGTGTGACTCTGAATATTGCAGTGACTGGGGAAACAGGAGCAGGAAAGTCTGCCTTCATCAATGCATTTCGAGGTCTGGATGATGATGATGACAATTCTGCACCAACAGGAATAACCGAAACAACAAAGGTAGCTACCATGTACACCCATCCCACCAAGTCAAATGTCCAACTATGGGACCTGCCAGGGACAGGAATGCCTAATTTCAAGGCTGACAAATTCCTCAAGGAAGTGAAATTTGAAACGTATGATTTATTTATCATCATTTCCTCAGAGAGGTTCAAGGAAAATGATGTCTTTCTGGCCAAAGAGATTCAAAAAAAGCAGAAGAGGTTTTATTTCGTGCGGACCAAGATTGATAATGACATGCGCTCAGTGGCCAAGACAAGAAGAAATTTTGATGAGCAGCAGGTACTTTGCACAATTAGAGAGGACTGCCACAGAAACGTGAAGGAGCTAGGAAACCCCAAGGTGTTCCTGATATCCTCTTATGATTTGGGAAAATATGACTTCCATGACCTGGTAGATTCCCTAGAGTCAGACCTTTCAGAATACAAGAGATTTGCTCTGGTCCAGTCTTTGCCTGTGTGCTCTCTGGCTATGCTAGAGAAGAAAAAAAAGGTTTTGGAGAAGTTTATTTGGCTTGCAGCACTGGGCTCAAGTCTGGGTGCCGTTATCCCATTCCCTTTCTTATCTCTGGCCATTGACAAGATGGTTTTGGTGACCTATCTCGTAAGTTGTCATAACGCTTTGGGTTTGAATGAGCAATCACTCATCAAACTGTCAGAGAGAATGAACAAGCCTCTCTCACAGCTGAAATCAGCTATAAAGTCTCCTTTAGCATTAGCAGTGGTAGACAAAATGGCAATTAGGCCTCGTACAGCTATGACAAAACCAGTGAAAAAATTAGATGATCTGCTTGATGCTAGATTTCTTGCGACCAGTTTTATGAATGTGACTGAAGCCTTCAGATCAACATACAATGTCTTGCATGAGGCACTAAATGAAATGATAAATGACATGAGACAGGTCCTTCATGCTGCAGGTTTGGATGAATAAAATCAAGCTGGTACAGCAAAGAGATGTTTACCAAAATTTTAACCATACATACATCAGAACATCAAAACTGAGATTACTGGCCATACGTCTGCACTGGGTAACTTGCAGTTAAATAGTTGGAAAGAAATGTTATACTGAATATTGTCCGGTTATGTTCTTCATATTTTATTATAGTGCATGTTAAATGGAATGGAATACATTTAATAAAAGCTGTGGCCTAACGGTGAGAGATTTGGACTTGTAACCAGAAGGTCGCAGGTTCGAGTCTCGGTGCTGGCAGGAGTTGTAGGTGGGAGGGAGTGAATGAACAGCGCTCTCTTCCACCCTCAATACCCATGGCTGAAGTGCCCTTGAGCAAGGCACTGAACCCCCAGTTGCTCCCCGGGCGCTGGATCTATAGCTGCCCACTGCTCCGGGTGTGTGTTCACGGTGTGTTCACTTCTCACTGCTGTGTGTGTACACTTGGATGGGTTAAATGCAGAGCACCAATTTCGAGTATGGGTCACCATACTTGACAAATGTCACGACTTTCACTTTCAAAATGCATTTAGACATCAAAATGGATCAAATGTGTTACTGTTTAAGGATATGTGGGAATCTGGTGATTTGTGTGAAAAATTCTGCCTACTCTTGTTATTATACAATTATGTAAATTTTAGGACTTTTAATCTATAGTTGAAGGTTTTACTTGCTTTATAATGTATACAAGGGGTTTAGGCCAAAGGGTCAGATTCTCTTTATGTTACCTTCTACTAAACAATATACATTTTCTGCATGTTCTGTAGTTTTTAATATATGTCAGTTTGTTTTATGCATATTGATAATGAAATTACATTTACTGAGACAAATGATAATAAATGACAGTGGCAATGACAGTGACAGTTACTACATCCAGTCTCAAAGGGATATGCATTTATTATTGAAAATGTATTATTGAAAATGTGTGGTTTCGTCTGAAGTCTAAATGTAATAAAAAGTAGATGAAAAGATTTATTGTCATTATTTCTGTTAACAAATATATATTATGATTGTCAGCCATTAGCATCACTTTTTTTCGTGGTGCTACCTTATGCTTACACACATTTAGGATATATTGGCAAATATTGAGAAACTGTTGAATTGTTAGAGGTATTTGTTTAGTATTAGTAAGCAGATGGGTGTGTGAATACTTGAGGAAAGAAAAAAAGCCCAACCTTTTCTTTACAGGTTTATTTTTGTACCTTTTATCAGCTTTATGACACATTTGCATTTGACGAATGGTTTTTATAAGGTGTGACTAATCTGTTTAGTTGGGTTTCAGAGTAACCATACAAAGTAGTCATAGACACCTGGCATAGAGTCACAAAGTTTTCTTTGTGTTGTTACCCCTAACAACAAGATACATATAGATGTTGACCTGGGAAGTGCACATAAAGAGAAAACTACTAACAAATTAACATAGCTTCACTGAAATTATTTCTGTGATTTTCAGGTCCACTAAAAAATCTAAATTATTATAATCTTATGTTTTAGCATGGTGTATTTTTCATAAACATTTTAATACACAACAAATAGTCCTATCTGTGAAAACTGCAGTTATTACAATAAATACAAACATATATTACAACAGTATATTGAGAACAACAGTTCACATATTTTAATGCTGACCAAATTTTACAAATAATTTTCTGTTTTCCAACTGTGTATCTTCTATTCTTTAGGACAAAGCAATCTTTCCAAAACGTGGTGCCTCTCTAACATTTTCTTACATTTCATATATTTCAAAGAGATATGTCACAGACCGAAAAATACAGAATTACACAGTATATTAAACAATTAAAGATTATTTGTTAATTCTATTAATATGTTATATTGCACACCAGTTGAAAATAATATTAAATATTAATAAAATATGTTATACTATAATAATACGCTTAAATAATTAATGGTAAATTACACAGAAATCAACTCATTTTAAAACAATTTAATGCTGCATCATATCTTACATTTCTATGTTTTTTTATTTATTTTTATTTAGGTTTCTTTACTGTTCTTGCTATATAATATGCGAAAGCACTTGTCCTGACAGTGTTGAGGTCACTAGAGAGCGCACTTTCCAAACCTACAAAGTCAAATGCACATCTGTCAAGACTGTTGATGAGAAACATCTGCTGTTCAGACAGTTTTGCCATCTGAAGCTCCTGTGTATATTGTGCCCGAAGCTCATCAATTATCTCAGTCTCATCACAGAACACGTCACTTAGAGTATGTAGATGACAGTCGATTTTGGTCTGGACCAAGAGGTAATGCTTCCTTAATTCTTCAACTGCTTTGGCTAGTTTTAAATGCCGTGCTTTCTGCCAGTCTGAAACAATGATGATAAAGAAGTCATAATAATTCAGGACTTGTTTCATTTCATACATTGAGTAATCCATGACTCCCTCTATGCCTGATATGTCCCAAAACCGTACATCTGGGTATCCCAGACTCATTGCTGGGTTGCTGATGGATGCTGAAGCCCCACCACACTCTTCATTCTTCAGCCCAATTAAGGCATTTACCAAAGTGGATGCTCCAGAGCCTGTCTCACCCAAAACTGCCACATCTAGCTGAAAGTGACTCAAAGCCTCAAGAACAGCACTGACTTTAGCAGCTCCAAAGCCTGTGCGCTTATACATATCCTGCAGTGCTGTGATGTCCTCCGTTTCAAGTTTCCCAGTCTGTTGGATGTGATTTGTAGCATACCTAAAGTAATACAAAAATAAAATTACATTAATGTTAGGATGAATGATATTTGAAATGTTCATTGTTTGCCCTTTTTATTATTTTTATTTTGTTCAGAAATACATTCAGTATATCAGTCAGAAATTTCAGTCAAACTGTGCTGAAACAGAAGGTCATTAAGTCAATAAAATATATATAAAAAAAGGTTTTGTATATTATAGGACTACATTTTGCAGGAAAATACTATACTATCCTACTTCAAATTTTCACATCATTTAATGTTTTCCTAAAAATGGTATAAAAGTTTTTTTACATTTACAATGTAATTACAGTACATCGACTCACCTGGCCTTTATCCATCCTCCATGTAACATCTTATCCAGGAAATCTGAAAATACCTCTGCTCTAAGTTGAGAAATCTCATCCTTAAAAGTGTCCATGAGCTTCTGCATCTCATACTTTTCTGTGTCATGGGATGACACTAGGAACACATGTGGGTCCAGTTTCTTCTCCTTCAGATATTTCTCACAGTCTTGTCTCATTTGATCCAATGCACGTATCTGAGAGAATTTGGTTTTCTTTCTACGCACATCATTATCAATTTTTGTTCTAATGAAATAAAATGGTTTCTTTCGTTGCTCAATTTCATCAATCAACAGCATGTTGTTTTCTCTGACTCTCTCCGACATCACAACCATGAACATGTCATATAGGTCAAAGTTCATTGTCTTTACATAACTCTTGGATGCAAAGGTAGGGGTGCCCATCCCTGGAAGATCCCACAGTCTGACGTGTGGAAGATTTGGATGCTGATACATGGTTGCTTGCTTTGTGGTTTCCACAGCTCCAGTTGGAGCAGCCCCCGTGTCATCAGGATTCAATCTGAGGATCGCATTGATAAGAGAAGACTTCCCTGCACCAGACTCTCCAGTCACAGCGATATCTATCTTAAAATTGTCAAAAACCTCCAAAAGAGACATAAGCCGGTGGGGGATTGCTTCAGGGCTTTCAGAGGCAAGCACATCCTTGATTTTGTTGAAACGATCCTCTTGTATTTTTCCTGGCATGTACAATCTATAGAAAAACATGACATTCTGTCAATACTTCACGCTGTAACATTTCTAAAGAACATTATCCCATCATCCCTCATTTGGAGTGCTTGGATTCTTTGTGTAGTTAGAGGTCCAATGAAATACAATGTAAAATTGGGTTCCTCTGGTGAAATCTCTCGACACTATTTTAAAGGTGCTTCAAATATGACCTTGTGTGTCTTATTCATGAGGATGAATCCGAGAAAGCCGAAATGGTGCCTCAAGTATTTTTTGCACGGTTCACAAACAACGCTTTCTCGCTCCACTGCTCTGCGATTTTAATATTTTTAGATAGGTTAGACTTGAGCTAACAGTTACTAAGACACCGTCGACCTATGCCTCGCTTCTAGCAGCTTTTTAACACTTTTTAACACGTCATGTCAAGTTATAAGACGTTTAAGCACAAAACCGCGTTAATTATGTTGAAATGAGCGCAACTTTACTGAATTTTGAGGAACTGCGCACTTGTCAACAAGACGGTCTTATGAAACGTAAGAAAATAACATCGCATACATAAATATTTAAAAGCTGTCGTGTTTTTGAAAAAAAAAAGACATATAAATCCACTCACCCACTGTCCATGGCGCCGCCGTTTATGTTGGTTTCTGTTTCCACGAATCCAAGGAAATCGAAAGTAGGCTAACCTATGCGATGTGCGCTAAACACATTAACAAGATTAAAGCAATGTCATAATCAGACTTTGTTTACAGATTGCTTTTAAAAACTTCCAATCTTACGAACACGACCCCGCTTCTTCACCCCAAATAACAAACGTAAACACCTGCGGTTTCATATAAAGTAACAGCGGGAGGGGAGGAAATGACGTTCGGAAAGCTCATTTGCCCCCACCCAACGCAAAACGTCAGCAAAATAGTCTCAATCGTTTGTGCTGTAAAAAATTTCGTTTGTGCCGCTTTGGTTTTTTTAGTTGTTTGTGTAATATTTATTTGTTTTTTTGGGTTATATTATTTCCCCACATACTCCAGGTTAACCCCAAATAGACTCATTTGTTTTTGACTCGTTTGTAAAACTTTGTGTCGGTAAAAGTTTCGTTTGTGCTGCCTCGGTTTTTAAAATATTAGACATTGAATTATGGTCGATGACGTCACTCAGCCCCCCACATACTACAAATTCAACCCCCCCCCCCCCCAATAATCAAATTTTACCCCAGATAATCTTGTTTGTTTGTGCTTCGTTTGTGCTGGAAATATTTTCGGTTTTGCTACTGTGTTTTTTTAAAGATTTTTTTTCCTAGTCAACTAGTCCCGTGGTTATATTAAATTGATTAATAATAACATTTTAAACCATCCTTTTAATATACAGGCATGATATAGGCTGCTTTTTGGAAAGATCATGTCCTGCAGTGTGACATGCATCATCGGCGGGGGGGCACTGTCGTTTGATAAATATTTTTTGACGCATTGGCAACATCATAGTAGCATGGAAATCCAGACCTAAATCTGAATGATCTATATAGAATGACAATGAACGATTTAGACTTGGGTTTTTATCTAAAGGAGGAACAGAAGACAGCGCTGAAATTTGTTGTTTTGCCGACCGGATACGGCAAGAGTCAGGTTAGCTCCAATGATCTATATAGAATGACATTCTACCCTAGAATGTTAGCTCCAATGATCTATCTATATAGAATTGTGACGAGTGGGGCGGGGGCCGAGAGCCGTGGGAACGGAGCGAGGCCGGTGGAGTGATTGGGAAATGAGCGACACCTGCTCCACTCACCGGTCTCGAGTCCCACGGAGGAGATTGGGAGGATACAAAAGAGGAGCGACGACAGTGAAGGACGAGAGAGGACCAGGCCTGGGCTTTATTTTGTGTTTGGTTTTTGTTTGTGCGTGGCAGTCGACCGTGAGGGGCTGTCGCGCTGTTTTATCTTTATTTGGTTTTTAAAGTTTTATTTAAATGTTCGCCGGTTCCCGCCGCCTTCTTCCCGTGACTATGGAGTTTTTTATTATTACAAGAATGTCATTAAATAATTTTTTATTTTTATTTTTACCTGTCTTGATTCCTATTACACAACAGATGACGATTGTTAGTTAAAGCGTTCAGAATACGATTCCATATAAGGTTAGTATAGCCTAGTTCAGCACTTTGCGAATGGACAGCGACTCAAGTAGCACGTAGCCTATTCTCGAGTTCTACGAGTTCAGTAGCCTACATTTTTGGGAAACGCGCGAGGCATTGCGGCTAATGTTTGTAGCCTAAACAACAGAACAGGACAGAAAATAATAATATAAATATAATATAGGCTAAATAAAAGCATAAAATAGGCCTACATAAATAGCAATATATTTTTTATACTTAAATAATTAACAAATTACGACGACAAAAATAAAACACTGAATCAGTTTGAAGCTTTGAAAAACCGGCAAAAAAATGTCCCCATCAGACAAAGTTTTTTTCGTATAGATGTTTCGGAAAACTTAAGCTTTTTTTCTTTCATAAAACGAGTTGGACATCATCACACAAATGTCTGCGTATTAAATCTTTTTGGCGGTTGTCCGGAGCTAGCATTTGCAGAAGAAGCGCCAGCTCGGCTCTCATAGACCGTGGTACTGGTGGGTCGTGGCTGGAGTATCTAAGTCTGCTGATTGACGAGTCTGCGGAGGTCTAAACCATTTTCCTAAATCCATTTTTTTTTTTAGAATTTTTTTTAAATTAGCTGCTAACAACTGTCTATAATATAGACGGACAAACTGTTCTTCAACTTGAAATGGATTTTGCGCGCGTGCTGCAAATCAAATGTAAACAAGTTTACTCGGCGACCAATAAGCATTCACCGTGAGGAAGCCGAGTAACGTGCCATGAACAACCAAAATTATGCATTTTCCCCATTCTTTTTATTTTATTTTATTTAAGTTACAGTTTGAACATTTAATATTAAGATAATAACTAAAAGGGATATTTTTTTTTTAAAACGCCATGGCCTGTAGGAGGGGCATCAATGACCGCTAGGGGGGGCACGGCCCTCGAATGCCCCACCACAGCGCCGGCGCTGTTTATAGCCTATAAAGCTTGCCGCAAAGCACTAGAAAGTATTGATTGAATGCATAGGGAAAAAAGAAGACATTGTAATTATTTATTAGCCTACTTATTACTATTAGAACTATATCTCTGTGCTAGATTATTGATGGGGAGCTGGGCAATTACTAGTGAATATGACCAAAATAGGGTGTTATTATTATTTTTATATGATAAAAGCGCCTATATAGCGCTTTTTAATAAAAGCGCTATATAGGCGCATTTCATGTGTTTATGAGGAGTGTGGGAGTATTATCGCGGCTACTGTATGAAATGGAGGCGCCCGCATAATCCTTCGGTTTTTTTTTTTGTTTTTTTGTTTTTTTGCTGCGGAAAGATTTTTTTTTTGAATGTGCTTTCTGTCGTCTAATGCAGTCTCCCCGAATGGAGCACGTCACAACAATGAACCGGCTCACAGACAAAAAATAAATCTTTATAAATCTTAAATGGAATAGGCTATAAATGCCTATATATTAAAGGATGGTTTAATAGGTTCATATTAATTAATTTAATATAACCATGGGACTAGTTGACTAGGAAAAAAAAATCTTAAAAAAAAAACACAGTAGCAAAACCGAAAATATTTCCAGCACAAACGAAGCACAAACAAACAAGATTATTTGGGGTAAATTTGGAGTATGTGGGGGGGCTGAGTGACCTTAGAATGACCTTAATTATTATTTTAATATCTAAAAAAACCAAAGCAGCACAAACGAAAATTTTTACAGCACAAACCAGCACAAACGGAGCACAAACGATCGAGACTATTTTGCTGACGTTTTGTGTTGGGTGGGGGGCCAACTTCACGGAGGTTAGGGACCTGGGCCATTCTACAGTCCAAAGTCAGATTTGGAAACGTCCAAAAAAAATTTATACATGCAAATTGTATTAATATCCAAGGTAGGCCTACACATTTCTAGTAATTGTGCAGTTCTCACTTTTTTTATTTTTTTTTTATATAAGAAATAAAATGAAAACAGATAGAATATGAAAATAATAGAGAATAAAGAATAGTGTTAGAGGCCTCTCTTTCTTTTTTCTTTAATTAGAGGTGTGACGTGCATTCTTTTCGGCTGGAAGACCTGCCAAGAGAGCATTGCAATAGTCCAGCCTGGACAGAACAAGAGCTTGAACCAGGAGAAGCATGTTCTGAAAGAAAAGGGCCTGATCTTCTTGATGTTGAATAAAGCAAATCTGCAGGACTGGGCAGTTTAAGCAATGTGGTCTGAGAAAAATATTGACCATATATTAAATATACAAAAAATATTTCAATATCATCTTCATAAGCTGAAATTTAGGGGTTAGGGTTTGCAAAAGCCACCTCCCAGTTGAAAATACCCAATAAATTAGGATTGTATAAATATTAAGCTTTCTGATATTTTAAATATTATTGTAGGTTTCAATAGATAATAGATGGATCTTAGTAAACATCTAAGATACCTAAAAAATACCTAAATGCTTTTGAATTATTATTATTATTATTTTTAATTAATTTGTATTTTTTTTTATTCATTTATTTTATTTTTTGCTTGTGGGACAGCAGTTTGCACCAATTCTATAGAATGGCCCATATATGAATTGTTTAAAAGTAAAAAAAAATGAAATAAAATAAAAAAAATTGTTTTTAGTTGTACTACTGCATCCAGGTCATTCATTCTATATATAGGCCTGTTTTCAGTTTTTGTACTCTATGTATAAAAAAGAAAGAAAAGAAAGAAAAAATAAAAATAAAATACAATTATTATTATTTTATTTTATTGTATTTTTTTTTATATATTGATTGAAAGGGGAATGGTAAATATGGTAAATAATAACAACATTACATATACCAGGATTGGTGCTATTTATTTAAATATATTTTCTTGTCTTTCTTGCTTCTGCCAGCAACCAGAATCATGTAGTGTGTTGATGTGTGCAATGTCTAGTATAGCCTATCTTTCAAAATAATGTTGACAATCTTTCAGTTTTTGTGCAGACATCAAACCAGTGATTACATGATGACAAAGTCATACATAATAGAAAGATTTTTTATGTAAAATGTTATGAGTTTAGATGCTCAGATTATTGGCAAAATGGGACAGCAATAGATCACATTTTGTATGGCTTGAAAGTCATGTTTAACTATAACTGTAACTGTGAAAAATCATGTGAAACTCATTATAAAAGAATGAAAGAAACAAGAAGAATGCATTCAGGTGAATCCCAACCACTTCTAAACAAACAGAAGTAGGCTACTCGATTATTTTAACACAAATGGAGTCTGTCTCAATCCAGCAGAGGGCAGCAGAGACGAAGTCAAAACAGTATGGAGCAATCAGTTGTTATAATTCTCATTTACAGCCAGCCTTGGAAAAACATTGCTTTTTTGGACAGATCTCTGAAAGACTTTCTAGGCAGTAATAAGAATAAATATTGATAAATGTTTGTTTACAATCTTTTACTAAATATGCAACTGTGAATTTGCAAACTATGTTACTGTGTGAAACTTTGTTTGGGGTTTTGGTGTGAACTGAAAATATTTCAACACTTTCATCTTATTTAGAAAAAGTTAAACAACCTTTATATTTTTTTTTGGGTTTTGGTTTGTGATGTGTTTGTTTGTTTTATTTAAACTTTTTTTATTTATTGTGGTCTGTAAAAACACAGTGCTCGTTCTCTAAAAATTTAGTAGGCATGATGTAGAATTTAAAATGTATTAAAAAGTTGTGAGCAGTAAGATGCTTGTTTTCTGCTGTCAATGGAGCTAATATTCCTACATGCATGTATATTCTGAATCTGGTGACTATTGAGTCCTTTGAATCATTTTGGTTGTCCACTGTTGCAGATATCACAAGATTGCTTTGTCTTGCCAATATACTTTACAGTCTGAAGTCTGGGGTGATTTTCCCTGTCAGGGTGAAGTGTTTCCTTCTATCTCCCCATGAATGTGACTTCCTGAGGGAGACTCTGAATCTGCCACACCTCTGTCGTGCTCTTCTTCCTCACTGCCCCTTCTTTTCTCTTTCCTCTTCCTTTTTACACTTTCTGCAGGCCCTTCCCAGGACACCCCACCTACACAGACAGGAAATTATGTTTCCGCAGATGTGTCATTTCAAACCCTGCCACCAGATATCAGTACAACAGCAGAAAAGGTCATGTTTGGTTGTCTCAAGTGTTCAACAGAACACATCACAAGTATTCTAACGATAATTATTGAAAGAAATATCACAGTTATGATAAGCATACAAGAGGAAAATGAAAGTTAATCATGATACCCACTGTTCCTGACATATGGCAAAGAGGAGGGACGGAAGTCTTCCAAAAGTTCCTCACTTCTGAATCCAATTAAGAAGCCGTAAAAGGATAACAGAAACAGATATTATTCTGCAAACTTATTATTTTAATTTAATAGCTTATTAATGCATCAAACATTTGACTATAACTACAGTAACTCCAAAATGTATTTGGACACTTAAGGCATTCTTAAAATGTGAGAAATGTAACTGCATTAGGGGAAAAGCAAAGTGGCATTTGAAAGCAACTAGCATGGTAGCTTACTTTTCTGAACTATTTACACAATGAATTTTAACTGTCAAGGTTATTTTTAGTGGATGCATGACGTCAATTACCATCAAGATCACACAGATGTCCTAGCAGAGGATCTAATGCAAATGTATTCATGCATTATTGCCAAATGCTCATAAGGAGAATCTTACCCATCTGTGCAATGTTGCAAAAAATAATGCTTATTCAGAACATTTCTTACCTATCTGAGGACGTTTGTCTTAGCATGTTTTCTGACCAGGAACCATGTTTGACTTTCTGTGGAGAGAGAATGATAACTGATTCTCATGATTACAGTTACACTAAATTTACTTACTAACCACTGAGGACTATACACTTTACAAAAGTAACATTATTCATTCCATAATTAGATTACCAACCACAACGTGATTTAAAAACAACACAGATAAACAGACAGACAGACAGACAGATGAATCTACACATGCTGACCTGTATGCCTATGCTCAAGGATCTTGAGGGCGGTTTGGGAGATGGACACGGGGAAAGTGCATGACTTTTGGGAGGAAGGGGAGGAGGTGATAGACTGGAACGGGGAACTTGATACTCCTCCTGTGATATCTGAAATAGTGATAGAGGAATGAGATTAAACAACCATTAAAGTCAAACTGAAGAAACGCACAGACTCAAACCTACAATCACATTCACATTTATTGCATAAGCAGACGTTTTTTATAGCAAAGCAACTTGCTGTATGATGACAATACAAAAAAGCTAGAGAATACAAAAAAGCTAGTTTCAGTTAAAAAAAAACAGCAGACAATATTGCAGACAATTATGCTTAATAAATCAAGAAAGTCACAAATCCTGATTATGAATACAATACAATTTATCGTGCAACCCCAACAATTGGTCAATATTAAAATTCAGTTTAAATTAATAAAATAAATGAACACATGAATAAAAATAAAATGTTATTAAAAAAAATAATTTAAATAAAAAAATAAAATGTTATCTTAGCATTTTGCTACAGGTGAATTTAGGCATCACAACATTTACATTAACAGTATGAAAAATGGATATTCATTTTGAGATTTACTAAATATTACATTTAACAGTGTTTTTATAGATGGACTTTAAGTGAGCTTTAGATGTAACAAAGGTAATCTAAATCTTAAAACTGGAAATGAGCTTTCACAATTAAATATCTATAAACAAATTTATAAATTTCTAATATTGGCTGATAACTGATATAGAACAGATCATGCAATCACCTATAATCTAGCCATTACACTGCTGAATAATTTTATAAATTGTGTAAAAACTGTTTGTTGGTTTAATGTAAGTATTTAGTTTGAAAGGACAGTGTGAGGTCTAGAGGTCTTGGTGTTTTATGTAAATGTGATTGATTACATAAAAATACAAGCAATGGAAATTAATATTTGAAAACTCTTAACACACAAGAGTAAACATATAAGAGTAAAATCTCATTATGACTGCCAAGCAAGGAATTCCTGATTCCCATATTACATACTCTCACCTTTTTCATAAAAGCCAGTTTTTTCATCACCAGCTCCACATCCTCATGATCCTCCTCCTCATCTTCATCTTCCTCCTCTTCCTCCTTCCCCCCTGCCCCCCTGTCTCTCGCTGGCAGGTAGGGCTCAATGAGGATGGACTCTGTGCCTCTGATGTCACAGCGGCAGTAGGGGCACGTGTGCCCGTCTGACTTCTGCACATCAGAGGGAGTGATACAACTTTCACATGCAAATTCACATACTTATATAATACTCCCAAGGGCATCCTTCTCCTGCACATCACACCACAAGAAAGACTTGCTTATCTCTTGACATCTTATGAGAGTTGCACTTGTCTTTGAATGTTTTACATTGTAAGATGTAGAGCTGCAGAGATGCATCACACCCTCTCATTCTCTAGGGTAAATTTGATCTTAGCACGCAATGAAGTGTGACTTAAGAGAAGTGGAAAATCAGTCACACTGCACACAAATGCTTGATCAAACACAGGCAGGAAGCTTGAGCCAAAATGTCAGGTCATGCTGCATGACACTGTGGCAAACATTATATTTCATGCGGAACTGCTTTCTGAATGACTTTGCTTTATGCAAGCATTTAATTATCAGATTATGTTAGTGATTTATTTCAAGTAAAATAATTGTATTCTAATGAGTTCTGTTTATGATGTTTATGCACCAACAACGGAAAACACAATCATGTAATCGTGTATAGCTGTTCTGAATGTGGGTTTTTTGGTGTAACTTGACCATGGTTGAATGGGAGTGTGAATGCAAATGTGAATGGAGGTAGAGATCTGAGCACAATAAGAAAATTATATACCTGCCAGCCAGTCAAGCAGGGCTTGCACAGCAGATGCCCGCAGGGCTGTATGCGAGTGTCCTTGTCTCGTTCTGTGCAGATTTTGCAGAGCTGAAATGTGCTGCCAATCTCACAGTATAATTCATATTGCTCCTGAAGAGAGAAATTCAACACATAAAGGAGAGAGGGAAAAAGTGCATCTTGCATTAGAGATACAAAATAAAATGCTCAAAAAAGAGTATATTTCTAACACTTATTTATCAGCTTTTAAGACACATATGCAAAAAAAAAAAAAAAAAAAGAGGAACACATATAGGATAGTGTAATGTGTACATGATGAATGAAAAATATAGGCAATAATTGAATGTAGTATAATACAACAGTAATTATTATTATCATTTTCTTGTAACTTGATAAAAATAATAATAATAATAAAAATCTGAGCATTGTAGTGTTTTTTGAGATACTATTATAGTTTTTATTAATATTTTGAACCAGTTTGTATTTTAATTTGACTTAATTTTAGTATTTTGTTGTGTTTTTGTCATTTTAGTAATTTTTGTTTATATATATATATATATATATATATATATATATATATATATATATGTGTGTGTGTGTGTGTGTGTGTGTGTGTGTGTGTGTGTGTGTGTCTAAATAGGTTTTAGCAATTTTTAGTTATGTTTTAGTCTTAGTTATTTTAATACATCAAGTAATTGATTAACTAAATTAAATGAGATTAAAATAAATGAGCTGAAATAAAATGTTTTTATATCAGTTAAAATTTATTTTATTTGAAGAAAAGACCATGTTTTTTATTTAGTTGAGATATATATTGTATATATTACCTCTGAGACTTTGACTCGATCCTTGTGAGTCGGACTGCACAGGCTAGTGAGGTCAGGGTTCACATCACGCCCATCAGGATATAAATAACTGTAGATATAAGCATCCAGATTATTTTAACATTATGACGTCAGATTTCATTTCAGTGTGCTTTTTTTCCTTTTAGATTGTGAACTCACCAGCCCTCCCTGAAACCTTGTATGAGTGCTTGGTAAAGAGGTGTATTTTGGGGAATGGTTTGCACAATGTTGCCATCACTGGTCACATGACCAATCGCCCACTGACCCATTTGTGTGCAACTGAGACGAAAGATGTAGCTGTAGAGAGAGCCAGTGAGAGTTCAGATCTAAACCACTGTAATTCTAAGGTTAAACCTAGATGACCAATCTGTAATATTGTGGGTTTATCATCTCATTTGGGCTCTGCCATTGTCTTACCTGCCAGGCCGATGTCTGTAGTGCTCAAGTCGGACCCTGACCTGGTCGTAGGTGAGAAATGCCATGTATCCTGGGTGAGTTACTGCTAAATGATTCCAGTTTCTTAACAAAGTTGACCAGGGCTAAAGGAACCAAATGCAAAAAAAAAAAAAAAAAAAACTCAAATAATAAATAATGAAGGAAATGAAAGGACCATGAGGTAATGTTCTATTGCAGGCAATTTTCATGAATAGAGTAGAACGTCTGAAACTTTGACATCTATAATATATAAATGTTAAAATGATCTACTTTTCATACTAGATTTATTTTATATGATTTATTTTATCAAACATATCTAATCATGTAACACATCTAGTCATGGATTAATACTGCTGTTTTTAACAAAAGTTCTCCTCAACTTAGGATACCTGAAAAAGCCTGGTGAAAATATCAAACTCAAAGATGGATATGTGATCGTTACAAGTGAGATCAACTGTGGACTTCAAAGCCATGGCCTCCATTCCCTCTTCAAAGTAATGAACCCTCCTCATCTGCTGTTTAAAAATGTTCCACTGCACTATACATCTGAGAGAGAGAGATAGACATAGACAGAGAGATAGAGAGGGAGAGGGAGAGAGAGAGAGAGAGAGTGAGAGGAGGTTGACTGTCCAAAAATGGATGCGTACTGTACATTTGAATCTTCAATACACATTAAAGTAAATTATTTTTGTCATACTTGTGTCCAAAGGCTTTCCTCCAGAAGTCTTGGGCCTCTGTCTTTGTAATTCTATAAGTATCACCCTGAAATCGTCCCCCAGGAAACAAAGTTTGTAGTTCATTCAACATGTGGGTGGATGAAAGTGAGTGATTGGTTAGTTTTATTTTTAATGAAAAAGAAAGCAAATATATATTTTTACATTAAAAAAAAAAAAACATATTTTGTGTGTGTTGCACAAATATTACACAGGCAAATATTATATAGTGAAACACATTTGTCTGTATAAAGTGGTTAGAAATACTACGTGCACAGAAGAGCTGTGGGTGCTTTTTTGTTTTGTGCACATATGATAATTGTTTTTTGATGTGTTATAAAATCGTGTTAACAAGTTGCACAAACATACACCCAAAAAGAAACAAAAGACTGGCATAAGCACAATGCACTCTAACGTGTAGATACAGGAAGTAGTACTTTGATGCATCCTGTCCTGAGTGTCTGTGGTCGGGCTGACAGAATTTTCCATTACTAATTGATCAAAGAGGTTGCCATGGTAGCATCAGCATCCTCTACGCAGCACGGTACAGATCAGCACCTCTCATCTGTTATACTCTTGACAAGAAATGGACAATCTGATTTAACATAATCTTTATATTAAGTTTAAATATAGAGAAAATAAATATCTGTATGTATTTATTAAAAGCACACAACAGTACAGATGTCATATGCATTGTTTTTAAAAATGGTGTAGTAGGTAATTTCATTGTAATATAAGTGAATTTTTTATTTATTTATTTATTTATTTATTTTTTTGGTGTTGTAAATATGGTTATTGAAGTATTTTCTACAAGAAAATAATATTTCTGTCTTTCTTCTTAAACATTATTGCTTAATTTAATATGTTACTTGATCTTTCTCAGTAATTATTTGTGAAATTTACTACTAATTTTTGAGTGAAAACTGTTTTAACGACAATATATTTTTTCAGTGTATTAACAGTTTAGTCAGTAATAAATCTTAGAATTGACATTCCTTGAGTCAGTTTCTGTTAGGCTGTGGATAATGTGGCTTTAGTGTGTTGAGATGCATAGGCATAAACTCTCGAACTTGGGTGCTAAACTGACCAACCATGGCTTATATGCAACAGATTTTTCCACTCAGACACTATGGCTGCTTTGTTTCTACTTTTATCTCTAGTAGCTAAGCCACAAAGCCCTCATTTTGTCTTACCTTTTATCTGAGCAGCTAACAGAAAGTACAGCACTTCTGAGGCCTGAAGTTTCCTTTAGTCACATTCTTAAATTTTCCACCACATACTGTCCTGTCCACTAACCATGTTGACATGATTTCATCGCTGCCCAGCAGTCAATAAAGCAGGTGAAATGAGCTACATTTACCCATATGTACTGTATTAGGTTTGTGTGGTCATTCCGGTCTCTCTTACAGTGAATAAATGAAATCAGTTGCTTACAGGAGAGATAAAATAGGCCATTTCATGCTTCTCAATACAAAATCAGAACTTTGAGGAATGGGGTGTGACCCACTTTATCTATTTATCAAATATATTAAACGTGGTGTTCAGATTACGTATGTATTTTATCAACAAATCAAACGTGTATATAAAGTATGCATACATGCACACATAGTGGTACTGCTTGTATTCTTTAAGACTTTTCTCAACACTAAAGGTCCAGTTGTGACATGTTGTGTGAAATATTGAACACATTGGCACTCAAGTTGAAAGTAAAAAATAAAATAAAAAATTGTGACTTGTAGGTCTTGCTATTCAGCTTCAAATAGAAGAGAAGGTAAAAAATTTGCACACATCGCAAACAAGCCCGTTATTTACTGTTACTTGGATATAAATGAGGAGCAGACCAAATATCATCTACTGGGTCTCAGGGATTTTATGTTATTCTCTAATTTGAGGAGCATATTTCATTCTCTCTTTTTGCCGTGCATAAATAAAAGTAATAAGATTAAAAATAAAGTTAAGTTTTGTGATCAGGAAGTTAACAGAACGGCCACTGCTGTGCCGAAACATAACATTAAACTGCTGGCCTCCACTGCCAGAGGAAAGTTTCCTCCATTTCCATGATAATGCCACACTATACACACACTGGTCATTAGTAGTCACAGCAGACCAGAAACTTGGTCTAGCCTCACAACAAAGTCTAAATAGGGACTGCTATGTTTGGTTTCTTAAGATTGAAAATAAGGTGTTTTATTGCAGTCAAGTTGTCGTTAAAGTTTATTACAGGAACTTTTTTAATGGGATCATTTTTCACTCACAAAACTGATTCGCATCTTTATACGTGTGCGGACATGTCAGTACTTATATTAACATTCTTTTGACAGACATTTTTGCTAAGCATTGTAATTCTATTTATAGGTATATGCAGCGTGCAAATGTTTAATCAGTGTTGCCATTTCATTTGATGACCTAATTTAAAAACTTTTTCTACCACTACTTATATAGTTTTAATACTTAATGTATTTCTTAATGTACTATAATGTACCTTCATGACAGTTTTTTTTTTTATTATTATTAGATTATACAATTACAAAAACCATAAAACCATAATTAGAGAAGTGGTGATGAGACTTGAATTAAAGTAGTATTGACAGATTCTTCAAAGTTACCAAAAAAGTGATTGCATTTCTGTCCGAGCTATATGATACATTTTTTGTAAACACACATTGTAGGTCTGCTCTATTCAAGAAACCTGTTAACCAATTTAATTTATACTTTCTCTCACTCACACACACACAGGCACACACACACACAACCGGTTTACCTTTTTTTATCTATCTATTAAGTTAAGGTTCTGACATGTGTCTAAATCATCTAAAAATCACTTTGTTCGCACAATTAAAGTGTAGTTGATGCAGATGTCCATGCATGTAACCACTTATGATCGGTTGAGTTTATGTATAGCATCATTTTTAGCAGAGCTAGCATGAATGAAAAGATGAAAATCTCTCCACACACACACACACACACAAATTTATAATTTAATATATGATTAAACTTTATTTTGATAGTCCAAAAATAATCCCATAATCCAAGTCAACCTACTCTCATTAATTTACAACTACATGTCAAATAACCCTCTTTAGAGAATTGGTAGACTGTTTGGTTAGGGTTAGAGTTAAAGTTGATATGTACTTACATAATGGTGTACCATTAAAGAGAAGTGTTACCATATATACACTTCTAATAAAAATTTATGTGTGTGTGTCTATATATACATATATATAGCTAATCTTACAAATTATGCATTTTTGAGTGTTTCTGAGCATTTCTGTGTGTTTTTTAATTAATTTATTATTGCAAAGTATATAAAATATATCACCAGTAAAAATTATTCTCACTTTTGATGGAACTGCCTAAAACAAACAGGATTAATCTGCTTTATTATCTAAATACCTTGTGTCTGTTTTTTTTTTTATATCATTCAGTCCACTCAATTATGATCATCTCTGAGATGTTTGAATGTGGCCACCTGAAGAACACACATACCGAGTACAGTGCGTAGACTAAAACTGACCTCTGCGCTTCTTGGCTTTGTCTTACCTGTAGCTTGATGTCTCTTCAAACATCTTCTCCTTGCCATCCTTGAACAGCAGCACAGCTCTATCTGTCTTGTCCAGCAGGTGTCGAATATGGATCCTTAGATAATCACCCTCGTCCCCTCGTGGCACAGCCATCATGGAGCCCCTGTAGGGAGCCCATACTTCTGTCAGGTGGATGGTGGTCTCCGACACTAGTTCGGGAAGGTACGGCGGGCTGTTTTTAAGACCCAACCTGGGGTTGGTGCTCAGTTTATGCAGTTTGTCCAGTCTCCTGAGAACTTTATCAAGAAGTTTACGGTCCCTGCTGGTGGGGGACTGGGACACGGATTGAGAAGTGTCTGGAGCTTGACTCGAACGTCTAGCTGTTGCCATGATAGATGAGAAATATCCAATGTGTCACACGTGGAGTACTAATTAAGATTCTCACATGTGTCTGAATCAACAGTCATCGAAAATAGTGTTGAAAATAATCACTTTCTTCCCACAATGAAAGTGTAGTTGATGCAGATATCCTCGTTTATGCATGTAACACATGATGATAGGTTGAGTTTATGGAAAGCGTCATTTTTAGCAGAGCTAGCATGAAAATATGAAATCCTCTGAAACTATAACTTATCAGACGACCAGATATAATAACAAGTGGTTAATTTGCATCTCCATTATTCTCAGAAAAGGAATCTATTTTTAGGTAGCGTGATTTATATGAAAACCACTTCCCCAAATAACTCTTTGTCCTGCTATCACTGCTGATGATATAATGATGAGAACAGCTCAAACGCAGCTGTAAGTATGATGATTTCAAAATGAACAGTCATCTTACCGCTGCAAAACTTTATTTAATAATACAGTTTAAAAACTTTGTGCTGTCCATGTCAAGGTCCACAGGTCAGATGAAGTGCGAAGAAGTGATGAGACATTTGTCATCATTGCCACATTCGTTTCACAAGATAGATTCTTCACGAACAGAACAAGAAAAGCTGACTTACCCAAACAGCACATGCGCAACACCTGACAAAAAACTATGCAGGTTGGATTCAGCAAAAAATAAAAAAGGTCCTCCATAGAAAAAAGGTGCAAAGTTTTAATCATGTGTCTTTTTGCCATGTCTCCATTACAAAGATGTTGCAAGCAAGCAAAGGGAAACCCAAAACCATGACATCAAAAATTGTTGAAATACTAAAGCTTTACTCTCAGATCTACCGGCCTCCAGGTCCCACCATCACTCCACCCATACAGACATTTTGTGCTCTTGCTCAGCTATGTGATTTCTCTCAGTCTGTCTGATTGTATCTCTGTGTCCTAAATTTTGAAGAGGCACTCACGCTCATGCTGGTTAAGGACAGGAACTCAACTGCACACATTCACCTCTCTTTTTCCCTCTCTCTCTCTCTGATCAGTTTCCGGGTAGCTAACAGGCAGACAAACAGGTTTGTTTTCTTTGTGTGTGTGTGTGTGTGTGTAAGAGAGAGAGAGAATGAGCCGAGCAGCTTGGGCTGTGTGCAGTTGGGACGCTGTTTGAATTGTGGTGTATTGGACCAACCATGTGTAAATGACTTCCTGAACACATAACAAATGACTATAAAAAGAGGGAGGGTGAGTTTCTAGTAGGGCTGGCCTTAAAATGACATTAGATTATTGCATAATAAATACTAAAATGTATAGGTCTACTATATTGAAATTAGAATGTTGTGGAAAAGTTCATTTATTTCAGTAATTCAACTGAAATTGTGAAACTCGTGTATTAAATAAATTCAATGCACACAGACTAAAGTAGTTTAAGTCTTTGGTTCTTTTTATTGTGATGATTTTGGCTCACATTTAACAAAAAACCCACCAATTCACTATCTCAACAAATTAGAATATGACATGCCAATCGGCTATTCAACTCAAAACACCTGCAAAGGTTTCCTGAGCCTTCAAAATGGTCTCTCAGTTTGGTTCACTAGGCTACACAATCATGGCCAAGACTGCTGATCTGACAGTTGTCCAGAAGACAATCATTGACACCCTTCACAAGGAGGGTAAGCCACAAATATTCATTGCCAAAGAAGCTGGCTGTTCACAGAGTGCTGTATCCAAGCATGTTAACACAAAGTTGAGTGAAAGAAGGAAAAAGTGTGGAAGAAGAAGATGCACAACCAACAGAGAGAATTGCAGCCTTATGAGGATTATCAAGCAAAATCGATTCAAGAATTTGAGTGAACTTCACAAGGAATGGACTGAGGCTGGGGTCAAGGCATCAAGAGCCACCGCACACAGACGTGTCAAGGAATTTGGCTACAGTTGTAGTATTCCTCTTGTTAAGCCACTCCTGAACCACAGACAGCGTCAGAGGCGTCTTACCTGGGCTAAGGAGAAGAAGAACTGGACTGTTGCCCAGTGGTCCTCTTTTCAGATGAGAGCAAGTTTTGTATTTCATTTGGAAACCAAGGTCCTAGAGTCTGGAGGAAGGGTGGAGAAGCTCATAGTCCAAGTTGCTTGAAGTCCAGTGTTAAGTTTCCACCATCTTTGATGATTTGGGGTGCGATGTCATTTGCTATTGTTGGTCCATTGTGTTTTTTGAAAACCAAAATTTTGGACCACTTCATGCTTCCTTCTGCTGACCAGGTTTTTGAAGATGCTGATTTCATTTTCCAGCAGGATTTGGCACCTGCCCACACTGCCAAAAGCACCAAAAGTTGGTTAAATGACCATGATGTTGGTGTGCTTGACTGGCCAGCAAACTCACCAGACCTGAACCCCATAGAGAATCTTTGGGGTATTGTCAAGAGGAAAATGAGAAACAAGAGACCAAAAATGCAGATGAGCTGAAGGCACTGTCAAAGAAACCTGGGTTTCCATACCACATCAGCAGTGCCACAAACTGATCACCTCCGTGCCATGCCGAATTGAGGCAGTAATTAAAGCAAAAGGAGCCCCTACCAAGTACTGAGTACAAGTTCAGTAAATGAACATACTTTCCAGATGGCCAACAATTCACTAAAAATGTTTTTTAATTGGTCTTATGAATCTCTCTTTGTTGAGATTGTAAATTGGTACGTTTTTGTAAAATGTGAGCAAAATCATTACAATTAAAAGAACCAAAGACTTTTCAGTCTGTGTGCATTGAATTTATTTAATACACGAGTTTCACAATTTCAGTTGAATTACTGAAATAAATAAACTTTTCCACGACATTCTAATTTATTGAGAAGCACCTGTATATTAAGCTCCTACTGACAGCTAGATTTAGCTGACGACGTTTCTTGAGATTTACTTTAATTTAAACAGTTGATTCTTTGTGCCCCTCTAGTGGACAAAAATTTATCAGCATATTCTTCTCTGACAATGCAATATTTAAAAGGTAAATAATTTACTTATTTACCATATATATATATATATATAGATATATATATATATATATATATATATATATATATATATATATATATATATATATATATATACTTGGGGGGGGGGTATCAGATCTGGATTTTTTTGAGATTCATATTAAACAACTGCTCCATTGCTTCTTCCATATGTAGTCATATAATATGTATTTGTGTAGTACAAGAGATAGTACTATAGATAGTAATATTTTGTAGTTATTTAAAAGTGTCATATGATGCGATTTCAATTTTTCCTTTCTCTTTGGAGTGTTACAAGCTCTTGGTAAATAAGATCTGTAAAGTTGCAAAGACTAAAGCTGATCTGTGCTGGTCGCTGAGGAAATACAGGTGCTGGTCATATAATTAGAATATTATCAAAAAGTTGATTTATTTCATTAATTCCATTCAAAAAGTGAAACTTGTATATTATATTCCTTCATTACACACAGACTGATATATTTCAAATGTTCATTTCTTTTCATTTTGATGATTATAACTGACAACTAAGGAAAATCCCAAATTCAGTATCTCAGAAAATTTGAATATTACTTAAGACCAATAAAAAGAAAGGATTTTTAGAAATCTTGGCCAACTGAAAAGTATGAACATGAAAAGTATGAGCATGTACACCACTCAATACTTAGTTGGGGCTCCTTTTGCCTGAATTACTGCAGCAATGCGGCGTGGCATAGAGTCGATCAGTCTGTGGCACTGCTCAGGTGTTACGAGAGCCCAGGTTGCTCTGATAGTGGCCTTCAGCTCTTCTGCATTCTTGGGTCTGGCATATCGCATCTTCCTCTTCACAATACCCCATTGATTTTCTATGGGGTTAAGGTCAGGCGAGTTTGCTGGCCAATTAAGCACAGGGATACCATGGTCCTTAAACCAGGTACTGGAAGCTTTGGCAGTGTGTGCAGGTGCCAAGTCCTGTTGGAAAATGAAATCTGCAGCTCCATAAAGTTGGTCAGCAGCAGGAAGCATGAAGTGCTCTAAAACTTCCTGGTATACGGCTGCGTTGACCTTGGACCTCAGAAAACACAGTGGACAACACCAGCAGATGACATGGGACCCTAAACCAGTGGTTCCCAAACCTGTCCTGGAGGCCCCCCTGCCCAGCACATTTTGTATGTCTCCCTAATCAGACACACCCAATTTAGTTCTTGCAGTCTATAGATAGTAATATTTTGTAGTTATTTAAAAGTGTCATATGATGCGATTTCAATTTTTCCTTTCTCTTTGGAGTGTTACAAGCTCTTGGTAAATAAGATCTGTAAAGTTGCAAAGACTAAAGCTGATCTGTGCTGGTCGCTGAGGAAATACAGGTGCTGGTCATATAATTAGAATATTATCAAAAAGTTGATTTATTTCACTAATTCCATTCAAAAAGTGAAACTTGTATATTATATTCCTTCATTACACACAGACTGATATATTTCAAATGTTCATTTCTTTTCATTTTGATGATTATAACTGACAACTAAGGAAAATCCCAAATTCAGTATCTCAGAAAATTTGAATATTACTTAAGACCAATAAAAAGAAAGGATTTTTAGAAATCTTGGCCAACTGAAAAGTATGAACATGAAAAGTATGAGCATGTACACCACTCAATACTTAGTTGGGGCTCCTTTTGCCTGAATTACTGCAGCAATGCGGCGTGGCATAGAGTCGATCAGTCTGTGACACTGCTCAGGTGTTACGAGAGCCCAGGTTGCTCTGATAGTGGCCTTCAGCTCTTCTGCATTCTTGGGTCTGGCATATCGCATCTTCCTCTTCACAATACCCCATTGATTTTCTATGGGGTTAAGGTCAGGCGAGTTTGCTGGCCAATTAAGCACAGGGATACCATGGTCCTTAAACCAGGTACTGGAAGCTTTGGCAGTGTGTGCAGGTGCCAAGTCCTGTTGGAAAATGAAATCTGCATCTCCATAAAGTTGAAGCATGCACGAAGCATGAAGTGCTCTAAAACTTCCTGGTATACGGCTGCGTTGACCTTGGACCTCAGAAAACACAGTGGACAACACCAGCAGATGACATGGGACCCTAAACCAGTGGTTCCCAAACCTGTCCTGGAGGCCCCCCTGCCCAGCACATTTTGTATGTCTCCCTAATCAGACACACCCAATTTAGTTCTTGCAGTCTCTACTAACGAGCTGATGAGTGGAATCAGGTGTGTTAGATAAGGGAGACATACAAAAAGTGCAGGGCAGGGGGGCCTCCAGGACAGGTTTGGGAAGCACTGCCCTAAACCATCACTGACTGTGGAAACTTTACACTGGACCTCAAGCAATGTGGATTGTGTGCCTCTCCTTTCTTCCTCCAGACTCTGGGACCCTGATTTCCAAAGGAAATGCAAAATTTACTTTCATCAGAGAAAATAACTTTGGACCACTCAGCAGCAGTCCAGTCCTTTTTGTCTTTAGCCCAGGCGAGACGCTTCTGACGCTGTCTGTTGTTCAAGAGTGGCTTGACACAAGGAATGCGACAGCTGAAACCCATGTCTTGCATACGTCTGTGCGTAGTGGTTCTTGAAGCACTGACTCCAGGTGCAGTCCACTCTTTGTGAATCTCCCCCACATTTTTGAATGGGTTTTGTTTCACAATCCTCTCCAGGGTGCGGTTATCCCTATTGCTTGTACACTTTTTTTCTGTCACATCTTTTCCTTCCCTTCTCCTCTCTATTAATGTGCTTGGACACAGAGCTCTGTGAACAGCCAGCCTCTTTTGCAATGACCTTTTGTGTCTTGCCCTGCTTGTGCAAGGTGTCAATGGTCGTCTTTTGGACAACTGTCAAGTCAGCTGTCTTCCCCATGATTGTGTAGCCTACAGAACTAGACTGAGAGACCATTTAAAGGCCTTTGCAGGTGTTTTGAGTTAATTAGCTGATTAGAGTGTGGCACCAGATGTCTTCAATATTGAACCTTTTCACAATATTCTAATTTTCTGAGATACTGATTTTGGGATTTTCCTTAGTTGTGAGTTATAATCATCAAAATTAAAAGAAATAAACATTTGAAATATATCAGTCTGTGTGTAATGAATGAATATAATATACAAGTTTCACTTTTTGAATGGAATTAGTGAAATAAATCAACTTTTTGATTCAGTTCTAATTATATGACCCACACCTGTACATCAACTTTGTACTGTGGATTGCTGAATCAGCTTTCACCGTGGACGAAGTGGAGTCCAGCCCGGGGTCGTCACATGTGGTTGCTACAAGCCCAGTGGACACTCCTTTGTATAATCCGGCTGCTGCACCATTAAGCCGCCCGCCTCCGCTCACTCAAGATGGTCACGGCTCACTCTTGACCGCGATGTGTGACGCTGTTTCGTTGAGAAAGCGAAACTACTTTGTTTGGCCTTCCAAAATAGGACACTACTAGAAATCATGTTTATATCACGTTTATAATGAGTTTTATGTTTATATCTCGTCGCTCCGGCCGGACACGGCATCACAATATGTTAAGGGGCGTAACATTTCTGTCACACGCTTGATGTATTCGGCCAATCACAATGCACTGGATAGCTGACCAATCACAGCACACCTCGCTTTTCAGAGAGATGAGCCTTGTGAAAATCCAGGGGGCAAGGAAGTCGACCGGAAGTTGAAGTCGGCCGCGTGCCGCCATCTTGTAGCAGAACTTCACCTGCGTTAGCATCCCATTGACTCCCATTCATTTTTGCGTCACTTTGACAGAGAATAAATTTACATCTGAGGCGTTTAAAGACTCCATTTGTCCATTATTTATTTCAAAAGATACACGACAATGTATAAAGGGCTCCATTACCTTCTATGTTACATTATGGCCCCGTAGAAACAGTTTTTGTAAAAATAGGCTAACGATTGCGTCATAAGCACTCGACTCTCTGTCGCACAGTAGAGAAATTACCGTACAGACAGGAGGAGAAGCTCGCAGGCAATCGGAGAGACGTCAAGAGATATGGCGTACTGGTGTTACATTTTAAAATACTATACAAAATAATTAATCAGTATACTTACTCCTGCTCACTCACACCATAAAAGAACTCCCCGCTCAAGCTCGCCGTCTCTGCAAGATTAACGATGGCAGTTTGCACGCACAGCTACTAGAAGATTTACATCTGTCAGACAGGTTGCTGACGTCATCAAGCTTAGTTTGAGTCTGCGCGTCAGAAACGGAAGTGCTAAAAATCGCTAAAAATGGGCTTCACTTGTCTCAATTGAGTTCCAATGGGGTCGCTGTGTCCATTTATTTTACTGTCTATGTGAAAATCGAAGCGTTTCAGAAGGTGGGGCATAGAGGAGAAACAATAATGTACCGTATGTGGAAAATAATGTGTTTTTTGAACCTCAAACCGCATAAACATTTCATTACACTAAGTACACAAAATAATGTTCTTTTTAGCAGCATCATATGACCCCTTTAAAACTGTTCACAAATGTGCATTTTCTCTCATCGGCAGAGGGCGCTGCTTCACAGCATTTCAACATTGGTCAGAGACTCATGACAGTGATTGAAGAACCAGACAGCTTTTGAAAAACGTGCAAGATGCTTTTAGAGTTCTTAATCAACGATTTTGCTCTCTCTCTGCTGTTACATAATACATGTCCGCAATGTCCATCTTGTATAGCAGAATACATTATATGGTTAAAATTTTACAAATTGACTAGGCCTACTACTGGTTTGAATGCATGTTTTGTTTTGTTTTTCCTCTGAAGGCAATGTATGAGTGGTACATGTAAATGGAACATGTTCGGGGAAAAAATACTTAAAAATAAAATTAGAAAAACTTACCATATGACTGTCTATAAGATTGGATTAAGATATCAAGGACATGAACACTGTGTGTGTTTAGGCCTATTGTCTTTATTCTCTCCCTCATGTCCCTTCAGGATTGAACAAGTAGCCTATTATATTTCTGCTATATTGTCAAATGTATTTTAATTATGCAGCAGCAAGCCTAAAGCTAAATTGAATTGCGTGTTCAATTTAAAAAGTTCATTCGCAGATCCTGGAATGTTCTTGTTGATCTTCAGTGGGCCCATGGGAACTAAACAAGCTGTGATTCAGCATTTTGACGGTAGGTCTATTGTACGTCATCAACTGACAAGTTCAGACCCACCACTCTTCTTGGTGTTTTAGGGACTTTAAACACCTGTAATATTTTTTTTCTGTTTGTTGTTCCATACCCGCTCAACCCCACAATGAAGGAAAGTCCCAAACTGGCCCAGGTAACTCCAAACCCCTGGTGTGAGGAGGAACTAAGGCTAGTGGGGTGTAGGTGGAAAGAGAGGGGTATGACGAAGGGTTTTATGTGCACATATTCTGATACTGTCTTTTTTTCAAGATTTTTTAATTGTACAGTGGGATAGATAGATGCTTATGGTATCAAACTCCCAGTTAAGTTAGCATTTATTTCCATTTTATTATTATTGGTTATTTCCATTACAATCATTCTAGGAATGTTCCCTTTAGGTTCTATTTTGTAACCAAAAAACCTAACGTTTTCAGAACGTTCTAGGAACCAAAAATGATTATCTGGACTAGGCCAATAGCCTATCTTTAAGGGATCTGATCAAAATGGGGGTGATTTCCAGATAAGATGCTGAGATAGCATATAAAAGTCAGACATTTGTTGTTGTTATCGGTTTGAGTCATAAATATAATCTCTAATGTAAAAAGGGCCCTATTTTATCAGTTCAATCAGTCACTAATGATCCGCTGACCGATGTGAATGTGGTCAAATACAGGAAGACAGAGGGCTGAGCCTGGCAGGTTTCCCGACAACAGCTGAGGGAGATCCCCGCCGGAGATCCAGCCCGCTTCCTACCAGGCACCAGAGTGAACATTAAACAAAAAACAAAAGCGTATGGCTGAGAGGAAATCAAAACTACACACCTGTTCAACAAAAGCTCGCAACACATTCATCTGCTTTTAGATATGAAAATATCTGCAGCCCGACATAGCCTACATAAGAAAGATTCAAAATACAGATTCAAACACGCTAAAATTGAAAGCCTAAACCGAAACCGATTCCATGTTCCCGTCCAACAACAACCACCCAAAATGAAACTTTGACCTCCTACGACGAATAAAGTGATACTAATTGCAAAGTACAAAGTAACCTACTAATAAATGCTTAAGTTTTCATCTAAACTGCAAAGAGCTTCAGCAGCGCGTTTTGAATCGTGTCTCAAATGGGTGGCTTGCGAACGATTCAGTTATAGCTGAAAGGGAAAACCCCACAGTTCACTTACCCACCTACTTCCTAATTTGAGTGAATGAGAGAGGGAGACTCTGTGAATTTAGTTCAGATATAGAGACAGAACAGCGCAGGGGTTATCATCATAACTGCAGAGCGTGAATAATAATAATAATAATAATAATAATAATAATAATAATAATAAATAATGATAATAGGCTACTAGTTATGCACATGACACATTGTCATTGCCCTAAAATGTAATTATTCTAATTGCATGTGTAATTTTTGAGGATTTTTTATTCAGGTTTTTTTTTTTAACTGAATATTTTAATAGAAAACTTTGTGGATATGAGAAGACTGTGAATTTAAGTGATTCAGTGAGCTGTGCTTAAACATCTTGAGCAAAGCATATGTAAGTATGTTGTTTAATCTAGGCAAACTGAGGTGACAGGCTAGTCATCTTGGGACCGAGTAGAGCTTCAGATTTACATAATGATGATAAAAGGATTCGTCTAGAACCCATACGTCGCCTACCTGAGGAAAATGACCATGAGTGGCAGTAATCACACTGTGCGATCTGTGCCACTGGATCTTACCAACAAAACCAGAGAGCGTGGGAGCTGCGCGCAGACGGGAGACCAAGGTCGCCCTAGACCTACTCAAGAAAGACAGGTGGAAGCGACGCACAAGTGCAGCAATGGACACGGAATTCTTCCATCTGAACCACAGGACTGCTGTGATGCATCAGTTTCGCAGACTACTCAAACAGACGCTGTGGTTGACAGGGGAAATAGGACGCGCGAGGGTCCCAAACAAACCCGACCCATAACCCCTAACGCGAAGTGCAACAATCGGACGAACGCTGCAGGAAAACCACCAGATTCCTCATTTTCCAAACTTCCGCCAAGGAAACGTCCTTTCCCACTGGATGTGGATCATCACCACAGTGGTCCAAGAAAAGATCCTCCTAGCGTGGCTCCGAACGTGTTGAAGAACCCCGAGGCTCAAATAGACACAGATCCACAGCGGATATTTAGTACATTTGGAGATAACCCAAGCGTTAATGACTACCGGTTCGTGCCACACTTAACACCATATCGTAAGTTTACAAAATATATATATATATTTAATGATCACTCACTTTAGATTTTAAATGCAAACTTGGATGTCTTTGCGCAATTTAGTTTATGTCATTGTGAAAGTATGTGTGTCCGTTTGCGTGGAGCGCGTGCGTCTACCATATGATTGCGCAGTCATGGTCAGTCCAGTCAGCGAGCTACAGTCAACGCGAAACCATAGAGCTGATCAGCAGGATGTTTGGTTCAGCAGCGTGCAAAACGTGTCAGTGGGTTAACATGCAGGTGAAACCGGGGAATGTTGTAATACATAATGTTGGGCCGGGGTTTTTTTTTTATTTTTTTTTTATTTATTTTTTTTCGCTATACAACCAAAACCGCATATTAGCTATTTATCAATTCGAAAAGTCAAGTTCAAGGTAACGCCGTCTGAAAACACGTACACTGTAAACTGCATGAATTTATGTCAAAGTACCTTTCCCACACCCTCCCATTGTTGGTAGTCATTATATTTCTAAGACTAAAAGTTTCGGTGGATGTTCTATATCAAATTAATAGTCATTTTGCGGATTCAGATTCTGTCATTTAAACACAACCTAACAGCTCAAATGAAAAACTAGGTGTCACTGGCTGGCCATATGATAACCCCTATAGTTCATTTCTGATTGATTAAATTGACAGCCTTGGTGTTACTCCCCAGTCTCCATTATACAGATAATCTAACATCCATAATCTCCAGGAGTGTGCTGAAAACTGTCACACATTGACAGTAAAGTAGATTCCCCACTGTTACCTGCACCGAATTCCTGGCTTTTATGATAATGTGCTATGCAGAACTGTAGTTTGAACATTTTTTATCTTTTCATAAAGATAATCTAAACCAAATGTATGCAGACTGCAACTGTCCAAAATTGAGCCCAAGCATATTAGCAAACATATCCTGTCGTAGCTACTACGTCTTCAGTGGCAATGCAAGAAACTACTTTCTATATAGGACAAAGGTCCATTTTTCAGTGAGGCCAATTAATTTTTTTGAGTACACAGCTGTTGATTTGTGGTTTGAGATGCATGTTTGATTTAGTTTGTGAATACTAATATTCCTTCTCCTTTGGGGTCATAGCAGGTAGTCCATATTTCCAGTGGCCTCGGCAGCCTCCTCCACTGGAGAGCACAGATCGGCTGCTGGCAGATATTGCTGAGGCAACACATCAAGATGAAGACGGTGACACGTAAGTCTTTTACCATTTTAAGAAGTCTCAAAGTCATTTTATGGCATGCTGTAGTTCAAGAATTGATTATGGTGAAACATCCCACAGAATTGTGTATCATGCATTTCAGCAGGTGAAGAAGTAGATCAAACCCTATTTTATAATATGCACCATATACTTAAGTGGTCCGATCCATTGTTAAACTGCACTTGGGTTTATTATTAGTAACTGTATAGGTAAATTATGAGTATTAATAGGGTGGAGGACATGTACTTTCTGTTTACTTTTTGGAAATTCCAGATTATCCTAGATATATCACTCTGACTCTTGCTTAGTCATCCAGAACAAAAAAAGAAGAAGTTTTAGGTACAATGTTCTTTAAAATATGTAGACATGCCTTCTGTTTATTGTATTCCTGGCTGAATCACAAGAGTCAAATACAGAGTCACTGTGGCCCCTGTTACCCAGTACATTTCAACTTCCTCTTCAAAAATACCACCAAAATCATTATATCTGATGATCCACACTGAAGAAAGAGATTCTCTGTGCTTTGTGAGAGCGAGAAAGGGAGATTGATTCTGGAGGAGGGTATGTCTGTGGGTATGAGTAAGAGTAACTGAGAGAAACTGGTTTTCACTATTTCATGTCCTGCTGTTTCAGGGGTAGGTTTTATGAGTGTAGCTGGTTATGGGGACGCCAGAGATGAACATTCTGGCTCCCTTAGGCTTTGGTCCTGACATAAACACATGTACTGTGTTACTGTAATATCTGAACCTTTACTCAGTGTGAAAATATCATTTCTCATGTGAGCGAAACTTCTCCAAAAATGACACCTGGTGTCACGCAATATTGATATCAAGGTTTAGTCAGCAGCAGTTAAAAACATCGCTGTACGCGTATAATGCTTAGTAAGCAAATGAAGCCGATTCCAATTTTGAGAAATAAAATATGTGGAGCACTTTTTTCAATTCATATTCTTACTAACCAGATATTTATTTGACTCATCCCGCATAGATTCATAAAGGGATAGTCCACCCAAAAATAAAAGCTGTGTGATCATTTACTCACCCTCATGTCATTCAAACCTGCAAAAATTCTCTGGAAAAAAGGTATTTTGTCTGTTGTCAGTAATGAACCGATGAAGCACAGCTTACATAGAAGTCACTTTCAAACAAAGCAGCTTTTTGTTGGTCAGTGTGGCAAATCTGAACTTGAACACATTGCGAAATCTGCACGGGGAAATCTTTCAGCCCCAAACGAAATTCCCAATTGCACTAAAATGACTGGATTCACCTAAGAAAATTCGCTGAAGAAATAGGAAATGTGTCCGCATCTTCAGACTTTTATTCATATTCAGAACACAATTCCATTGAGAGTCTATGATGTAGTCAACATTTTAAATCTCCAAAAACTACATAAAGATAGGGTAAAAGTAATTCATAAGAATCAAGCAGTTTAATGTAAGTCTTTGAAGAGGCACAGAATAGCTTTATATGATGAACAAATTTAAAAAGTGCTTTTATTCACATATAAACAATAAACAATGATCAACGCACACGCATAGAGCACATCACATATGGTAAACAGGCGCTCTAATGTGCTTGCTTGAGGTTTGTTTTCAGTATCATGCATGTAGTGTGTTTATTACTTTCACTGGATGGACAAATAAATGATGAGGGAACATTAATAGTTTCTTTATTTGTTCCAAAAAAGTCTTAAAGGTTTAATCAATGCTCTTTTCCTCATGCTTGAAAATGGGCATAAAATTGTTAACACTTGACACTTACCACTGAGAAATGTCCTGCTCCAGTCGTACTTACGAATCAGTGTCTTGTCGATCAGACAGTTCAGCCGCTTCATCATCAGACTCCTGCTCGAATTAGTAAGGTACAATTGATACCATCTTTTCTATGTATTGACAAGTCTCCAGGGCTGTCATTCCATCATGGCAATGGGCGTTTTATTTCCCAACACGCTGTACGCGGTAGACCAATCAAGAGCCAATCCCTGAACTGTGCCATCTGACCAATCATAGTGAGGGCTCATGGACAGGAGGGGTTTAGAGAGACTGATTCTTTAAACTGCTTTGCACAAGTCGTTTACGAATCATTTAGAAATTAGGTCAAATTAAATCAAATTTTGAGAAAACTAATGTGTTTTTTGACCTTGCATGCATGAAAACCTGTTTTAGGAGACAACAGATCAAAAAATAAAGCATTCCTGTAGCTCAAATGGAGCTACATGAAATAGCTAGCATGAAGCTAGCAACAGCAGGGTCTTGGGTTTGAATCCCAGGGAATGCGTGATCTTATGTAATACATCAAACAAGTCATAAGGACCACTTTTATGGTGTTTTTTTTTTTTTTGTAATTGCAAGGAAAAAAGCAACCAGCAGCAACAATTCTTCAGAATTTCTTCTTTTATGTTCCACAAAAGAAAGAAATTCTTGCGTAAGTTTAAAATAGCATGCAAACGATGAGGTGTATTATGGTGAAGTGCTTTCTTAATACAGTGTTTAGTTCATTTGCAATTTTGTTGGCTTTTTTTGGTTAGATATTTTAACCACATTCTTAACCAGATTTCTTCCCAGAACTGATAAGCTGCTGATAGGTGTTAGCAAAGTTTTAGTTTCCAGTAGATCCTTATTTCCTGGGTTCTGTCTGTTGTTTACATGTACATCTGTCAATCATGCTATTCAATCAACTGCATTTACACAAACAGAAAAACAACATTCTCTATCTTTATTTCTAACACACTGCCTTCTCCCCGAGTCTGTGTTCTCCTACGTCAATGGGTGTCTTGCGCTCTCACCTTGTTTTCTTCTCAGCACTTTACAGACCCTCATTTTCGGGAAAGCCTGATGTGAGTGTGAGTCTGTTGTGTGACTGCGGTTTTTTCAGGTGTCTTTCTCTCTCTCTTTCTTTCATCTTTTTTCACTGCTTTGTGTGTTTAAAATGAATGGGCTCAAAAACCCAAACATCCGCTCTTCACTTCCTCCTTTACCGCTTTTTCTCTGTTGCTTATCAGTCTCTCTCTCCCCCTTTCACTCTGTACACTCCTATGCTTGTGCCATTTCTGCTCTTCATACCTACTTTTTCTTACTTCCTTCTCTTTCATAGTTTGCATACTTATATGAAGCATCATAAGGTTTCATGTCATGTCATGTTTTAAAAGTATCGTTCACCTGAAAATAAAAATTCTGTCATCATTTACTCACCCTCATACTGTTCCAAACATGTATGACTTGATCTTGATTCTGTGGAACACAAAAAAAAAGATTTTGAAAAATGTCTCGTTGATTTTTTGTTTTGGACCCCAATGACCTTCATTATAATGACAAAAGCAGTTCTTTAAACTTCTTTAGTGTTTTGCACAAGAAAAGTCACATAGGCTTGGAACGACTCATAACAGTAGTGCATGATGTTAGCAAGTCATGGATTTGTTTCTCTGGGAATGCATTCAATGCATTGTAAGTCACTTTGTATAAAAGTGTCTGCCAAATTTGGTAATGTTAAAAAAAATGAAGTTATATGTGAAAGGTTGTGTCATGGCTATGCAGAGAAACATAGAGCATTGACACATGGTTACCTTCGAACACCTTGCTTATAAGGATTTCATAGTCTCTTCTGTTCCTGTGAGAGTTTTTATAAGAGTGGTTGCATGTCAGGTGTTTGGCTCAGGTTGTTTATGTCTTGTCTCAGCCTCTGAGTTTGTTTGCTCCAGCAGAAGCAGGCCTTTGTGCTGCAGGGGATGTTAGAGGTTTGTGTTTCTGGGCTGTACAGGATGCCACACATGCGCCACTGCCCCGCCATGAGCCCTTCATCTCCTTCTGATGATGTTCAGGTTCCTACGTCAGTCTCAGCCCGAGCCTTATCTGGGGCTGCGGTCTAACTAACTCTCAGTCACTTCCAGGAACCCAGAGAGTTTCATATATCGAAAAGAAAGAGAGAGAGAAACTAAATTCTGACCTGCAGTATGGTAAGTGACAGCAAAGCCAGTGATCATCACATACAGACAGACATGTGATAAGAATATATTATAAATGGCCAGTTAGTTAACATTAATTGTTTTTAATTTAATTATACACTTTCTTTTGGTGTGCTTATGATGGGTCTGTTTATCCAAAGGTTGGCTTTTCTTTGTCAGCCACAAAGTGATATAAAATATCATTAAGCATTAAAGTCTGACCAAATTACTATATTTACATACTTTGTTGTGATCTTTAAATAGTTGTGATGCAAGGCCATTACAATAATTGTTAATGTACTTTTTAGTGTACTTTTTATTCAAAACATGTTCATATGGGAGGGACCATCAAAAATTTAGTTAAGGGGAGACACTGCAGGCAAAAACATTTTTTCATGCACCTGTCAATATTTAGATTTTGGACTTTTTGGAATAGTTCACCCAAAAATGAAAAATTGCTAAAGATATACTTACCCTCAGGCAATCCCGCATGTAAAGGAGTTTGTTTCTTCATCAGAGCAGATTTGGAGAAATTTATAAAATTATTACTTGCTCACCAATGGATCCTTTGAAATGAATGTGTGCCATCAGTATGAGAGTCCAAACAGATGATAAAAGCATCACAATAACCCACACGACTCCAGTCCATCTCATTGTGACGGCACCCATTCACTGCAGACGATCCAGGGAAGGTAAATACCTGAGGTGAATACATTTTTAGCAAATTGTCATTTTTGGGTGGACTATTCATTTAAGTTTGTATTGCTGTTTAACAGGTTTTTTTTTTCTTCTTTTTTTTCCTCAAAATTCAAGTTCAAGAAAGTTCAAGGTTAAGCAATAATTGGTAGATCATCTGCATCACTGCAGACTCCCTTTTAAAGTCATCATGAAATCAAAACCATTCTTATATGGGTGTTTTTTGCAGTATAGCAGTGCTTATTATAAATTAATCATCTGTGCAATGTTCTTTTTTAATAACGTCACCCTCATAAGCTTTAATCAAATAACCCCCAACATCCTGTCAAGCACTTGAGATGGTAGTAATTAATCAAACAGCAATGATCCAATCAACTTCTGATGGATGAACCCTAATGGCCTAAAGGCCTCTGCACATATACAGCACTTACTGAAACTGCAGTAGGCAGAGATTTGTTAACTGTGTGCAGCTCTGATTTTAGGTTTGTTTGTTTTTTTTCACAAAGAGAGAATGTTCTATGTCTTTAATGTGGCCTTTGCACTGTAATGCAGGCCAATCTCACATTTACATCTGTGTAAAAATACAATCCTCAGACCTGATAAAGACACAGCAACATCTTTTCAGAAGGGCTGAACCCATGGCCCTGACGGCAGAACTGAAAAAAGCTTGCGATTTCCTTAAGTACAGTGACGCTGAGCTCACTTACAGGAAAGGAGACAAATAAAGAAAGAATTAAGCTACTAATAAACTCTTCTGCTTTCTTATCAAAAGCAAGGAACAGAGAAGCTGTGATTTGGCAGTTCACTGAGGCAGGTCATAGCCTGAGTCAGGCCAGCTTGCATTCATTTTGACTAAATGGCTCTTCTCTTCCTCTTTTGGTTTAATGCTTTATAAAGGAATGTGATTCTCTGGTGACTGTTGTTCCAAACAGAAAGTTGTATTTCAGAAAGTCAGGTGGCATGGTGTATTTTTTCACATGTCAGGTTCTTATATTTTATCACCTGTTTCTACACATGTTGTATATATAGATTTATGCATATATGTGTATCATTTGATTTCATTTTCTCTGTTTTATTAGCAAAATCTTGCCACAATGGAATAACCCACATGAAGCAATCGCAAGGTCCCTTTTTAGGACATTATTTACATTTATATCACTAGGAATATGAATCAGCACCATAATTTAAATCATTTGCTCTCCCACTGTCTGTGTTCCGGCTTGTTTCATCCCACAATGACATAATACGAGTCAAAAGACAATATAAACAATAAGTCCCTGTTCTTCTCTGTTCCCTTTTTCTCTATCCGCCTTTCATTTTTCCTGCTTTTGCAGTATGACTTCCCATCAGGCCTATTAACATTCTTGCCACATTCCCAAGAACTCTTTTATTATGCGTAATGCAAGATATGAACATTCTACTTTAATATAAGCATTAATAGCAGTCCTTGATTGAGTGTTAGTCTTGTTAAAAAGTGTTTTAAAATTATATTACTTTCTATAATGTTGACTTCTGCATGTTCACAAATGACCTTGACCTTGTTTCAATAGTTTTGATTGTTAAACTGATCAATGGCTAAACAAATAGAGCATGTTGGACTCTTATAATAGGCTGCAAATATATTGTGCTTGTGTTTCAAGTCAGTTCAAGGTTCTTCTTTGTAATTTTCCCAGTTTCATGGGAAGTTCTGCTAGAGGGTTCTGAAAAGCATAGAAAGCCCCTAATGCAACTGTAAATATAATGATAATTAGTATTCAAAACAGAAAGAACGGTGCCGTTGTCCCTGAGGGCAGGAAGTGACTTCAAACCAAAGTAGCTGTTACTGGAAGCAGATTTAGAAAAAAAAAAACACACCATCATTTAAAACATTTCATGAAGAGTCCCGCTCTCTTTCTCACACAATGTTTTCTTCCTGTTCCTAAACTTTGACTTCTACACTCTCACCTCAGAGAGGCTTTCTGTGAAACGATATGGAGATAAGCATTTCCCTGTACTCACCGGCACTGGTTGCATTTAGAGCCACTGTGTAAAAGATGAGTCACACACATGATTGTCAGGTGAAGGGTTATTTATTTTACCTTTTGAACTTGTTGGTTGACTTGTGCAGGCCATTAAAAAGACGATCATCCCTGTATTATTTTTTTTTTTTAATGCATCGCTGTAATGTTGATAGTTTTGTTTGTGTGGTTTAATTTAAATGCATTTACACCAGTGTGCATGCTGTTGTTTTTAGGTAAATAATGCATGGGTTTATTTGTCTGTTTGCATTTGCAGGCCTCTTCACATTGCTGTGGTCAAAGAGAACTGCCAATTGGTCAACTGGCTTATTGAAATATATCGACGGGCACACAAAGACCTGGACATTTTCAATAACCTAAGACAGGTATACAAACACACACAAACAAGCAAACTTTGTTAGGTATCATGAACTAGCAATGAACAATACTTTTGAAGCATTTATCCATCTAGATCAGTTGATCTCAACCAGGGAGCCAGGACCCACTAGGGGGCCTCAGCAAACATGCAAGGGGGCCGCAGGATCATTTAAATAATTCAAATTAATATATTATTAGTAGTATTATTACAATCAATACTACTAAGTTACATAACTGAAATGCTTAATAATTTAGATCAACATTTTTGACAGTCACCCATATACATATACTGTATATGGGTGACTGTCAAAAATGTTGATCTAAATTAAATGAATGCTAATTTCTACATAGACTAATAAATGTTAAATATTTTTGATGTTTAACAATGTTTTAGAAATTAGAAACAAACATGAATTGATAACAATAGTATATAATACAAATAGTCAAAATAATAATATAAACAAAATAATTATTTTAAAAATGTTAAATTGTTAACTAAATGTTAAAAATGAATTGTTATCGTTAGTTCATTAACTAAAGTTGAGGAACCTTTTTGTTAAGTATTACCTCGTTAAGTTAGACATTAAAATGGCTTTGAAATTTGTGCTGATCTGCATTGGTCTTTGCAGCAAGATATAGCAGGACAGAAGAGAATAAATGTTGGTGATTTTTGGATTAAGGGATTAATGCACCAAGAACACCAGGCTAGTTAAAACTGAATTCTTGTCCCTGTGGGGCATATCTTAGTTAACTGTAATTTCCACAAATGTGTTCTTAACTTTCACATGATACCTTTAGCTAAGGTTTAGGCAGAAGAGGAAACTCCTAGGGCACTGTTGTTCTCAGGCAATGCCACTGAACTGCTTGCGGTTATTTGAGCTCTTTTAGAAGTACTGGCCTGCCCACTTGTGTGCTCACCACATGGCCACCACAACACATGCAACCTGTGTCCTCCGCCTCATCATTCTCTCATGTGTCAGCAACAAAAAGTGAGTGCACAGACCTGTCGGACTGTTCCCAGGCTTTTACATCCTGTTCTTCTCCTTTTCTGGTTGTGTTAAGGCATACTTCCACTAACCGCATTATCAGTTACCGCCATTGCATGTCTAGTCAGACCTCAAAAATCACCTCAAATTCATGTTTAAGTTTCACTTGACGTACAGACGCACTCTTTCACACACACAAACACGAACGCTTGTACATTCACAGGCAGCCAGCAGTTACCAGAAGCTGCGCGCATGTCTTAGCCACGGTCTGAAACTTGTTTCTGTCAGATTGTTGAGGTTAACTTTTGTGTTATATCCTGTGTTCAATTCTTATTTCCCCAGAAATGTAAACTGTGCATTAGCATGTCTTTGAAGCTTGGACGGAGTTTTGAGTAACTTTTGTTGCAGCATTGCTTGAAAATTACAGTTTTGGTTTTTCCAAAGCCAACATTAGCGAGTAAATACAGTGAATGATGCAATATTATAATGGCATGGAGATGCACAGCTGACTGGTACAGTACCAAGGAAAGTGTTACTACAGCTATCAATATTACTACCACTAGAAATTGTATATGCCAGAATGACTTGTATCACAATGGCTCCATTTCCACTCCTTTCTTTTATAAAACATTGATTGTCCTCCCACATGTCTGCCATGACCAACACTGACACTGACATTTGAAATGCACAAGAAAATCATGCCGTGTTTGTGTGTGGGTGCATGACAAAAGTGTTTTTATGATAGGTGTTGCCTATTATCAGTCAAGCAAGACCACAGCTGATGAGTTGTTTGCATGGCTATAAGTAAACTCAGTTTACAGAAGTGTATGTTTTTATACTAGTATGAGTGTATGTGCAAACACAGTTAAAGCGGCTGCTGTATGCGTCTCAACTTAAGTATCCTCATTCCGAGAAGTCACATGACCCCCCCTCACACCCTGGGTTGTTTCTCAACATACCTTATGTTGAGGTTTGCAGGGTATTAAAAGGGACTTTCCCTTGTGTGCTCTCTCTCTCTCTCTCTCTCTCTCTCTCTCTCTCTCTCTCTCTCTCTCTCACTCACTCACTCTTCTGCAGCCTTGTAACATGCTTATCTTTTTTATCCTGAATTATAAAAAATGCTTTTACTACAGGTTAGAGGCCCATGGATCTTCACAGAAAGACTATACAATGGCCTGAATATGCATAGCTATATTAGCATTCATTTCAAGTGAACATAAAATCCAAATTGTGCCTATTTAGTTCCTTAATGCATGTTCCTGTTTTATTGTGATTTGCAGGTGCATGTTATGCCAAAGAAAAAAAGCTATTTGTAATTTTTAATTAATAAGCCTATACAAAAACATGCTCTCATCAGCTTGCTTATGTCACTAAATGTGAATGTTAATCAATAGCCAAATAGCTATCTTGTTAGAGAAAAACAACTAAAACCAGCATAAATTGGCTTGCTGGGCTTAGTTGGTCTCCCAGCCTGGTTAGAATGGTACATTGGCCAGTTTTAGAGGGGTTTTGGGCAATTGTCAGACAGTCAGGCTGCAGGAACTAGATGGCTGACCAGCCTAAAACCAGTTGAAGACCAGCTTAGCAAGTCTAGGAGAACAGTTTAAACTTTCTAAAACCAGAAAGCAATCTTAGGCTGGCTTAAGCTGGCTCTTTCAGGTATTTAGCATTATTTTATGAAACTTGCATTTTAGATCAGGCTTATTGGTTAATGTTAACCAATAACTAACTTCTTAAACAACTAAAACCAGCCTAAACTGATTGTCTAGTCTTGGCTTGGCTCTCAGTCTAATCCATTGGCTAGTTTTAGAGGGGTTTTGTTTATTTTGCAGATGGTCAGACTAGGGAACCAGATGGCTGATAAACCCTAAAACCAGCCGAGCACTAGCTTGTTCAGGCCAGGCTTAAACCAGATTAGACCAGCAAACCATCTTATGCTGGTTTAAAATGGATTCAGCAAAACTTATTTAGATCTGGTTTCATTGTGGCAGGCAAGAACCACTTTTCATGACCCAAGCAATTCTTCATAGATAGTACAATATACACTTTATTTTGCATTAAATGTCCTCTTTAAATCTTCTTCACATGCATTGTGTGACATAAGTCTGAGATAAATGTATAAAAACAGCTACTCATGTTTTTGTTGCGTGCATTGAGTGCACTTTTTATTTGTCCTATCTTTTCTCGTCCTTGGGTTTTTGTTTCAGTCCAGTCATCTGTGCCAAATCATGCAGGCTTTAGTTTCAGTTCACTACAGTGTGTTTTTGGCTCATGCATCTGTGTCATGAGTCTTCCCCTCAGTCGCGTTCCTTATTCATCCAACATTCCCCTCTTTATTCATTCTTTTTTTCTGTGTTTACACACAGGAATGTGAATCTGAGGACACACTGCAGGGGAGAGGAAAGGGATTTTCCCTCTCTGATCCATCTCTTCCCTTCATCGCTCCCTTTGCTCAATCATTTCCTGCTCCTCCTTTCCCTTTTTGTGTTTCTCTACTACCTCCTTTTCTCCCCTTATGCTCTTCCAAGCACATACAGTTTCTCTTTAAATTTGTATTGGTTGTTTATTGGTCAGTTATTGCAGGTTCACTGGAATTGTAAAATGGGAAAGGCACTATTACGCTAGAATTTCTCGTCTCAATGTAATGTGATGTCCTTTCTTATACAATTTCCTGTTTCAGGGCTTGCCTAAAGAGGATGTTGTAGTTCCCAAGTTAGATTTGTAGGGATACAACTGATCTGAGGACAAAGTAAAAACCCATAAAATTTTATGTGTGTGGTAACATGTCTTCTAGCAGATACACACACCAGCAATTGTGTGATGCTTGGTGAGTCAGACAGGATTCAGGGAAATAGGAGCGATGTTTTCGTAGGAAGGGAGGGCCAAAGGCATTGTGACACCAGAGGAATTTCTGTCTTCATTCTCGCTGTACTTTTTTTTTCTGCTGTGCCGTGCTGGAACATCCTCCCTCTAGTGTCAAACCAGCCCCCTCCATGTGTTTGCCTGGGCCAACATTACCTGCTAGCACATCTGAGCTGATAATAATCTTCAGCGGGTATCAATAAAAACCACAGACCTCTCTTTATCCTTTAATCTTGTTCTTGTCAACAAAACACATACATGGTAGATTACTTGATGAAGTGTGCAGTATTAGCTTCCTATATTAGCAAGAATGATAATATCCCATGTGATTTTAGTATACGTCTGGATGCAAGATTGAAAATGTACCATTTGACGTGCTGTGACTAATACAGTACTTTATTTTTACTTCTTTTTCCTGAGGTAAATGAAAGGGCTTTGAAGAAACTAGTAGTGTGTGTTGTCATCTTGACTCACTTCTTGTCGGTTAGGCTTGGTGGTTTATCTCTTTCACTTTATTATTTAACTGCTGTCAACAATACCAGTTCTTTCAATCTAAGATTTTACCTCAGATGAAGGAAACAAAAATAAACTCGTCCAGGATCGTTTTGACCAAGATGAACTGTTCCCTCACAAAGCAGATACACAAATTTTGGCTTGTTACGGTTATGTCATCTAAATTATATGTTAAATTTAAATAAATTATATAATAGTTGATATTTTTCGATGAATTCATCACCCTGCTTTAACCAGTTTATAGTACATATAGCCATAACCACAACAGACATGGTAATGATAGTCGCAATAGTTTTGTGAAAGAAATGTTAAAAGACCAGCAGTAATATCCAGTGATGCAAATTAACTTTTTTGTAAAATTTCAGTTTTAAATTGAAAATATAGTCATTTATGTGATTCATGGACTTCATAATTAAATATGACAAAACAAGGAGCATTAACAAATCTGTTTTTAGCATATCATAGCCCTGTTTATTTCATTATTATCAGATCTATGGAACTGACCTTTAACCTGTTAGACAGGTTCCAGGTTAGCAGCTGCAGTTACAGGAATCCACACCAGGATGTGACTCAGCCTATTAGCTCAAGTACACCTGAATAGCTTATCAGACATCCGAGTGGTAGATTTTTTGAGATACACTGCTTAAATATTGACAGTTTTGAGTTTGCGGTCTAAATATAACTGGGCCTTAAATATACTGTGGATTTGATTGAATGAATCAGTAAACGCTCTTCATCTTTCTCTCTCTCTCACTCTCTCAGACACCATTGCACTTGGCTGTAATTACTCATCAGCCTATATTGGTGAAAGCTCTGCTGGATGCAGGGGCTGACCCTGGAGCTTTGGACCGTAATGGACAGACGACGCTGCACTTGTGCTGCGAGCACAGAGAGGTGGACTGCTTGTCTGCCATCCTCAGACACTACCCCCAAAACCCTTCGCCCCATCTGGAGATCAGGAACTATGAGGGTAAGTCCTGGACCTGGATCTACATTAGAGTATGCATTTTTATTTTATTTTTTTTGTATTTTTATTTATTTTTTATTTTATTTTTTATTTTCATAGAATAATTGGTCTCAGAAAAATGTCCTTTCATTCATCAGTTGGCTTGCAGATGGATGTGCTGACACTAAACTTTTCTTGACTGTGGTCCTGTTTAGTACAGCAATACGAACAAATACATAGCCATCAAATTATCATTCCTCTTGTATGCCATTATGCAAGTATATGGCCATCTATCTGTATTTGTGTATTCTTACACAATAATTCCCTCTTGTGTAACAGTATAGTATTCAGAAAATCTCTTCTGTACTACTAAAGGAAAATGTTTATTAATAATGCTGAACTGAATGGTTTTATTTATTTATTTACTTTTTAGGTCAGTGTATTTCTAAACAGTCCTTACAGTTAGTATTGGCTTCATTCATGCATAAGAAATGTAACATGAGAGATTTCCTGTTGCTGTCACTATTCAAAAAGTCCCTAGAAACACAGTGAGGAGGTGTATTATTGTTTTTGTGTATTTTACCCACTGAAACATGCCCAAACTTGTTTCAGTGGGTCATTCAGAATACAGCATGAAAATAAATACACAAAAATAAAAAAATTAGCCTGTTTTTTACTCACCCTCAAAGCATCCTAGGTGTATATGACTTTCTTCTTTCAGACGAATCCAATCAGAATTAAATTAAAAATTGTCCTGGCCCCTCCAAGCCTTACAATGGGGATAAGTGGGTGCTTTTTGTCAACAGTCCAGAAGATGTGAAATAAAGTGCACACATCCGTAATAAAACGTGCCTCACTCGGCTCCGGTGGGTTAATAAAGGCCTCCTGTAGCAAATCCATGTGTTTTTGTAAGAAAAACATCCATATTTCAAATGTAATAAACAAATGTACAATGTTCAAATGTAATTTTTCTCACTTCTGCTGACTGTCGTACGCGAAAGCCGAACAAAACAGAGAGAACAAAACAGAACACCAGTCACGAATTAGAAGCAAAAAATGAGGGTTTATAAAGAAAAATGTTGGAGGATTTTGATATAAGCCAAGAGGAGACTGGTTTTAATTTGCTAAAGTACGGATACTTTACTTTCTTTGCTCCTGTAAACAAATTTGCGAGACTAGCATATCTCAGAGGCGTGCCTCAAGGGTGAGTACAACACAGGCTAAGATTCAATTTTGGGTGAACTAACTCTTTAATGTCTTATTTAGGTCTGACGCCCCTTCACCTGGCTGTACAGAAAGGAGATAAAAAGTTGGCAAAAACCTTATTGAAGTACGGATCTGAAATCAACGCTGGGGTCAGTGAGTTTGTAATCATTTCCACTACCTGTTATGTTTTCTGATGTGATGTCATGTTTTACTCATACATGAGTTATTCCTTTCCTCTGAAGTGAGTTACGTATTATGATCGGGTTTATCGCACACACTATTTGTTTATTGTGTCTCTTTTTACTCTTTTATCACAGGATAATAAGAGTGGTCGAAGTCCACTGGTTCATGCTGTAGAAAACAACTTTACTGACATGGTTATCTTTCTGATCGAGGTATGCATGTATATATATTTGTGTATGTTTTTTTCTGTTGATTTTTTTCACACTTCACACATCAAAACCAGTGAGTCATCACTTTTGTCACAATCTGTTCCTTTCATTTTTATCTTGTACATCTCTGTTAGTGAGGACAAGGATGAACAAATAAGCCTGAAATCTATTACTCAGTTTTTGTCTGTGAGTTATGGGCAGTTATTAATGTTCATAGTCTCTTTTTCTGTGTGCTGTCTTTCAGAATGGGTGCGATGTGAATGCTCAGTCTTACAGTGGGAACACAGCGTTACACAGTGCCTGTGGCAGAGGTCATATAGAGATTGTCAGGGTCTTGCTGAAAAATGGAGCTGACAGTAGTCTGAAAAACAACCACAATGACACTGCCATCATGGTTGCAAAAAACAAAAAGGTAAGAACTGAAAGAATGGCATTAGTGTATTTGCAAACATACCGTATATTAATTAGTCTTGCGTAGTGATGTATTTATTTACAATATAAAGTGTTTTTTTCTGTTCATCAGCATCATTTTGACAAAAATACAGAAGGCTGTTTTAGTCTTTTATTAAAATAGTCAATAGAGTCAACAGAGTGTGTATAATATGCAGACACTGCCTACAAGTGGTGATTCACAGAACTTTCATTGCTCAGTATTATTGCATATTAATTGCAAGTTGGATATGTCACCAAAGATCGATTGTAGTTGTATGAAGCCACATGGAGACCCTTTCTTGTAAGAAATAATTTAAAAAAATCATTGCAATGTTACATTCCACAGTTGTGTTTTAAAGAGATAGATCACCCAAAAATTCTGTCTTTAATTACTCACCCTCATGTCATTCCAAAACTGTAAGACCTTTGTTCAGCTTTAGAACACAAATTAAGATATTTTTGATCAAATCCGAGAGCTTTCTGACCCTGCATAGACAGCAATGTAACTACCACATTCAAGGCCCAGAAAGGTAATAAGGACATAGTTAAAATAGTCCATGTGACATCAGTGGTTCAAACATAAGTTTATGAAGGTATAAGAATGGTTTTTGTGCACAAATAAAACAAAAATAATGACTTTATTCAACAATTCTTCTCTTCCGCATCCATTCACAAGAGTACCGTACCGTATGCATGTGAACCTGCAGGCAGGAGCCGGTGTTCTGACGTAGAACCCGCATGCGCTGTGGCTTGTTTTCAAGCAGAGGAATACACAGACATGCGTTGTGGTACTCTTGTGAAAGAATAAACTGAATAAGTCATAATTTATGTTTTCTTTGAGCACAAAAAGTATTCTCATAGCTTTGAGGACACTCACATCATTGAGGTCACATGGACTAATTTAATGATGTCCTTGCTGGCTTTCTGGGCCTTGAACATGGTAGTTCCCTTGCTATCTATGCAGGATCAGGAAGCTTGCATATTTCATCAAAAATATATTTTAATTTGCGTTCCAAAGATGAACAAAGGTCTAACAGCTTTGAAACAGCATGAGGGTGAGTAATTAATGACAGAATTGTCATTTATGGGTGAACTATCCCTTTCAAATCTCTGAAGTTTAACTTTATTTAACATAATTACAAAATTCTATATGAAATTATACCAACATGGACTTTTAAAAATTGTATATTATATAATAGCATTATTATTATAGAGTATCCGGGATAAATATCATTTATAGTATCTTCACATCATAAAACTTCAAGCTCTATTCATCTGTCAGTATGTTACATTATAAAAGCCTTATTTCCTGTGTCATTCCACTCCAGGCCTCTCAGCTCGTAATACCCCCATTAGCCTCATAATCCATCCATGTGTATCCCCATAAATTCTGTAACACATCTAAATCATAATATACTGTATGTGGTCTTGTTTTAAGGTATCTGATGTGCTGCGTGGAAGAGGCACTCGCAGCTGCACTGTGAAAACTAGCAGTAACGGTAGGCATCCCTCTAAATGTACTAGAGTGAATTTATTTCTAAACACCTTGTTTAAAGTTTTAACTAAGGTTTTGCTCTCCTGTTTAGGCTCTCTGTCCCCTGGCAGCTCCAACCAATCTCCCCGAATGACTCCCACTTTTCAGCGCAGTGCGTCACTTTCTCCTGTGACTCCAGTTTTACCGCGAAGTCAGTCAGCGGACAGCATTTCAGAACGTCAGTCACCGATGAACAGCAATGAAAAAACACTGCAAACATTGCCACGGACACACCATAATGTAGCAGTGGACAACAGGGCAGGCTATGGAATGGCACTCCATCATTTCCCATCATATCTTTTACCGTCTGGATATGACCCACTGGGTAAGCCCACTGTCTCTCATATGCAGAGAAGGATGCTAGTCACAGAATACCCTCTTTACTATCCCACTGCTATTCAAACACATCCATATTACTCAGAAGCACAGATCATCTTGCTCCCCAGTTTCCCCGTGCCGGTCACATATGGCTCTCCTTCACAGGGTGCCGTTAGCCAATCACGGCCATCCAGTCGCAGCAGTGACCAATCAGACATGTCTACTGTGAGTGTAAACAGTGAAGAAAGAGGTGTGAGTTGATATTAGATAGATGTTTACGCAGCTGGTCATCTTAAAGGTACAGATCATCCAAAAATGGAAAATCTGTCATTATTTATTCACCCTCATGTTGTTCCAAACCTGTATGAGTTTTGATTATTTTTGGTTGACAAAAGAAGATATTTTGATGAATTTTGGTAACCAAACAGTCGTTGGTAGAAAGTGACGTCCATGGTTTGGGGAAAAAACTATGAAATTCTATGACTAAACACAACAGTTTGGTAAGCAAAATTCTTCAAAATATCTTCTTTTGTGTTCAGCAGAAGAAAGACATTTATACAGGTTTAGTGGGTGAATTATCCCTTTAAAGGGATAATTAAAATTCTTTTATCATTTCTTCAACCTCACGTTGTTCCAAACCTGTATCAGTTTCTTTCTTCTGAGGAACATATTTTGAAGAATGATGTTAACCAGACAGTTTTGGTGACCATTGTCAGATGGAATTGCATGTGGGTTAATAAATGATGATTTTGAAGTGGTGTTGTTTGAAAGTTGTTTGTGTTTGGACAACATTTTCAAATGTTTGAATCTGATGTTATGAAGTTTTTTTTATATATATATATTTGGAATGATTGGTGATTTTGTCATGTGTTATAAAAGGCTGCAATATTTATACTTCAATAGCAAGACAGCAAAATTATCTTTTTTTCCCCTGTTTTAATTTTCATTTTCTTTTGTTTACCATTGAAATCGCAAGTTGTTGGTGTGTTTACTGACATCGTTTTGGGTTTCCCATGTTCAGATTTTCCAGATTTCAGTTATTCAAATTCGTACAACACACACACACAAAAAAAAATATTTAATTGCATTCATGTTTGCAAAAAAATGTAATTGTTAAAATTTGTTTCTAACAATTTGAGGCTCTCAAAGGGGGGTTATTATGATACACATATGACAGCTGATTTCGACCAAGTACAATGCCTAAAAGACTGTAGGATTAAAACCATTGCCAAAATCTTGGAAAACTGTGATTAAACGTATAACCACATATGATTTGATGTGAATTTGCCATAATGGTACTTAAAGGTGATGTTGCTGACAGTTATGTGAATGCATGTACTTTCCTTTACATATGAATGTGTAAATAAGTGCAGCATTGTAGTAGTCTAATTTACTATGAATAAAAAAATGCATATTTTTATACATTTGTGCACATTTCATGACTAACATTTGTATAATACATAATGTTTTTCTTCAGTGTGAAGCACAAAAGAATTCAACATTTTTATTTTTGTTATATGAAGGTCACATTAAAACTGTCTTTGAAACTTTTTCCATGCCTTCATCAATTTTTTTACTACTTTTCAAATGCTTTTTTATGTATAGATTTATGTAGCCTACCTTTTGTCCAGAATTTTTTTTTTATCTTAACAAAATATATTCCATTCCATTTCATATTTTAAACTTAAATGATCAAAACACAAACCATTTCAATATATATGTTGTGAAAACTATTTATATCAATAATACGTTTTCAAAATTTTTCAAACATGACTAAATATTTCATAACTAAAGAAATTGCCACGTCATTGAAAAGCCTGCTTGATATGAAATATTAAAACTTGTGGTTTATAAATAAAAGAAACAAGCAATCTATTTTGAAATAAATATATGTCCACAGGTCTAAAAGTATCTACCTACATAGCAGTACAGAGGCGGGTCTGATAATGGTACCGCCCACCAAATTCAAACTCTGTCACCTGATTGGTCGATTTCGACTCGTGCGTATATGTCCTCCGAGGTCGAGTCAGCGCACGGCCATATTAAATCTCTACTCTAGACGGAAGAGACAAAAGCCACAGCAACAAAGAATTTTTCAAGAAACGTTCGAAGAATTAATCAAGTTTGAAGATTCAAATCCTTCAAAATTCGGAGGTAACGAACTTGGACATGATTATAATTGAATTAGGCAGTTATCTATCCCAACGTGCAAAGCGGGTCTCTCTTGCGCTCTCGTTAGCATCTAGCTAAGCTAACCTGTCTTAACAATGTAACCGCTGGCAGGTTCAGCTAGCATGCTTTTTAATACTTTCAAATATATTTCACCTGTATCCCACTCCTCGGGTAACACAGATCGCCATGTCCACAGAAAAAAATGTGCTGCGTTGTGTTGTTCTTATTTAATGTTGGGAACTGCTTGCCTGAACTCACGCGTTGAATCTGAAAGGAGAAAACTTTAGTCGGTAAACCACCTTTGTGGTGCTTGTTGGCTAACGTTAGCTCGTCAAACAACTCATGACGCTCACGCACACCTTTCGCTTCAGATCTAATCGTCAAAACTTTAGCGATTAGTAAATGACTTTAATTCCTCTTCGACTTGAATCAGATGCGTTATTAATCCAACTTATATGAGTTCCAAGTGCTTCCACGCTTTTAACCCTTTAACTGTCACCCCCCATTTTTTAAGATAGGCATTAAAGTGCACTGTCCAAACTTAAATTGTTGTAATTTATGAACACTTTGGAATTTAGACCAAAGGTTAGTCTCTTTTTAAAGAAGAAAATTAGCAGATTTTGGCAAAAGTGGAATTTTTTTCAAAAAATGATTGTATCAAAAAGTTATAGAAGTTTAAATGTACTGTAAATAAAATACGCTATATTAAGTTTATTTTATTATAAATATTTTACATAACAGGTTTTACTCTAAAATTGGTATAAAATTAAAGCCTTGTCTAAATAAGTTATGTTCCAAATTTGAAGTTGATATGAAAAGAATTGAAGTTCCTGTGAGATTTTATTTAGGGCGTCATACCACAAACAGCCACTGGGAGCCATCAAAACTCCTTTGAATTTTAAGGAATTTCTCTAGATTTCTCTGTCAATTTTACTTCTATCTCAAAATAACCACCAAATATGGAATCCTGAGACTCAGACCTTTCCAATGATATGTTTGTCGCCAAGATTATAAAAAGTTCTGATTCTAAAAGACCGTAATGCATTTTGTAATATGACACTAGAAACTGGATAGCAGAATGTATTGAAAACATTCAATTATTATCATCATTGTCCTCATTTGTAAGTAAGTCGCTTTGGATAAAAGCGTCTGTTAAATGACTTAATGTAAAGCAAAGCAGTATTTCGGTATAACTATGCACACACACACGCATTCTGTTCAAATTAATCTAATTTGAACACGTCTGTTCAAAAGTATTTAAAGAGACGCTGTGAAACTACCCCTTTACTCCCTGCAAGAAATAGTTATGCTTTATATGATGATAATTTTGTTATATCTTTAATATTTGGCAGGTGTTCCAGAAATTTCTTCCACTAACTGTTCAGGAACTGTGACCAAGTGAGGAAAAAACGAGACATCGCGAAGCCGAGAGTGGAAACACTTATGGACCCTTAACGCTATTTTGGACTTGAAATCCTGCATTGACTTAAGTTTGAAATCCCTCAGTTTGGAGTTTTTCATCAGGTTAAAGAGGAGCAAGTGACACTGAGCAAAGTTTGAAATTCTTCATGACGAAGAGAATACGGGAATTTTAAGAGCACATTAAGAACCTTTAGCTGAGCCTTGTGCTTTTGAATGTAAAAACTTTATATTTTTTTGATGCCAAAAGGAATACAGAGGGTACTACAGGATTTCTGCAATCCAGCTGTGTAAAAAAAAAAAAAAAAAAAATTAAAATAAATAAATAAAAGTGAATACTTTGATCTTTTTCAGGGATAATGTAAAAAGTGACTTTTGAAAAGCATTAATAGATTTTTTGCTAACTTGCATTTTTGAAAATCCTTGTGCAAGACTTGAATTTTACAAGTACCTGTTTGCTAGTTATTTTGTACGTTGGCTCTAGGCTTGTGATATATTTATTCATATAAATATAATTTTCTCCTATTTTGGGAGAGCTTATTATAAACAATTGTTATACGCCAGGCACTCTTCTTTTTAAGAGGTCTGTGCGTACCAGAAACTGTTTACACAAAAGCGCAGTGAGCGTAAAGGTAAAACAGTTTTAAGAATAGCTGAAAAGTAGCAAAAGCAGAAAAACAAAGCAAAAAGATTAGTTTGTTTAAAACTGTTGAAGAAAAAAAATCTGACAATGGCTACAGCGAGAACAGAGATCCCTGCTTCAGTCATGCCAATGAGCAAACAGAATGGACAGTCCAAGCCCATGATCCTCCAGTCAGGGTCGCTTAGTTCCTCACAGTCAGGAAAAACACCTGTGATGTCCCAGAAAGGAAGCAGTATACCCCAAAGCAGTGGTGGGATCAGGTAATATTTATTGATTCAAAATATTTTGAAGACTCTTGCATCAATCATGTAATTTAAGCTGTTTGTTATGAGTGCAACTGTATAAAGTTGAATGTGAACAATTTCTTGTAGGTTTGGTGATGACTGGAAGAAGTGCCTGCAGCTTCCACCGAAAGACATGAGAGTGAAAACCACAGTAAGTTCTAAAACCTGTTTTCTTCTTAGATGGTGGTAATTTAAATTGGTTGGTGGTCCACTTACTCTGTTTTTGATTTTAAACACCCTCCTTTTTGACAGGATGTGACTGCAACCAAAGGAAATGAGTTTGAAGATTACTGCCTTAAGAGGGAACTGCTGATGGGCATCTTCGAAATGGGCTGGGAGAAGCCTTCCCCTATCCAGGTAGTCTAACCTGTATACACCGTTACAAACCTTTATATATTGTACTATAATTTATATTATACTGTACACGTTTATAAAAACCAATGTGGTTGATTGGTTTTGTCTGCTTGGCTTGTTTGTGTCAAATAAGCCTGTCTTGATCTTTTTTTATTTCTTTTTTCCCCTACACTGTCTGTCCCTGTAGGAGGAGAGTATTCCTATTGTCTTGTCAGGGAGGGACATACTTGCCAGAGCTAAAAATGGCACAGGTAAAAGCGGCGCCTACCTCATCCCCCTCTTGGAAAGGATTGACCTGAAGAAGGATTATGTTCAAGGTAGGAATGTAATATAAAATGCAAATAAGGGGGTAAAAAAGCTAAAATTTTGGCAGTCTTTAGCATCACATTCAGAAATCATTTGAATATGATAAGAAATATGCTTAAGAAATATTTCTTGTTGATGTTAACAACAGTTGTGCTGCTTAATATTTTTGTGGAAACATGATACTTTTGTTCAGGATTGTTCAGAAACTGTTACTTTTATTCATCAAAGACAGATTAAATTGAGCAAAGTACTAAATTCTTTGCAAAAAAATAAATAAAAAATCTTAGTGACCCCATGTTTTTTAATGTTAGTTTTATACATTTTATTTATTTATTTTTTTCCCCAACTTTATTTTAGCCATAGTGTTGGTACCAACTCGTGAGTTGGCTCTGCAGGTGAGCCAGATAAGCATCAACATGAGCAAGCACCTCGGTGGCGTCAAGGTCATGGCTACAACAGGTGGCACTAGCCTGAGGGATGACATTATGCGTCTTGATGAGACTGGTAATTGATGAGTTCTCTACCATCTTTGAGAATTTCCTAAGCTAGAAAAAACTTATAGTGATTTCAAAACTAAATGTGGGTAATTAAAACTGAAGTAAGAAACACATTACAGTAACACATTTAAAATTACAGGCAATCGTATTGTTGTAAGTTCTTCAGTAAATATTGCTTAAAGGTGATGTTCCACAAGTTTTTTGTTGGGATGTCACACCTACTGGCTGTTTTTCTGAAGTCTTGTTCTATTGCCAGGCCACAGTCATTTAAATAATTCTTAAATTGTACTTCCTTGTTCCTCAAAGAGAAGTGATGTTAGTCAAGGTGTTTCATAATTATCCACACATAAAGGGCAAGACACCTTGACAGCTGACTTTAATTGATTTAAAAGAGTTTAGAAGATAAAATGTACTTAAATACAGCCACCCCCACACTGGTTAACCTTTACCTTTTTTTTTTTTTTTTTTGTCTTCAGTACATGTTATAATAGCTACCCCAGGAAGGATCCTTGACTTGATGAAGAAAGGTGTGGCCAAGGTTGACAAAGCTCAGATGATTGTGATGGATGAGGTGAGAAAAATAATGCAAGAAAGATTTCCAACTGCATATTTTCTAAATGAATGCTAAAATTGAAGTTCATGGTGTCAGATTCTTTTTTTTTTTTTTTTTTTTTCTTTCTTTTCTTTACACAGGCTGATAAATTGCTTTCTCAAGACTTTGTCGTGATCATTGAGGACATCATCAGCTTTCTGCCCAAAAAACGCCAGATTTTGCTCTATTCTGCCACTTTCCCCATCAGTGTGCAGAAGTTTATGGTGAGAGCTTTACTTGTTGTAATAACTCCTCGGTTTATATAATCAGTGTAGTCTTTCTGAAGTTAAATGTCTTACTTTATCCAGGATTATTTCTCATATTTAGATGTCTTGTTTAATCATGCTAATGACACTCTCCTGTTGTGTAGACCAAACACCTTCAGAAGCCATATGAAATCAATCTGATGGATGAGCTGACACTGAAAGGCATCACTCAGTACTATGCTTATGTGACAGAAAGACAGAAAGTGCACTGTCTCAACACACTGTTCTCCAGGGTAAGCGACCATTCCCTTTACAGATATGCCCTAAATTTGTCTGGTATTTTGCAAGTTCGCATTTCAAAGCTTCTTTGGCATACTACAACTGAGTAACTGTATTGTCTTCAAGTCTTTTTCTACTCCGTGTCCTCACCTTCTAGGAATTTCATTGCCTCTCCTTCTATTTATGTTTGTTTTATTTTTCTTTCCTAGCTCCAAATCAACCAGTCAATCATCTTCTGTAACTCCACCCAAAGGGTGGAACTCCTTGCCAAGAAGATCACACAACTTGGCTATTCCTGCTTTTATATCCATGCCAAGATGATGCAGGTCAACTTCAGAATTTATTAAAACTTTTAAGAGTTTTTTTTTTTATTTTTTTAAGAAATTACTATTTAATTCAGAAAGGAGGCATTAAATCAATCAAATTACAGTAAAGATATTTATAATGTTACAAAGATTTGTCTATTGCTCTTCGAATTGACATCATTTTTTAAGTCACGGTTTTCCCAAAAATACCAAGCGGCACAACTGTTTTTTTTTTTTTATTAATAAGAAATGTTTCTTGAGCACCAAATCAGCGTATTAGAACAATTTATGACGGATCACATGCTTTAAATTCAACTTTGCCATCAGAGAAATTAAGTTTTAAAATTAAAATTCTTTAACATTGTATTTCACAATATTATAACTTTTTTTTTTTAAAACTGTATTTTTGATAAATGGAGCCTTGGTGAGCATGCTAAAGTATTTATATCATCACAGGAATACAGAAATCGTGTGTTCCATGACTTCAGAAACGGACTGTGTAGGAACCTGGTCTGCACAGGTACGGAGAGCCACATTCATAGAATTCTGTTTTCAGGGATTTCCCCAAATGCTTATGAAACCTTTTTGATGGGATCTTTCCTCTCTCAGATCTTTTCACAAGAGGAATTGACATCCAGGCTGTCAATGTAGTCATCAACTTTGACTTCCCCAAAAATGCAGAGACATATCTGCACCGCATTGGTCGATCAGGTAACCGCCAGCTCAGGATTTGACTGGTTATTTATTTATTTTTTTATTCATCTGTTGTTGTTGTGTCTACATGTAGTTTATTTTAGTGTTTTCTCTATGTTCTCAGGTAGATACGGTCATCTGGGTCTGGCCATTAACCTGATCACCTCAGAAGATCGTTTTAACCTAAAGGGCATTGAGGACCAGCTGATGACTGACATAAAGCCCATACCCAGCAGCATTGACAAGAACCTGTATGTGGCAGAGTTTCACTCCATGAACCCTGATGAAGAGGAGGCTGCTCACAAAGCAGGCGAGCTTAATTAACCCTTACTGGTAAGAAGGCCATGTCCTAAATGACCTGATCTGAAGAACTTGTTCTTCTATTTAGACGTAACAATATACCAATATCTCCCTTTCTTTTAGGAGAATAAAGGGACCAATGCTTGGCATTCTGCACAGTTTCTACTGAAGATAGACGCAAAGATGACTTTTTTTGTTTTTGATTTTTTGTTTATTGTATTTTATTTTCTCAACAAATGCTTCAGGGGTCTGGAACTGTCATGGTAAAATGTGATCAGCTGCACACAGGTTTAGGGGCCAGTATAAAGTCATTAGGCTTTGTTGTTCTCGATGGACTCAGCTTACCCCTTTTCCATTTGGAGCACAATAAGCCACTGTTCTTTGGACCCAGAGCACTGGCAAAGACCATTCACCATCCACAACTGCTGTTCATGAGGATTTTTTCCCCCCTTTTATGCACCAGAACAATGAAGTGGAAAATACTGGCAGAAGAGGGTGCCAAAACGAATTCCCAAGTTTTACTAGCAGTACATTTAGTGCTGTCTATCCAGCGCCTAATGTGAAAGGTTGTTCCGCATTATATAATGAATGAGTTTTAATCAGAGCTTTACAGTTGATCAGGGAAAACCAGGGAGGAAGTTTAACATTTATAATGGTCTTCTGTTGGTTAGTCACAGCTTTGTGTGTGTATCTTCTGGAGAGCGGATTGTGCTTTCGTTCTAATCCAAACAGACAACATTTCGGCATTTTCTATGTCTAACTTTTGACTCGCCACAATGTCATCTTTCCAAAAAGTATATCAAAAACGTTCAACCCTTTTTTTATTATATAAAGTCAGTCTCTGTCGTCATGATCATTCTGACCATCTCTGTTTCTCTAAGTGCCTTACTCTATTATATACTTCCTCTGGGTAAGAGGGAGCACTATAGGTGCGTGGTTCAAAAAAAAAAAACCTTCGCTTTGGTCAGGATCGTCAGTGGAAGTTGTTACCTGCTCTATTTAGACTTCTTTAATACCTCATCCCCGTAAATCACTTGTTCTCTATTTGACCCACCAGTTTGTTGGTAGTGAACCGTACCTACCTCAGCATTGGCTGGGTGAGCAATAGATTTGCTTGTGTCCAACAACCAGGTACCGCAGCTCAGATGTTTGGTGAGGCCCGACTTCAATTTCAGCAGTTCAGCCTGCATTTTTGAAAACTGAAGGACAGTTTAGGTTGTTCAGTGGATACGTTTCTCTTTTTCCCCCCTTGAAACTGAGTCAGGTTTTATTTTATTAAAACAATGGAAGGTGATTTAACAGATTAAGTTTTTCTCCTGTTGGTGTCTAATGCACAGAAACAGACAGAGTAATGTTTTTACAACATATCAGCACAAATGCTGTGATGAAATGGCAGCTGTAATAAAATTGGTAGCTCTGGAAGTGTAAACTCTTCTGTCCCCTGTTGTATGTGTTGAATTGTGTTCTCTTGGACATGTTGTATTAAGTAGAAGCTGTATGTTTTACTGCGAGGATTCATGGGAGAATGGCCAAAGCTTTTTGCTCCAAATGTTAATGCCAGCCTATCCTGTCCCTTCTCTTTTAAGCAAAATAAAGTCCAGCATATTCTCCAAATGTTTGTTTTCTCTTTCAAATACTTTGACGTCAAGGAAATATCACTCCAGTGACTCAGTTGGAACTGGTCTAAAATCAATCATGTAAATTAAATCTTCATAGTATAGGCAGTTGACTGATTTAACTTCTCACATACTTTTAATGACATGTATTTTTAACCTTTTTTTTAAGAAGCTATTTTTCTATTTTGTACATTAAATCATCTCACCACCACCAGATATGTTTAGTTTAAATGGCTACATTTTAAACTGTTTCTTCTCAATCTACAATTTCTAAATTCTATTTAAATAAGGTAAAATAATCTAGTTAAATTATGCAGTTTTTCAAACTAACATTTACTTAGCTGACATTAAATGTTTAGAAACTCTATTACATTACATTACAGTACCTTACAAAATGGAAAAAGCCTCAAGGCTCAACCCACACAATACCAAGGCTGAGCAAGACAAAGGGTGGATTTCAGAGAAGTTACAACACCATTGCCATTTACAACACAAATTACTGTGGGGCTCCTAGGCTGAAATGGAAGAAACTCTCCAGACATCAATTTCTTAAGCACTTCAGCCTCTTTGGGAGGCTAAAGTGTGTAAAAGAGCCACTTCTGAGAAAGATTAATAATACCTCCTGCTTGAGACCATGTAACCATTTCAAACCTTTCAGATGAGAATTTTGTGCTCTAATGAAGGGAAAAAAATTTCTCAAGAAATCTTGTTTGCAATACAAGCATATTAAAGGCAAAGCTTTGGCTTTCCTGTAGACTATGGACGTTTATGGTTGAAATATTTGATTATAAAATTTGTGTGTATATATATATATATATTATAATATATTATATATATATATATATTATATATAGTTTAAATAATCATTAAATATATGACTATATTATTTCTCACAATTCTGCATTAACTGGAATAAAATTTAAACATCAGCTAGTTAATCAAAACTAGTGTTTTGTAACCATCCCTTCGTCTATTTTCTAATTGTTGTATTAAGGTAACACAACGAAACCATGCTTGTTTCAAGAACAAATGCAAATGTGCATCTCATACCCTTGAAGATTAACTTTGGAGGAGTGGAGAATATACGTCACGAGCCGTCGTATTTCCTTCCCCGATGATCTCACGAGGACGCCATACTCCGTATCCAATCAGCGGGCAGTTGTGGTGTCTTTTGTCCAATCATCTCTTTATACAGCCGGAATGGGCGGGTCAAGACGTCGGTTACGTAGGTTGTCCCTTGAATCCTACCTGTGCCTCTCAGCCGTCTAACTGGACTGCATTGCTAAACGTGAGTATAGCACAAGGCCTACAAATAGTTACATAAATTGCATTCATACACTTGCTATTTATTAGTCCACCATATACTGATAGAAACGACTGTCCAGCTAGTATATAATACGGCCTCCTTCTCGCGTCTCACTCAGATATGTGCCACTCTTTCTTTTACATCACAGCATGTTAGCTAGTTAGCTAGCATTAACCTTAGCCTACCTGCTATTTATCCAATGAGGCGTGAATGAAGCTCCACATGCTAGTGCACTACTTTTCTCTAATGAGCCAAATTCTAGTTGTTGCTATGCGCGCAGAACTGGCTTTCATGCCAAGAGAGTCGCAGCTTCTCTATAAGTTAGTTGTCAACTATGTAAACCGGGAGAGATGAAGGTTTTCATTTGGTTTTGACAGTTGGCAGTTGTTGAATCTAGAAATATGTTGTTTACTGCCAGTCTGTCTCTGACTGTAGTAACCTGACCTTTTGCCCTATGGTTATTGTCAGATAATGATAACATTTAATGCTATTTCAATCTTACTGTACTGTTGTATTTTCCTTCAGCATGGGCAGTGTGTTGGCTGCCAGCACCCCAAACCCCCCCTCAGCCTCGGGGGGTGGCAGTGCCCCAGGGGGCGCAGGTCTGGTGACGGTACCCCCGGGTTTCACCATGCCCCCAGTGTCTGCAGTCCCAGCCTCCTCTGGCACACAGGGGCAGCCCGGGACAGACGCAGAAGCCTCTCTCACCAACCCCGGCACATTTGAAGAGTGTCATCGGAAATGCAAAGGTTTGTCTTAGGGTCATTTTCTGACATACCTTCTACAGTTTTATGATCTATATTATGTTTACTTATGGTCTTTTTGTGGGTTTTTTTTTTTTAGAGGTCTTCCCTGTGCAGATGGAGGGGGTACGATTGGTTGTCAACAAGGGCTTGAGTAATCACTTCCAGGTCAGTTATCACACAGTTCTGTTTTTACTACATAGAAATGAAAGATAGAATGACAAAAATATATCACATCTTCATTTGCTTCCTCAGGTTAGTCACACTATTACTCTAAGCACCTTGGGGGACTCAGGTTACAGATTTGGAGCCACGTATGTGGGCAGCAAGCAAACAGGACCTACAGAGGTGAGCCTTTTAGTTGCTTTTTAACTGACTGGTGTTTTCCTGTCAGCTTGTTATGCAGAAAACAGAAGATATAAAATACAAAACTTATGTCGGTGCCGATAGCCTTGTGGGCAGCTTGCCAACGTACAGTGCTACAAGCGTCCCGCGTTCGAATCCAGACTCGGGGACCTTTCCCCCTCTCTTTGTCCCACTTCGCTTCCTGTCAGTTCTGATCTGTCCTATTATAATAAAGGCAAAAATGCCAAAATAAAAATAATACAAACTTATTCAAAATATTAATAAAAACTATAATAGTATTTCAATAATACTAAAATAACCTAACAGTATTCTCTTTGAAACAATTCAATGACTAGAATTTTTTTTTTAAATCCAAATTACAGTGGTCATATAATTATGGAAAAAAATAAATTGTCAATCTGAATGGCAGTTAGTAAAGACTAACTTCGATTAAAAGTATATTAATATTTTAGTGAAACTAAAATAACACTGTCTAGAATCACTTTATTTTTAAGAACTATTGTTTTGAATGTACATTTTTTCCCTTTGAAGCGGTTTTCTGTCAACTTGCTTTGCCAATATTGTGTCAGAATGAAATCCTGAGTAGAATGTGATGTTAATACCTCTCTTTTTTTTTTTTTTTTTGTCTGTCCCCCTCAGTCTTTTCCGGTCATGGTAGGTGACATGGACAACACAGGCAGTCTAAACGCACAGGTCATCCATCAGCTTACCAGCCACATTCGCTCTAAAGTGGCAATTCAGGTATGTATGACTTTGCAGTCATGTTCACAAACTATGTTCTAAGGATCTAAGTGAATCAGCAGATCCTACACGTGGTATAGCTTTTTTATGACACAGATGTATTGTACAATTAATGTAAGCTAGATCAGTTGTGTGCTAAATTGGTTTCTCTCGTATTGTAAGAAAAATCATTTCTGAAAATATGGTGAGAAGAAATAAATCCTTTCACGGGGTTTAAGGAGTTAATTCCAATCACATGATCTAATGTCTTTAAAATTGCAGCTTTGTCCAGAGATCCGTTGTTGTGGATTATGAGATGCAGTGCTGCATAGTGTATTGTTATTAATTGCCTGAATAAATGATGTGTTACAGACGCAGCAACACAAGTTTGTAAACTGGCAGTGTGATGCAGAATATCGTGGCGATGACTTCACAGCTGCTGTTACCCTTGGCAACCCAGATGTTCTTGTTGGATCTGGTAACATACCTTGCAGTTGCTATAGTCCATGACTGTCAAGTTCCAAAAATACAATACAAGATGTTACGTTTTGTTTTGGAGTTGGTAAGATTTTTGTAATGTTCTTTCTTAAGTCTGCTTTTACTGATCAGGGCCCATATTCTTAAATATTCTAAGAATCCTCTCAGAGAGCTCCTAATTTAGCTTTAAAAAAAATCTATGTAGGAATCTTAGTTTAAGAGTGATTCAGGCGCTATGGCATTTCTGTTTGGTGTTTGAGATGTTAGCGTGTCTTTAATTATTTTGGTCACAAACATGATCCCTGCACAATCTAATGTGTAGCGTCTTAACTCACTGTCATGCATTGTGCAACACATTTCTTCTCCCTCTTCAAGTTTTGCCCATTTTCTCCACTGCTAAAGAAACCTCTTAAAAGTCCTCATCCATACTCCTAAAAAATGTTAGACCTTAAGAGCTCTTAAGGGTTAAGATGTTTTCTGAATTACTTTTTTCTTTACTAGAATCTTTTCTTTAATTTTAAAAGGAAACCCCCACATTTCTAATAATTTTTTTCTAAGAATTTTTTTAGAATTTTGTTTCTAGGAGCAACTCTTACCACTAAGATTTTTCATGAATACCCAGAAATACAGTAAAAACAGTAATATATTGTGAATTTTTTAAAAACTTTTTAAAAAAGTTTTTTATTTGAATATATTTTAAAGTGTAATTTGTTCCTGTGATGGCATAATTCCAGTCTTTAGTGTTACATAATCCTTCAGAAATCATTTTAATATGCTGCTTACATTCACTTTCCTGTTTGGTCTGTTAGGTATAATTGTGGCGCACTACCTCCAGTCCTTGTCTCCTGCTTTGGTATTGGGTGGTGAACTGGTCTATCACAGGAGGCCAGGAGAAGAGGGCACCGTCACATCATTTGTGGGCAGATACACAGGTGATCATTTGAAGATCATTCTTTGTCACATTTCAAAGTTTGGCAGAAAATCATAATTCGATTGAATTGTACTGATTGGACCTGTATGTTTTCATCCTCAGGTAGTAACTATGTCGCCACGTTGACTGTTGGAGGAGCTGGTGCACATGCGTCATATTACCACAAAGCTAATGACCAGGTACTTCATACCGTAAAGATATGTATTAACTGACAGATTTGTTACTTGAGATAAGACCTGTTAAAGATCTGTTAAACTCACTCCTTTGAATATGAACGCCTCCTACAGCTCCAGATTGGGGTAGAGTTTGAGGCCAGCACACGGATGCAGGACACAAGTGTGTCGTTCGGTTATCAGTTGGATGTACCTAAAGCAAATCTGCTTTTTAAAGGTATTGAAACACTTTTCTTGAAACACTTGCATTCAAAACAATTTGAGATTGATTTGAATTATTTGCAGACTTTTATGTAGGGCTGCACAATTTGGGGAATCAATCTGGGATTTTTCAGATTAAAAATTGTCATGATTTAAAATGTGATTTTAACATTTTTAAATTTATATATAAATATGGCTATAAAATAATGATAGTAGAAATAGTATTATTTTTATTACTAAATACTACTATTGTAATATTTCACTACAACACAAGAAATAGTATTTAAGAAGAATATAATTTATTAGTATTATTATTAAGTATGATTATTACTAAATAAAACAAATATCACTAAATTCACTTCACTGTAAAATAAAAAACTTGAAGAAAAGTATTTAAGAAAAATATATATCATATTTTAATATAGAGTAATGATTGTATTTTACATTTCAGCTGTAAACTGGGTGTATTAATCTCTTTAATTTCAAATGTTAAGCCATCAAACGCTTCCCTGTCCTCTTGTTCTTCAGGTTCTTTAGATAGCAACTGGGTGGTGGGAGCAACGCTGGAAAAGAAGCTGCTACCCCTTCCTCTATCGCTAGCTTTAGGCGCCTTCCTTAACCACCGCAAGAACAAGTTTCAGTGTGGCTTCGGTGTCACCATCGGATAGAACGGCTGTGGCAACTCAAGAATCTCAACAGATAAAACCCTCCACCACGCTTGGACCGGTGCAAAGAGACATGGGGACATGGACCAACACTGAAACGGACTCAGACTCCCAGTATTAGTGTGTTGAACCTTCACATGGACGGACCAGGACAAAGAGCTCGCAGGACTGTCCTGCAGAGCTCTCATCAATCGAAATGTTCAGTTATCTGATCCACAGACAGTCACATAAGGTTTGTTTTTAAATGCGCATCATGTGAAAGAAGTATGTCTGATATGCATAACATTACAGGTGTTTTGAAAGGACATGCGTATCCATATTCACAATATGATTCATTCTGATACAGTCAGAAAATGTGGACATGCCTTTGCTCTTTTTTTCTTTTTGAGACAAAATTATCTTTTCTCTTTTCATAAGACAGTTTTCTTAAAAGCAGAAGACTTATGCCGTCTTCCTTTTTGATCAGTTAACAAAAAACACTTGGGTCTATATAAATGTGGTAAGGCAGTTTGAGTGCATTTTTTTTTTTTTTTTTACTTATTAGAAGCCATTAGAATTAAAATGACTTAATCTTCAATAATTCACTTCAATAATGAAATGCTGTTTATGTCAACATTATGAAAATTCAATGCATGGGAAGCTCTGGGTTGAAATAATGGGTTGTTTAAGTCGATGCCTGTGTCCCTTTGTCTCAAATAACTAGTCAATCAGAACTGTCTGAGACATTTGATCATGAGGTCTTTTTCCTGTATTTGTCTGTTAGGGCCTTAGGGCCAAATTCGAATGCCGATTTCATATTGACCGGGGCGTAACCAATCAGACTGTCCTTTTTATGTGTCTCGAAATGAAATGCGTCACCGAATTTTCCACATGGAGGACTTTCCAAAGTTTGTATTGTTTTAATTAGTTGTTGTACACAGTCAAAGGTTTTTGGGGCAGTCAAAGGGTTGGTGGAGATACTGTAATAAACCTGTACAACTTAAGCTGGTTTTAATGCCCATGTCTCATGCTGATTTCATGTCTTTGTGACATGGTGGAGTACTATAAAACAGGCTTTTGGCCTGATTCTAATGGATTATTTTACAGTGCAATTATGTTGAATAAACATTTGGTTGTAAATTGAGTTTTGAAAAGAAGCAGGTTGTCATTGCTATTACTCTGTTTGACTAAGGATAACATGCCTAGTTGATCTGAGGTTTGACAGTGAGGTAATATGAGAACGGTGTAAATGTTTATTTAAAAAAAATAAGTCAGCATTGACAAGCATAGTGCATTTATATTTGTATTACAAACATGAACTATAAATGTGTTATAGATTAACAAACATTGAACCAAATTTTACTACAAAAGTCTTCAGTTCTACGTTTGAAAATTCAAACAAAACCATTTTTCTATTACAGACAGAACAACTGTAACATCTGCAGGACTGATTTAGTCAAATTAAGTTTTTCCGCTCTGTCTCTTATGGTTCTGGATCTTTCTCTTCATAACCAGGTCCAACTCGAGATCTGACAGCTGAACATCTGTGTTTCCGCAGCCAACCTTTGGACAGCTGTGAAGAATGTGGAAAGTGGCTGTTACATTGTTCTATACACTACAGTTCAAAGGATACGTTAAATTGATCGAATGTGACAAAGACTTTTACAATGTTACAAAAAAATCTATTTTCTATTCATCAAAGAATCCTGACAAAATGGTAGTTTCCAGAAATATTTTAAGCAGCAAAACTGTTTGTAACATTGATAATTGTTAACATTGATATTAAACATAACACTGGTACAAGTTTAAGATTTAATAAATAACATTAAATAAGTTTAACATTAAAAATAATGAGCTTTTTTTGAGCATATTAGAATGATTTCTGAAGGATCATGTCACACTGAAGACTGGGGTAATGCCTGCTAAAAATTCGGCTTTGCAATCACATATATTCAAATAGAAAACAGTTGTTTTAAATTGTAATATTTCACAATATTTGTTTTTACAAATAAATAAATGCAGCCCTATTGGACTGGATATGGAAATTAATTTTGTATAACTGTATACTTATTTAGGGCAACATAAAGAAAGAACCGAGCAGTGACTACATACCGAAATTTCTTCTTATTTTTGTGCCTGGCCTTAATCATTTCAAGTACAGCCTCTTGGTCATAGTAATGATGGCATTTCTTGTTTTTCATTGGATTGACCATCTCATCCTGTCAGAAAAAGGTAAAGTAAAAGGTTTGAATGATATGACATTTCTATGTTTCTTCTTCTTGCAATACAAGTAACACACAAAAACACCACTACAAATGTGAACTTTTACCTCAAGGTCTATAACATCTTGTGCATTTGATGATGTGAAATGATGCTGATGTTTACCTGGGTGAGAGGGCAGATGAAGTTTGTCTGGCTCTGTGTTACAGCAATGTCCTCATCCAGCTCCTCTTCTTCATTCTCAGCAGCAGATTGACCCGCTGCATATACATTATGCATAAAAATATATTTAGGAACTGCATCACTTATAACATGGAAAATACAGCGGCCTTGTGTTGCAAGAGGGGGGTTCTCACCTTGCATGGCATATTTCCTGACACTGTCTCTGAAGGCAACAACCTTGCTGTGCCTTTGTAGGTCTGCATCTGTAACTCCGGCCATAAGTTCATTGAATCGCTCCTTCACAGAGTTTCTCAGGTGAACCATGGCCTCAGGAGGTTCATGTCTGACCTACAGAACATAAAGAGAAAGCCAGGGTGGCTCAATGGGAGACTTGATTTAGACTTTGTGTCAAAATAAAGCACCAGTGACAGTCAGTTAAGACAAACCTGAGCAGTCATCTCATCAACAGACTCCACAAAACAGTTGATTTCTCTGTCCAGTCTCGAGCACTCCAGAATCATCTCCTCCAGCTTCTTCAGAGCTGGACTGTTATCCATACCTGAAATCAAATATAAAGTACATTTTGAAAAGTATGTCCAAAAGAAAGCTGAATTTTCAGCAGCCATTAATCCAGTCTTTAATGTCACATGATCTTTCAATCACTCACCTTGTGCTTCAACTATTCCCAGCGCGACATCTGATACCATGTCCATACAACCTCCAATATCTGCTTGACATGACTTCAGAGTGGACAAGGTGGACTGCACTGAACTTAGAGACATCTCTGGAAGCTATATGACTGTTTGGGGGGGAAAGCACAAATTCTAACCACAAACTCACTTGCACCGTAAACATTGGTTTGACAACATGCTATGAAAAGACAATTTAAAGAGACAGAACACCAGATTTAAAAAAAAAAAAAAAAAAAAAAATATTGTTCTTTAACACTTGTAGGACTTTCTTCAATAGAACAAAAAAAGATATGATAAACAGAATTACGACATCTGTCACCATTCACTTTAAATATGTGTAACAAAGATATGTAAGTGAATGGTGACTGAGGCCGACAGTCCCAAACATTCTGCCTGACAACGTTTTTGTTAAACTTAAAGAAAAAAGAAAGTCATACAGTTTTGGAAGTGAATGATGATCTGTAAATAATGTCATGACTTTCATTTTTCTCTTTAACAAAATGTACTAACAATTTATTGGTCTAAGTGGTAAGCTATAGCATTTTCGTTTTCGATAATTCACAGAAAATATTCAAACTACTTATCTGCGATATTTTTTGCAAATATACTCACATAAAATTATACAAAACATTAACTTCGCCAAAACTAGCGCCACAAAGTAGCAGTTTCCGGTTTCAAAACGCCTCGAACTAGACGTCAACATAAAAGACTTTTAACTTCGGACTACAGCCCGAATATATTATAAAAACGATTTTTTAATATATATATAATATATAATATATATTATTTGCGTTTAGATTGTAAAAATATTTTTTTTTTTGTTGGAAATCGAAAAAATCTTTGCATTTCTTTGTATGACTGTTATTTTGACAGTGAAATCTAACGGAAAACCGCAACAAGGACGTATCTGTACGCGGCCACGTCACGTAAACTAAACGGGGAAGGAGTGCGTACATCAGGGTAACCAAAATAGAAGAAGACTGAGACAGCGTTTCTGCGCTGTGATCACAGATCCGTTAGTTGCAGCCGCTCGTTTTCCTAAACTGCATCGGAGGAGAACCGACAGTCATATGGCAAGATGTCAGATATCGGGGACTGGTTTAAAAACATCCCTTTCATCACTCGTTACTGGTTTGCTGGCTCAATTGCAGTGCCGCTAATAGGAAAGCTGGGATTAATCAGTCCTGTGTATCTCGTGCTATGGCCGGAGGCATTCTTTCATAAATTCCAGGTAGGTTTACGTTTAATTAAACAGTAGGGAGAGTTTAGACGACAGCAGCGATGACAAGGCCTTGCTGTAGGCCTCGGACTGAAGTAACGTTACACTGATGTCCACACAGCGTCCTGGAGAACTGTGCTCTAGAGTCTAGTGAACGGTTGATGATGATTGACGGTTGAGTGATTTGTGTTCAGAATCTCATGCACACTGCACCTGATTGCCTGAATTACGTGGTTTGTTATATACTATATTTTATTTTTTTGTACATTAGGAAGTTTTAATGTTAGGTATTTAAAGGTTGTCGAAGCGAATACGAACACTTAATTGATGTTTTATGATTAAGCAGAATGTGAACGGTAAGAGATGGCAAAAAGCGTAACACGTGCTATTTGTGCTTTGACAGTATCCTAGTTTATTTAACCTAATCCCTCCATATGTAATACTGATGATATTACTATAGTATTGAAAGACATGAAACGCAATTTGAATCAAAAGTGGCGCACCTACAGAAAAAAAACAAAAACAAAACCGTAACACTGAACGCGTCACAGGCTGCTCTGTTCAACCAATGACAGTCGAGTACGCGTCCGAGGCTACTTCCGGGACAACCGGCTTTTTTCATGGGCTGTCAAATTAAGTTTTTCCTTTCACAATAACTGCTTCTCACTGTGATGGCAAATATTTTAGCCTTGTTTACTATAACTAATTAGGTAATATGTGAGTTTTGCGACATATATTAGAAATAATGGTATTCTGTTGTCCACAATGTGGAGGTCGTCTTTTCTAATGCCTAATTCTTACAGTCTGCCTAAACTCTAAATATTGTGAATATATTAAAATACGTAATTAACCGTGATCATTAATTATCAAAAATATGATATTTTATTGTTTTCGGTGTCAGTTATTTCCACCAGGTGGCGCCAAGCAATTTGTTTTTGTGGGCTAAAAGTGTAAAACGACAAGATTAATGCTTTTGAGAAACATTTGCATCCATTATTTCCATCTTTTTTGCTATTGCACTAAATTATGAGCTTCTCTGGGTGGTTAATTATCACGTGTTAATATCAAAAACCTATGTATAGGCCTAGATTATGTACATTGTTTTCTTCAGAACAGTTTTAGTAGTTAAAGCAGGGGTTGACAAAATGGGTCCCAGGGACCCCCGGGGAGTCGGTGGAAAAGTTGAGAGATTATCAGTGTGAATGAATAAATAATAATTAAAAACTCATACTAAACTAAATAAACAAATGCAATACTTATTAAAGTACAATAATTTAATGAAAATACTTTTAAAAAAATATAGAATAAATAGATTATACATCTAATAATGCTGCAGCACTATGAGTAGGGAAATTTTGTATAATGTAATGTAAAACAAATACATACATATATTTTCCAAATAATATTTTACACAGATTTATACTCTTAATTTTTTATACATAAAAATATGTAGCTCTTTTAAACTTTAGAATGGGGGTCCCTTGCAAGATGATGATTATGTTTGGGGGTCTGTGTCATGTAATAGATTGAAAAGCTGTCATGCAAGTCCTAAACTGTGTGTGGTGGGATAATGCACCACTCCTTAAGAAGTAAAGCCCCCAAGAAGTTATTTTAATATGTATTTGGAAACCCACCTCACACTGTCTGGTCGTTTGGTAGCGTTTAGCATCCATCACGTGTCACTATGTCCTTAACAGTGAGATTTCACTGATATTTCTTTGGCTTATCTAGTTTGTAAATGGCAGCATTATTGTTTTAATGATACGTTTTTGTGAGTGATGCACCTGGAATTCAGGCACGGAGTAATTTGACCTCTTCTAATGGTTAATTAACCTGTGATTCATTTTTGTTGAGCAATTTTAGTTGAAATTTAGGAACTTAAATGTTGAGCGTCTTTTAATATGGCGTTTCTATGATTTATCAACTCCCTTTGAACATGCTCTAAACTTAACTCCTGTCTGCTCACCATTAGCTAACCTTTCATGACCTCTTTCCTGCCAGTGCAGGTTTCTTCTGGATTATGGCACAGATATAGGAAGTAAACTATATCTGAGGAAAATGAGTGAGATCACCCACTTTAAAGAGCATACATTGCTAAGCCAATGGTAACGTAAAGTTTTTTTTTTTGTCACAGTGAACCGCTGCTCACATTGGCACATTTGTCTTGTGAAGGAACCATTTAGAGGTTGAGAAGCGGCCAAATAAGCCTCTCCCCGTCCTCTCACGGCATACCAATCCTGCTGTGCTTTTTAACCCACTTTTCTCTATGCTGCAGTCCACAGAGGTCACCTCTCCACACAAGTGAGCTTGCGTGATTTATGCTGCAGTGTGCGAGGGGGCCGTTGGACTGCCTGGCTACCGCAGAGCCAGTTCAGACGCCAACATCAAAGCATTGCTGCTCAGCGGATTCACAGTCCCCCAGACCGAAACCCTGCTAGCTCAGAGTTTCTGTGTGTGCCGGAGGGAGGAGAGAAAGCACTAGAAGTGAGGGAGGGATACAGGGAAAGGGAGGAGAACAAGACAGCCGAGGACTATAGAGAGGGATAAGGTGTGCATGTGCATGTTTAGAGCAAATTAAACACCGGAGAGTGTTAAAAAAAATTGTGCAGGGGAGTGTGTTTGTTGTTTACTGACCCAGTTTTTCTAGTCTGGGAATTACCGAACAAATCTGGATAACAGACCAGATGAGTGTCTGTTCCTCTCAGAGCGTGATGTCTGGTGTAATAGCCGCAGTCGTGCTCAGGCACATGGATAATGAGTCCACAATGTGTGGGGAATCAAATCTGCAGTGCAAGCATGGTAGCTATAACTTTCAGGCAGCGCTGGTGACTGCATACAAATGCTGCTTGCTGGATATTCTCAGTGCCTGTTGGTTTTCTGTACTTCTACTTCAGTTTAAAGGGATAATACCAATTATTCACCTTCATGCCGTTCCAAACCTGTATGACCTTTTTTTCTTCTGCAGAACACAAAAGATATTTCGGTAGATATTTTTGGTAAGATATTTTGGCTAGATGACGTTGGTAACCAAACCGTCAATTCATACAGGGTCGAACTAACATGAGGATGAGTGAATAATATTTTTTTATTTTTTTGGGTGAACTATCCCTTTAAGTATCTTATGTCTGTTGATTTTTAAATCAGTAAGTACTTTGATGCAGCTGTTCAAATAAGCCAGAATCAGTGTGCATCTCCAACGGTAATCTGCGTCAAGTCATTAATCATTTTTCTGTGTTCTCTCAACAGATATGGAGACCAATATCTGCAACATTGTATTTCCCAGTTGGGCCAGGGACGGGTTTTCTATACCTGGTTAATTTGTATTTCCTCTACCAGTACTCCACAAGGCTTGAAACAGGTAGCTTCTGGATCCTAAAATATATTAAATGTCCTTTAATTTAAATAATGTGTGACTGGACTTAAAAGGGCACTCAGTATTTTTAGTTTCATTCTTACCTAGAGGTTTGTCATCTGCCGCTTTAAATCCTCAATCTCACTTAATGTTTAAGTCAGGTGGATTCTGATTGGCTGTCAGTGTTTTATCGCTGGAATTTTTTTTTTGAAACTGTTGTGTGGACTTGCTGTCCTCATATATAACACAGAGGAACAATATTGGAATCACCTTCAGAAAATTGAATGAAAAAAAAAAACCAGCCAGTCAGAATTCACCCAAATTTAACAATACAGTAATTGTTATAGTTATCTTTACAGTTATCGTTATTGGTGTGAATGGCCTTTTATACTGACACCTAGTGGTGTAGACGCAGCACTGCAAGATTTCATTAACTGAGGGGATATTCCATGAGAGAAAATGTCCAATAATAGGGGTTACTAATATAAAGAGAGAATTATTCAGATAATCAAATAATTTCAAATGGCAGCCCCTGTGAGGTGAGCCGCTTCATGTAAAATAAAACAGTATCTTTCTAGTCTTACAATGACTTGTCATATCTCACTATGATGTACTGAGTTAAAAAAAAAATACTGTTCTTTATGTTTAAAACTATTTGATCAGGAAGTGAAGTGATGTTTAATATGGGATGTGACATCTCATCATATTTTCTCTCTTTTACAGGAGCTTTTGATGGAAGACCAGCAGACTACATGTTCATGCTTCTATTCAACTGGATTTGCATTGTTGTATCCTTTCTGTCCTGTACACACTATACTGTAATATTTTATAATAAGATTAAATATGTCATTCAGTGCAACACAAACATGTGATTAGTCATTGTCATCAAATGATTTGCGTCTGTACAGCGCATCCCCATTAACAGTGAATGACTTCACTCAGTGGATGTGATGTGCTGAATTCAGCATTTTAGAATATTGCATTAAATGATTTAATATCCTCTGAAGATGTGGTTTTGCTATACATGCCATACAGCGTCCAGTCAGCAAGAAAAAGCTTTTCTAGGAGTCACGTTCATTTTCCTTTGACACACAGCCTTTATCTGTCCTTAACATTTATAATTCAGATTACAGGCCTAATGATGGACATGCAGGTTAGTCAGAGTTTTTTTCTTCCTTTTTCTAAATGTGAAACTTTCCACTTTTTTGTATGATTAGCACTTAGTAAAGTGGAGGATATTTATTAACAAGTCAAATAATGAAGCTATCTTCATTCTCTCTTTAAAAAGTGATTGTTTTTAATTGGTGCTGTCAAACGATTAATCAGGATTAATTGCATCCAAAATAAAAGTTTTTGTTTATATAATGTGTGTGTGTGTTGTGTATATATAAATACATGTTCATACAGCATATATTTTGAAAGCATTTAAATATATATGTATATGTTTTTTAAAAGTTGATATAAATCATTAACATTAAAAGGTACTATTAAAATATATATTTAATATAGTGCTGTCAAACAATTAGTTGTGATTAATCACATCCAAAATAAAAGTTTTTGTTTACACAATATGTGTGTACGGTGTATATTTATTTGTATATATAAAGACACACACATACAGTATATATATTTTTTGAAAAATTTCATGTATTTACATGTTTGTTTATATTCATATAATTTATAGTATATAAAAATATATTTAGTATATAAGTATAAATTAATTTATTCTTAAATATGTACATGCATGTGTTTGTATTTATATATACATAATAAATATACACAGTACACACACGTAAACAAATTTTTATTTTGGATGCAATTATTAGTTGGACAGCACTAATTTAATATGAAGTGTGATAATATATTTTCTAAAAGTCACTTATGCTCAGAAAGTCTGCATTTATTTGATCAAAAATACAGTAAAAATTTTAATGTTTAGAAAGATTATTACAATTCAACACAACTTCAGTGTATTTCAAAGCTGCAATTTCAACAGCCATTACTCCAGGTTTGAGTGTCACACAATCCTTCAGAAATCATTTTAATATGCTGATTTGGTGCTCAAGAAACATTTCTTATGATCAGTGCTGAAAACAGTATTTAGTGTAGTCAGTGAGTTATGAAAGAAGATGTGAACATACCCCCTGCCTCCCTACATCATCTTTCAAACATGAAATTGCATCAGAAGCAAATGTTACCCCTCTTATTTGGTGTAAATCATCATTAAATGAAGACATTTAAAAATGGTCTCAAAGCAGTTTTTGTCTTTCTAAAATCATCTGAAACCTTGTGCTGTTTATCTGAATGACGACCTTGTGTGATTTATGAGCATTCTTCTGCACTGCTGGAATTCCCATGGAGTTAATTAAGCTTTTTAATGTAACCTATTAGTTGTTTTTGCATTGCATGACATTTAAAAGTATCTTTTGTCTTTATTTTGTGAGGGAAATTCTGTAATGTTACATTTTCATTTTCATTTCCTTATTCATTTGTTCATAAATATTGGCTTGTTTGTGCTTGCAGCTCCTGATGATCCCTTTGATCATGTCTGTTCTGTACGTCTGGGCTCAACTAAATCGTGACACGATTGTATCTTTCTGGTTTGGCACCAGATTCAAGGTATTCACTGCATTATTACTACAATATGATTTTACATGATATACTGATGTGTTTTAACACTCCACACTAAAACCTGTTCATGTTCCCACTAACACAGGCTTGTTATCTCCCTTGGGTCATTCTGGGATTCAACTATATCATTGGTGGCTCGTAAGAATAAACACACACACACACACACACACAGATTATTATTCAAATGTCATAGTAATTTGATGTAGATGTTGTATAACATTGAGTCATCATAGTCACATAATAATTATTGTAACAATAACCATTTCTTTCTTTAGAATTGTCAACGAGCTGATTGGGAACTTAGTTGGTCACCTTTACTTCTTTCTGATGTTCAAATACCCCATGGACCTGGGTGGCAGGTCCTTCCTCTCCACCCCACAGTTCCTGTGAGTTTATTGGCTGCACAGCTGGCCTCAGCTTCCTGTTATTATGAGTCAAGCAATGCTGATATGAATGAAGTGCCTTTTCTCAAATTACTAATTTATGAATCTTTAGTTAAATGAAAGTGACAAGTTAAGGGTTATTAAGGGTTAAGTGCAGTAATGATACTGTTATGCTTTAGTGTCATCATTTTTTTTTCTCAGGTACCAGATGTTCCCAAATCGACGAGGTGGGGTTTCTGGATTCGGCGTTCCTCCAAGCAGGAGACCTGTGCCCCAAGAGCAGGCAGGAGGCGGAGGAGGTGGGCGTCATAACTGGGGTCAAGGCTTTCGGCTGGGGGACGACTGAAGTCTTGACTCTTCCATCGGCGGATAAATACAGAAGTGTCTAACATCAATGCTGCAGAATATGAATTTTATATGTTTTGGGTTTGTGTTTTTTGCATTTCTTCTGACCCAAAAGGAAAAGTGACGGCGCTCTTTCCCAGCGTTACATATTTTCCTCTTACTCTCAATGTCATATCACACTGTTATTGAGTTTCTCAGTGTGTACAGAAACTCTGCAGAAATATGTGCAGTAGCAGAGTTGGTGTAATAGTAGGAAATTCAGGGGACTTTGATTGTGTTTCCCATAATATGACTGCATCCTTCAGCGTATTCATGTTCCTTGCTCACAGTCAAATGTAGATTCATTTCTCTATGAACTGTTCAGTATAGATTGTTTGTTAGCCTGGTTGTTTAGGAATGGACTTCAAATCTATTTTTTTTTTAAATCACCTCATTTGTCAAAATTAATTAGGTTAAATTTGTTGTAAATTTTCTTAAGCATTACTTATGCTTTACATTTGCAAATGAACTGAATTACCAATCAGAACATGCAGATGAAAGTGCTGTGCATATTTCATCTGTTTTATATGTTTAGATGCCAGCCTTGAGTAAAACTGCCATGCACTTTTCACACATTACTGATGATTCAACTAAATTAAGATTTGTCTTATATGTACACATGCCATCTGACAGCAAACAGGAACCTAAGTTTTATAATTATTTTTACACTGAAAGTTATATTTATTGCTTTCATTGCTATCGTATTTGATTTTAGTATGCACTAAATGACATTTTGATATCATGTCCCTCAGCACATTGTTTGGATAAAGGTGCTTTACAAAATCCAGATACATTTATGTGTATATTGTGTATAATGGTGATACAGTCATATCAAAGTTATACAAAGTGAACTCTTGCCAAAATCTTTAAGTTACTACTGTTCCAAACTACAAACTTTACTAAAATGTTCAGTTTACATTTCTAGTGCTTTATTACTGCCATTTCATTGAGTGCTTGTTCAATTACAGATGCTACAAATAAACTGTAAACAGCAACTGTGCTCACTAATTTGAGTACATTGATTTTACAGTGTCTTGAGGGACACACTCAGGATACAGGCGCCTTAAAGTTGCAGCACCCTGAAAAGAAACTTACTGTAAGAAAATTAGCAGCTCCTAATGAAACTGAAAGGTTTTTTTTTTTTTTTTTTTTCTTTGGCAATGCTACTGATGTGTAAACAATGAGACTTGAAACAGGCTTTCAATCAGTTGTGATTTATTGAATTACAGCAGACTGGTTCTTATAAAGAGCAAGCAGGATTCTTGGTAGCAGTACAGTATTCCTGGTACATGTCTGAACATGACACTAAAGCAGCTGCAGGAAAAAGAAATACATTTAAGCGAGCTGAAAGCAGTTCACAGCTGAGTAGTGGAAAAATGGATCTATGTGTTGGGATACCAGGAAAAGCCAACATGATACGGATAAATTTGCATTTACTGTAATATTGCCAGAAATTAGCCTATAACTACAAATAAACATGTGCTGTGCATCTCTGTATTGTATTGATTTCAGTTTTGATTATGTCCATCATGTAGCTCTGTACCCTTGGCAATAAGGTACAGTATGAGAGTGCAGGCAATGTGTTTATGGTCCAAAGAAAAGTCCATAATATCACCTCGTTTTCTAGAATAAGATGGTTTTTATTGAAGCACCGCTTGTATGTGTCCACTTGAAATATTAAGTGCCATCATGGACCACATTGTGTTTTAAACCAGCTTCACCGGCAGGTGGGTTAGTTTTGTGTCCACTCACAAAAATGATTGAACATTCCATTATAAGGGTCAAGGGAAATGTCTTGGGACTCCTATTATAAACGTAACAAAAGTCTCATCTTCAAAAAATTGTACAAATCAGTTGAAGTACAGAAAAAATATTTACAAGGGCCCTTTTAAAAAACAAACACATAATAATAACAACATAGCAGTCAAACTTTGGCACTCCATGGTCACTCTCCAGACAGTGTTTCAAAGATGCTCCCAAGTCCATCTCGTCTCTGATAACCTCAGATTCCAGATATGAGATCATTGGTTCCATTCACGACAACAGAGGTCATTCCTTAATCATCAGGCCCATCTAGTTTAGTCATAGCAGCCTGTTTTCTTCTGCAACAGAACAAGCAACAAATGCCACTTGACTCACATAAATTATGGATGAAGCTTTGAAAGAAAATCCAAAATTGACACACTGCCCCCCTCCCAGCACACATAAAATTTGGGCTCTGCCCTCTCTCTCGCTGCCAAACTGTTTTTTAAAGGCTAAATTACAGACTGCCGACATTCTGGGTGTCTTACAACCACATCTGCTACATTATCATGAGAAGCAGCTATTTCTCAGGGAAAGAAACTCTCTCGCTCCTTCTCCATTCAAAATATCAACCAGCTAGTTAAAATAAAAAAGGACTATTACCTTTATCACTTCATCCTGTCACTCTGTGCTCTGTCGACAGAACTTCAAGGTCTCGTGCCACTTTCTGTGCATCATAATCTTTGCCTTCAATGTCAGCTGCCAAGGAAACCCACCTCTTACCATCTACACCCGCCTGTCCATGTTGATCCTTGCTCTTGCTGATATCAGGCATGTTGTGGCCCAGCTTACTGGTGAACCATTCGACTATGTTCTGGTTGGTTAGTTTCGACTGCTCTGCTAGCTTCTCAAAACCCTCCTCTTTTTGTACCTTTGTCTCTTGAAAGTGCCTTTGTAGTACACTCTGGGTCTGCTCCGAGATCACTGAGCTGTTTTGTCCATTCGGGCTGTTGTTGCTAAGACTTTGAAATTGCTCCATCCAACCTAACGTCCCATTTTTCAGAGCAGATCTGTTGTCCTTAAACCACCGGACAATTTCTGTACGAGCTAACCCTGTTTGGATCTCTAGTTGGTTGTACTCCTCTGGTGAGGGCCACTGGGTTTGTGCAAACATGTCTTTAAGAAGGCAGAGAGACTTGCCATCAATGGACTCTGGACACACTGAAGACGTGAGAATGGGAAGAGGTGAGTCCCTGACTCTGCTGTCCTGCTCATGGACTCCATTCAAGGTCCCCCTTTGAAGGTGATGCTCCAGCCTTTTTGAGCCCATCGAGTTGAGCAAGGCTTGCTCCAGGTTGTCTCGTAGTGCACGGCGCTCCGTAAACCAGCAATCAATTTCAGTTTTGGAGAGCCTGGTGTCTGCCACAAGGTGCTCCATCTCAGCCTGGGTTGGGAAGCTAGTCCTTTGGAAACTCTCCTCTAACTTTTTCATTTGCTCTGAGGATTTGCCTTTAACTCTCTCTAGTAGGGGAAACTGTGTGGCAACAGGCTTATGCGGTTGGCTGTCCTTCGAAGAGAGGTCTGTTTTAATCTGTTGCACTGCCTTATGGTTTCCATGGCGCTGATCACTGAACCATTTTTTGATCTCTCCCCAGGAGAGGCCAGTCGTCTCAATGAGACGATACACTTCTTCATCATCAGGAAACTGGCACTGAGCATAGCTGGTGGTCAGCTCTCTGATCTGATCAGGGGTTTTCTCACAATCTGAAGAAAGGCTTGGTGTCGGAGAGACAGACTTGGGAGTGCTCTGAATGGACTGAATTATTGAAGGCCTCTTTATCTCTGGAGCAACCAGTGGTGCTCTGTGTGCCCTCTTGACACCCTGTGCTATTTGATTTGTCACTGTTAGTCCGAGAGGAGCACCAGTAGCAGTTGAGCCATTGGAAACCGGTGTTAACACCAGGCCAGATTGTCCAAGAACATGGCAAGGGACGGTCTGGATAAGGGGCTGTGAAGCTTTAGTGGACTGAGTTAACTGAGCAGGTAAGACAGTGAATGCCTGTTGAACAGGCTGAATCGTTCCATTGAACATCTTCTTTCGTGCTTCCTCAACCTCCTCGGGAGACCAGCTGATGCCTTGTTTTAGCCGTTGGGTAGTGAACCATACTTTGATTTGTTCTTCGGGGTGTTTGGAGGCTGCAGTGAGCCAAGAGAGCTCTGCTTGGGTAGGGTACGGAAACTTGTTGAAGGAGGTTATGAGGGTCAAGTTGCCATCTAGCGAGGGGTTGTATTTTGAAGTGTTCAAGGGGACGGCGATTTTTGGTACTAAATTGTAGTTAGGCGGGCGTTGTAAGGATGGCATTATATGAGAGAGGCCATCCTTAAGAGTTGCATCTGGGATTATCACAGTCCCATTCACATTCACAGCAGTAATTTGCTTTTTCGGTAGATCTTGAGCGAGTTTGTCCAACGGACTATCGTCCTCCAACTGTAAACTATCTGCTTTAGGCTTACCCACCTTAACAGTACTGGATTTGCTCAGAGGAAAAGCAGTAAAGTTCTCTCCTGACTGAGGGCTGGTGGTATCATAGATGGCGGCACAGTTCGAACCTTCGATTGTCTGTTCTAGAATAGTCTGACTGTTGAGTTTGATTCTCTTGAACTTGAAGTTGCTCTCGCCAGGATGGCATTTCTCATTGTGTTCGGTCAGAGAATCAAACTTTTTTGTGTTGAAGTTGCATACCGCACACAAGTACAGTGGGTTGAGTATTACATTGGGGTGGTTGGAATCGACATGATCTTTGAACTCATTGAGATTTTGTGTTGAAAAGGGACAGTATTTGCACTCATAGCCTCCCTGGAGTTTCCTCTGTGGTCGTGTTTTCACTTCAGGTTTTTCCAGCTCTGTTGCTTCCTGCACAGAGTTCACAGAACTCTTTCTATCCATCCAGTCCTCACTAGAAGACACATGTGAGGATCCATTTTCTTCCGGGCCGTCCACACAGGAATCCATTTCTTCTGGATCGTCTGCAGTTACCAAGTCATCCGGTCGGATCATGCAGGGTGTTGTAGACTTTCTTCGACTAGCCATGGTCAGGGAGTAAGACGGTACAGTGCAGGGGGACTCTGTTGATGGGCAATGGGCAGGTCTTTGTCTGGTGGAGGATCGGAAAAGGATGATTCCGCTGACTGTGAATGTCAGCTCCAATGGAAGTCTTCATGAGACTTCATCCCAGATCACACAGTCTATTTAAAAAAAAAATAATAAATACAAATTAAGTATTTATATAGCAAAACTAGATTTTCATGCATTGGGTAATGAGGTATGAACTATATGTAAAACAATTACTTGGATGCTTAAGGGGGTAAAACACATGACAAGAAGGACCACACCACATTGAGGTATAGCACACAGAATGTGTATATGTTCAGTTCTAAGTCAACTGATAAGATTCAAAATGGAAAAAGTGAAATACAAAAAAAAAAAACCATACAAAGGTTTCTCCCCTTTTTCGTGAATTAAAATGAAATTTTATAGGTTGGTGTATGACAAAAAAAAAATAAAAAATTACAAGAAACAAAGTAGGCCAAATTTATGTTGTCAAGCCAAGACAAACAGACAAACCTGTGACTGAAAATTTGTCTATAAACAAGGCATCTCCTAGCCTACAATATACATGTCCCTCGCATGTCCCTTTTTTAAAATTTGTACATGGTCAAACTTGTGAATTCCACAGAAGAATTTTGAGCAGTCTACAGTGTCCTATCAGGTGCTGTCGAGAGATGATAAACAGCTGTGCGGTGTGCAAAGATTGATAGAAAACACTGGTATCAATTTTAAGATGCTGCAAGTTCTATGTCTGACTCTGCTGATAATTTACTGACCGCCATGTCATCCAAGATGTGTAAGGTTTTTGATGAAAACATTCCAGCATGTAGTAGTAGACGTCATGGACTCAAAACGGTTGAAGGTCAAAATTACGGTTGAAGGTCAAAATTACAGCTTCAGTGCAGCTTCAAAGGGCTATAAACCATACCAGACGATGAATAAGGGTCTTATCTAGCGAAACATTTGGTCATTTAAAAAAAATAAAAGTGTATATGCTTTATAAACACTTTTCACTCACTTATGCCGACTGTCAAAACCGCTTCGGTGGATGACGTGGCGCGTCGGCGTTGCGTTATTAGTGACAAGCAAAGAGAGAGAACAAAACAAAAACGCTGTTCATGAATTAGAAGCACAAAACGAGAAAATGTCGGATGATTTCGATATAAGCCATGAGGAGATGGCTGGTTTTCCTTTGCTAAAGTAAGGAAACGTTATTTCCTTTTCTCCTACATTTCCCAGAGGCGCACGCACGACCCATACATGCTACGTCATCCGCCGGAACGGCTTCCGGTTTTGACAGTCAGCAGAAGTGAGAGAAAAGTGTTAAAAGCATATACTTTTTTTTTTTTTTTTTAAATGACCAATCGTTTCGCTAGACAAGACCCTTATTCATCGTCTGGTATCGTTTATAGCAGTTTAAAGCTGCACTGAAACTGTAATTTTGACCTTCAACCTTTTGGAGTCCATTGAAGTACATTATATGGAAAAAAATCCTGGAATGTTTTCATCAAAAACCTTAATTTATTTTCGACTGAAGAAAAAAATACATAAACATCTTGGATGACATGGGGTGAGTTAATTGTCAGGAAGTTTTAATTTGAAAGTGAACTAATCCTTTAATGTAAAAATGCAGAGTTTTTCAAGGTTATTCACTGTATAAAACAGATAAAGAATAAAGGCTTACAAGTCACCATGCCTCAATGTGACGCAAAAGGTATCAGTTTTTTAATCACAGTTAATTGTCACTTCAGGTGCAACACAGCTTGATTTAGTGTGAAAATCATCACAAAGGACTACAGAACCTCATTAGAAATTAAGCTGAGGTGTTACAGCTCCTGCATAAAAGCATTAAGATATGCACCCCAGTGCTGTGTATTATATTAGAGGCATCAGCAATATGGTGGTCAATCTAGATGGGAGGGGCAAAAACATCCTGTGCTAGGCTGAACTTGTCCAGTCCAATAATAGCCTTCCTCAGGCCTGTGTTGCCCTCAGCAGATCTAAGTACTTTTGAGACTGATTAAATATGGATGGGACCCTGAGCATCTCATATCACAGCCTCAACTCACTGTGAGAGCACCAGTATAATGTAACCTTAGAATTTTTTTCTTCTTCTTCTTACTTGAGACAACTGTGCTAAGGGCAAAAGGACAAAGTTCACAGGGGGAAAAATCATATTGACATTTTAAAACACCATTTAATATAGATGTGTGTGTGTGTGTATAGAGAGAGAGAGAGAGAGAAAGAGAGAGAGAGAGAGAGAAAAAAAGAGAAAGACTGAGATTCACCTAAATCAGCCAGTATATTTATTACCTCATGAAAATCAAAGGAAAGGGAAAACACTTGTCATGCAAACTCAGAGTTTTAAATGTTTGCCAAGGGCTTACAGGCAATAAAGAATGAGAAAGCATGAGTCTACATAAGTTATGATCACATAGCATTCAATCTAAAGCCATTCAAAAAGAAACATTACTTAGCCTCAAGTCTCAATTGCTGTTATTGACACAAGAAAAAAACTGAATGCTGTGAACTAAAGACCGTGCTAAAGGCAAATAACTAAAAACAATCAAAAAGGAAAAAAAAATCATAATCTTAGAATTGAAATGAAAGGATTTGACAAGTCTACTGACTACTTAAAGTGACATCAATATTAGAGCAATAGACTACTAAATGTTAACACAAGCTGGAGGGCGTTCAGCATGAAGCACAGTTTCTGTAACATAGTACGGCCTGTTGCAAAACAGAAAAGCACATAATGGTTCTCCTGTATGGATTCACATGCATTAACATGCGTGCTTCCAGGAGAGGATGTTGCTGAGGAGCCGCTGTGAAGGGGCGGAGACTGAGCTCTGTTAATAATGTGGAGCACAGTAGGGGGGGCTGAATTTGGGATTGAGGCAGAATTAATTTAAATCTCATCAAATGGGGCTCTAGAAGCCTGCAGCACTGCACAGATGTACACGGAGTGCTATTTTTCATGATAATACTGACAAAAAAAATGCTGAGTGTAATTGGTATAGATCACACCCCCTTCACCAATTTTTTGACTTTTAAATGTGGGCACTTCTGACTCCTTTTGAATATTAGGATGAGGTGGCAAAGGTCTCTGGATCCACAGCAGCAGTGATACCTGATGCTCAGTAACGTTCTTTATAAAACAGTAGCGCCACATATTCAATTTCAAGGTTGTAGTAACAAGAACACTGTTTAAGAGAGAAAATAATAATTTGTCTAAATGAGGATGATTGTGGATATCTGTAAGGATGAAGTAGTTTTGCAGTAGGAAAATGATACAGAGCTCAGAGCAAAGTCCTTTGGGTAGGTGTCCAGGCTTTCAGTGATTTGGGGTACCAAGGGACAGGCCTTGAAAAAGCTGGACTCATGCGTTGTCATGGAAACGGCCCAGCAGCAGGTGGGAGGGATTTTCTCCACAGAGATCCAGATGAGGAACGTTCCGCATTCCTATTTTTGACCGAGCCTGTTCTTTCGGGGTGAAACCCACACTGAGAGATTGCATTCATCCTATTAATTCTAGATTTGTATACTTGTGTATATGCTGAAGCATGTTTCATGAATCGGTACGAGTGGGTACATTAATTATGCTTATTCAGAGGAAGCAAAACTAAACTTAAACAAAAGCTAATATGTGCATCTTGCTGATACTGAGAACACAGAAACATGAATAAATGTCTGGTTGTATGTTCATTTCCTGGCACGGTCCATTAATAGATTACAAATTAAAGTATGAAAAAAGTATTTTTTATCTTTTCGGCAAATGATCAGTAAAAGGGTATGCTTAACCTTGAGAAAAAAAACACTGATTGTCAGCCTCAGAAAGTCAGACAAAATATTACGAGAATTTATTTTCTAATCGTTTTATAAAGACTGCAGCTTTTTCAACCCTATTACCAAAATGTGGGACATGTCTAAATACAGTTTACTTTTTTTTCCCAGTAATAAACATGAATTTAATTAAACATCAAAAAAAATGTTATGTTTTACTAATTATAATTATTTACTGATTAAAAAAAGCTTTGCTACAATTCATTTAATGTTAATTCACAATAATGACAAAAATTACAGTGTTGTATAATTTTAATTGTTGGCCACAGTTAAAGGCCAAAATCTGTTCAAATGGTGATCAAAGTCTGCATTTAAAACCAAAAAAGATAACCTTTTGGCTAAAAGTCAGGTAACATCAAAAAGTTCTCACCATTTATATATATAAAAAAAAAAACGACAAGAACATGAAAACTGTTCCTCTACAGCTTGGAGAAAAAGTAATGGGACACCAAACTGCAACCTATTCATGGAAATTGCCTTGTGTAGCTACACAGAGACTCATTCTGTGGCAAAAAGTACAATTCAAAAGAACATCTGAAATCAATATTCAATGAAAACAAAGGATTTTTAAGTTTGAAACTGGCCACTATTATGCAGGGAAAACCATGCTTAATTTTGACCAAGTAACCAGAGACAGAGGGCATGGCGTTCCTGCTAAAGCCATCTGTAAAGGCCTGGCTGCTCAGCAGCATACAGAGTCTTCAAAAGAAACCAAATCTCTGTGTTCGACCACAAAGTTATTATGGTAGCTGTCCCAGAGAGTTATGAAATACTCATGGAAAGGGTCATGCTGAGGATCAAGAGATCAGGGTCATGTTTGAACACTGCGTCTATGAGCCTTGGATGGAATACTTTAAATAAAATGCTAATCCGGTAACACCGGTTGGTTAACATGACTGTATCCACACTGACAAATGTTTTCATTGAACAACGACATTAAACAGGTTTTAATCATTCTGGACAGCCTTTATTGATCTGATGACTTGATAACATTTATAAAACACCAACCACAGCCAGTTTGGACATGAATGTAAACTCTTTTTCTGCCTTCTCTGGAAAACTCCTTATAAAACAAAAAAGAAAGGCTCTACTAAGCCTCCGATATGCTCGACAACTGGTTTGCTCAACAGATATCAGATTCATGCCACTGGACAGTGATCACTGCTGTCATCCATCTGTGAGTTTGAGTCATGACACATAAGATGCCCGAATAACACAGATCCCACTGAGATCGAAAGCTCTGCATGACTCCACACCAACACAACCACTTTAGAGAGGTTTATAGCTTTCCTCGTCTGATCTAATGCATTCCAACATGCTGATGTGAATTGAAAATTAAATCACAATTGTCTTCTTGTGCAATGATGCCACAACTGCTCATTTTGAAAGGACCTAATTTTGTATGTGTTTTTTTCTGTATTTGTCATCCTTTCCTATTAAAATGCGAAAACACAGAAAATCGAACCTGATCCGAATTATTTTATAACAGACGAAAGTTTCGGAGGCAGTGTGTAAACATGATTGACACAACGTGAGGTCGTATATATTTTTTAATGTGCAAAATTTCAGACTCTATGTGCAAAGACCTTAAGGCTGCACGATATATCGGTACCCTATTGGTTATCGGCTGTTATTTTAACATTTAGATTACCTTTTTGGTCTTCTAACACTCACTGAAAGTTAATCTTTTAAAATAATAATTTAATATCACAGTTTAATAATCAAACCTCAAAAGGATTTTTTTTTTCATACTGTAAATTCTAATGTTGTGATGCCTGAAATCACTTGTAGAATTTAAACTGATTGATTTTTATTTTATAGTATTTTCAATATATTTTAATTTGTCTAAACACAGAGGAATTTATTGCTTAGTGGACATCTTATGAAATTTATTATTTACCCATATTTGTTATAAATTCATTTATGCCATTTGCATTTAATCAAATCATTTCAATATGATTCCTTTATATATTTATAATCTAGCGTCTAGAAGTGTTAGTAGATCGGTAGGAAAAACATTACAAGCAGAGAACTGAAAAATAAGTGAGCTGTATGAAAGAGACGAGGAGTGGGTAAATTCTTCAACTCAGCTCAGGCATACAGCAAAAAAGAGCTTTGAAGTTATAATTTTACATCAAATGAACAATCTTCACTGACTACTGTTTATCGGTACAAACACATTCTGAGCTATTATCTATCGCTCTCAAAGTCTGAAATCCTCTACACGATGAAAACTTATTTAATTACATTGTATGACTGAATTATTCATGAATTAGGGCACTAGAAGCATGGTCTGTCTCTGCTGTTGTGCTCTGTTTGGACTCACAATATCACTACATTATCATCATAAATCTTTTAAAAATCAGCAGCCCACCTATCAATGATGTTTTCCTACTCTGTCACCTTTTTCACCCAGCTTCTCCTCACCTATAAAAAGAACAATTGAACTGGTATTTGTATCTTAGAAGTTCATCTAAACACCACCATTTCTGACAAGGCCTCAGAGGCTCCAGTTCAAAAATAATAAACTTCCTCTCAAAGCTAAAAATAGACACTCCACGTGACAGATATTGTTGACTGCAAACCCTTATTTTCCTTTCTCCAGTACTGTAATTCCAGGTCAGTGCACTGATAAGACTCAAGCATAAACTCAACATCTTTAGGCCTGAATCATTTTATCTCATGTCCCTAATGGAGCGACACCATCTTTCACAGTTGCTATAACAGTTTAGCTTCTCTAAAAATCATACAGCAGCTCTGACACAAGGTGAATGTCACCTGAGGATCTACAGGCTTTAAAATTTATCTGCCTGCACATGCAAATGAATAAATCTCTGTGTCATTTCTTAAAAATATTTACTATCCTGCTACTCAATATTATGTTCAGTATAGTTATACGCAGCATCTCCATTTCACCTCCAAAAAAGCTGGGTCACGACTGCAAAAGTAGGGCAGAATATTGGCAACAGAAAGGCTGCTCAACAGCGAGCGACTGCAAAAAGTTGAACGCTTCTCTCCCTTTAGGAAAACAACCATCTCAAACAGATTGTTTTGTTGTCTTTAGGCCTAGTTCAAGTAAGAATCTATTATGCTGAGGCCCATCTGTACAAGAGCCCAGCTGCTTTCACTGCCACTCAAACGCATTCAACACGCTCGAATATATATAATAATCATATACGAGAAATGACTGCAAGATATGACATGAATAGTGATGAATCATTATTTGTTGTACTCTTCATACAGCGGTCTAGTAAAAAAAAAAAAACTGAATAAGATAGTATGCCACCTTCAACTGCAACTTCAGCTGATCGCACACATCAGTTCTGACTCTCTCTTTTCCAGGACATGAACGCAAAGGGAAATTAATAGCTTTAGTAGTAATGACTAATAAATAACCTGGCTCCAATGTGAGGCCAGACTCCCTCACAAAGAGGCTCTGCTTTCAGTGGAGTCATGACCACCAGCACTGACAGAGAACACAGCTTTCAAGGGAGCCCAGCCCACGGCTGTGACATCAGCGACTGTCGGCTTAGTCACCAGCTACGAGGCAGAGGCAGCAGCAACCACCTCCTCAAAGACGTCAGCTCCTCACGAACGCGGGCAGCCATTTTGAATCCAGCCAGTCACCTGGCACAAACCGCATTTTGTGCCAGAGCAACTCGAGCAAGAGTTGTACTTTTGACAACACTCGTCACTACTTTGTAAAAGTTGCCTCACTTTTGGTTGCATGAATAACCCTTTGTAGTGAGAGATGTTTCCATACTACGACCCACAAGATGAACGCTAAAGGTTGGCAAGTGTATTTGTGTCAGGCAGAACCAGAATGTTTAGTAAATGGCGTAAATACAGAACAAACTTCAGTGAAACTGTGTCTGAATGCCCTTCAGTGAGCACAATGGGAAACATAACTTCAGAGACATAGGAATAGCGGTTTCTTTATAGTGTGTAAAATAAACAATATTCTGTTTAGGTCTAAGCCAGTTTTTAGAGATCGGCTTGGCTTAGATTAATAAACAACAATGAAATGTGGTTCTAATTGATAATCCAAAATACATTTCTAGATAAAGTCAACAAACATGAACAACCCATCGGATTTTCTCTCATTTAGCCTTACGCTGTAAACTAAACCAAACCTCAGATTATACAGTTCATGATATGATGGAGCATGTGGTAAGAAGAACACAAACAGAGTATTTTATGATGAGTAATACACCTAGGAAGGAGAAATATGATGTTTAAAGAGTCGCTGCAAGAGCTAAAGATACAGATGCACCTCTTCGATTTGAATCAGATTTAGTGAGAGCTTTATAGCCAAGTATGACTTTATTTAAACTCAAGAAAGCCCTCTGATCCTACAAAATTGCTCAACTTTACACTCAACCCACTAAACCATGTTGGAGAAAGATTCTAAAAGTGATTTTCCAGCAACATCAGACTACATGGAAAAAGTAGGAAAGATTTGTTATGGCTCAAGGCAGTGGTTTTCAAACCTCTCCATGAAGTGCCCCCAGCACTGCACATTTTGTATGTCTTCCTATATCTGACACACCCACTTCAGGTCCTGCAGTCTGCACTAATGAGCTGATGAGTCAAATCAGGTGTGATAGATGAGGGAGACATACAAAATGTGCAGTGCTGTACTCCAGGACAGGTTTGAGAACCACTGGCCTAAGTAAACAGTCCAGCATATCTTACACATATGGGAGATTTGATCTGTACTCTATGCATATCTGGGGAAAGCATTTGGAATTACATGTGACTGGACGCTGAAGCAAATATCACGTGTGGACCGTTAGTTTGACACACTTGAATCACCTGAAGTGTCTTAGGAATGCATTTACGATGCATCAACTGTATGCTATATTAAGAATTTTGAACAACTCAGATCGCCACTTACTGAGTAGTAAATTCAGCTTGAGAAATGCACTTGCTCTTTATAGGGTGCTACGAGTCTCTAGTAGTATGGATGCGACAATTTTGGGAACTATCACAGATGTGAGCACGGTGCTGCAATGTGGCTCGCGTCTAATGCGTGTGCCATGCAGTATGGTCGTGGAAGGCGTCACCACTGCCTACATCATACGACACCGAGCCCAAATCAAGTAGTTGCGTGCCATGCTCACTTCATACAAGCGCATGAATAAATCATTCTTAGTTCGAAATAGATTCCCGATCGTGGCGTACAATGGAAAAGATGGGTTTTTGGAGGCAAAACAGACTCCAATAAAAATCACTTGCACCGACGTAACGCCATGTCGACATTGGTAGCCATATTTTGCTGCTTATTTCGACATCAGAGAAGTAGACATGTTTTCGCGCCCATTGCTATTTAACTTTAACAATTCTATGAAACTTTCCGCAAGCCACACCAAATCAAAGCGCTGGAAACGTTAAAAAATGAGGTTATCGGGTCAGGTCGATGCGGTTATTCTGGTGCTCACTTTTTACAATATGCCTTGGGCAAACAAAGTTCAGCTGAAATAAACAACTGACATCAGAAGCACCTCACGGCACGTTTCGGACAACTACTTATTGTGTGTATTCAAACGCGCCCGCAACTTTAAAGCTTGTTTGCTAATTTTGCAAGCGACACAAATAATTCAGCCATTCTTACCTGCCCGCCAACCAACGGAAACCGCTGGGATGTGAGGTTACTGACAGCTAGACTCCAAAATTGCGTACTTTTCCACGTGTACAGCCCACAGAAGCGTACGGTTGTAACGATTCTGCCGAATTCTAAAGACAACAGCCGAAAAAAATTGGCGATCACAGGGGGATCTACGCCAAAACCCACATGATCAACTACGTCAGCAGACGTATTTGCATACGATACAAGACGCCGTTCCATCCTGACTTTGGAAACGAATTCTTAAACGCAAAAGTTTGAAAATCGCCGATGGCAGGCGCTGGCTTCGAGTGTAAGAGCAGTAGTTCACTTCGCCCTGTGCTTCCTTCTTTGAGATGAATAAACCGCTGTTGTTTTGACGTCCCCTGCGTGAGTTTGGATCACAGGTCATTGAATATTAAGCACTCTGGTGAAGGCCAGTGGCTGAGCGGTTCTCTCCTCACTCCTCCCATCCTCGCCTCTGTCCCCTCTCTCTCGCCCTCCCTCTCCTCACCCCCTCCCACGGTTTGACCTGGGAGGGGGTGCATCAAAACAACCAGGTCGACTTTTAAAATAAAATGAACGCATTGCAACTCGAAGAAACTAGTGCGGGAATACAGACGTCGCTATGGAAACCTACCTCGCGGACATTTTCTGAAGTTTGTGGCACTCTGCCAAATGCTGAAAAGATTAAAACTGTAAAGAGTACAATACCCTCAAAAGCCAGGAACAGAGTAACATATGACACAGTTATTTCTTTGGTAAATTCTAAGACGCGTGACGCAGTGGGCATGAACGCTGCTGCAGCAGAAGCTTATGAATTATTCATTAATCAGGACCGACCCGCCAGTGTTTGGATATATTTACATACAAATAAGCAGCTAATGAATTATTAATGGTCATTTTCCTGATCATTTTTTAATATTTTTTTATTTATTTTTTTTGTCGTTGTTTTTAACTTGTGCGCACATGTTTTATTCATGACTAATAAGGTAGCGCACCTGCACATTTAGTTGTCAATATATTTAACGCCATCTACAGGACATGCAGTGCAATGTTTAATGGATTATTTCTCGGTAGTTCTTGCTGACAGAATGCAAATTCAAGTAGCTACGCAAATTTTTCTTATAAATATATGCAATAAAATATGAAAATTAATTAAATCTGTGCATGTTTTGATATTTGTTTCTTTTATTAAACTAATTGTTTACTCCAAAATGATTTTTTAAAATCATTTTCTCACCTTCCTGTTGTTTCACAGATTTTCCTTTTTATGGAACCGTAGAGGTAAAGTTTAGTAAAAGGTGAGCAGAAGCTGTGTGTGAGAAAACAGAGTGAGACCTTGTCTCAAAACAAAAGGAAAATAATGTGAAATATTTCTTTTTATTGTTGTATATGTATATGTGAAGGGGGTTTGTGTTATGAGTTGGTCAAGATTTAAAAAAATAAAAACAATAAAAAAAATAAAAATACTTTTATTATGCTTTTGTGATGTCTTTTGTCCTTTCAGGAGCTTGCTCACTTTATTTTATTGGAAAACATGATGGTAGGCAAAAAATAAGAGAAATTTCATTTTGGGGTGAACTCTCCCATTAATCACACCACAAAGAGGTTGTCCTCTAATTAAATAAAGCATTTAGTATTTATTTTCGTATAGTCAAAATGATAGAAACAAAAAGCAGTTACTTATATTATACTTAGCAGGTACTTATATACTTATATTACATAGTTACTTATATTATGTCATTGTTAATTTCATTGTGAAATGTAAAATAAAAAAATAAATAAAAAAAAATCCCACACGTGAACTTGGTTCTCATGAATGTGTATTGATTTGATAAGCTATGCAAAGTCCTGTCCCTCTGAAGACAAACTCATTGAGAATAGACTTTGCCCTACACAACTCATAACAGGAAGCAGAAGGGTACCAGACTGAAAGGTAAGTGGCGGTTTTAATGTGAGCAACATTTTACTATATTTTTACAGTATGTAACAATTGTGTGTTAGATGGAAATTGTAACAATTTAACATAAAGAGAATTTGACATCCTAAATTGATTTTCTATCTTCTAATCACGTCATTACTTGGCTACTCAAGATAAATATGCTGTCATACTAGTGGTATTTGTCTGTGTGGATTATGTTGTAAAATAGTTTAAGAGCTTGTATTTACTCTCGATTTTCTAAATTGTGTCTATACTTAGGTTTGTTGAGAGATACAATATGAGCAGAGAGCAGCCTTCCCCTCCGTATAACCCCTATTACCCTCCGCATTATCCTAATGCAACACAGGGTAACATTGGGCAGCCCACCGCTGGCATGATGCCCACCGCTGGCATGATGCCCCCCGCTGGGCAGCCCACTGCTATCATGATGCCCCCCGTTGTTGAACATGTCAATATGGGGCTTCCAGACAGCGCTCCACCAGAATACTCTCTGGGATTTGAAGACGAGAACTGCTTTTCAGATGCTACCATAAGAAGAGGTCAGCTGTACTTTAATTGTCTTTAATCATTTGTTTTTGCTATTACAGAAATATCCCTTAAACATTTTCACAAATGAAATTTATGTATAGCTTATATTTATATGTAAATATTAGGTGTACAATCAAATTTGAATAATACACGAACTTATGTACTTTTAAATAGCTATCAGGTATCAGCAAAGTCATGCACATGGGAATGGTCAATGCTAAAAACTTGTTTCTTGTGCTCAAATGTGCTTCATGTAGGTTTCATAAGAAAAGTGTATCTGACACTTATGGTTCAACTTTTAATAACCATTGGAATCATCTGTGCTTTTCTTTACTGGTGAGTTGACTGGTTTTTATGTGCCACACCTATTTCAAATCATTTCAAAACACAAACTGCAGATAATGAAGTGTACTTAAGTATTACTTCATAGGCTTGAGTACCTTAGACTCGTCTTTAAGTCAGTTAATTCAGTTAGGTCCATATATATGGACATTGACACAATTTTTTTAATTTTGGCCTTTTCAGGCAATGACTGTCTTAAGTCTTGAACTCACAGACATCACCAAACACTGGGTTTATTCCTTTGTGATGCTTTGCCAGGCCTTTATTGCAGCTGACTTCAGTTGTTGTTTGTTTGTGGGTCTTTCTGCCTTTAGTTTTATCTTCAGCAAGTGAAATGCATGATCAGTAGGGTTGAAATCAGGAGATTGTCTTGGCCACTGCAGAATAATCCACTTTTTTACCAACAAAAACTCCTGTGTTGCTTTTGCTGTGTGTTTTGGGTCATCGTCCATTTGTATTATGAAGCGCCCCCCATTCAACTTTACTTCATTTGACTGAATCTCTGGGCAGAGAGTATATCTCTTAAGAATTCTTCCGGTTGCTTCTGTCCTCTGTCACGTCATCACTAAACACCAGTCACCCAGTGCCACTGGAAGCCATGCATGCTCATGCCATCAAACCGCTCCACCATGTTTCACAGATGATGTTGTTTGCTTTGGATCATGAGCTCTTCCGAGCCTTCTCCAAAAAAGATTTCTTCCTGTCATTCTGGTACAGGTTGATTTTAATTTCAGCCATCCAAAAAAATGCTTTTCCAGAAGTGGTCTGGCTTTTTTAGATGTTTTTTGGCAACATCTAATCTGGCCTCCTGAAGAGTGTTCTTCTCTTGGTTGGATTATGTGAAAGGGTTTTTCTTTACCATGGAGAGGATCCTCCGATCATCCACCACTGTTGTCCTCCATGGACGTCCAGGCCTTTTTATATTGCTGAGCTCACCAGAGCATTTTTCATTTCTCAGAATGTAACAAACTGTTGATCTGGCCACTCCTAATGTTCCTGCTATCTCTCTGATGGATTTGTTTTGTTTTTGAAGTCTAACAATTGTCTGTTTCACCTGCATGGAGAGCTCCTTTGACCGCATGATGTGGGTTCACAGCAACAGCTTCCAAATGCAAATGGCACACTTAGAATCAACTCCAGACCTTTTACCTGCTTAGTTGATGTAGAATAAATGAAGGAATAGCCCACATCTGTCCATGAAACAACTGTTGAGTCAATTGTCCAATTACTTATGGTCCCTTGAAAAAGGGGGGAGGTAAAGAGCTGTAATTCCTTAACCTTTCCTTCAATTGTAATGAGAATACCCTCAAATTAAATCTCAGAGTGTGCACTTTAAGACCATATTCTTTAAGCATAAGAGCCTTCTTTTGAAACACAAAAAATATTATAATGTCAAACTTTTGAACAGTAATGTGTATAGTATATTAATGTTGACATGCCATTTTCTTATAGGGAGACACTCAAGGAATGGGTGAGAGGCACATACTGGTTTACCTACACTATGATGTAAGCACTTCTCCTTTGTTCTGCATGTCTTAATATGCATGTACTGCATCCATACATATGTAACACTGACTTCATGTGTTTGTTCAAAATTCACAAGTGTGCAACGTTCGTTCTAATCATTGTGCTCGTCTGTTGTGGTGACATACGTCGCAAAGTTCCCTTAAACTTCATCTTCCTAGCGCTATTTGTAAGTAAAACATAAAGCCACTGTAGTATTTAATAGTGCTAAGCATTAAATGTAATAATTTTGTAACTGCTAAGTGCTGTTTTCCCCACACAGACAATCACAGAAGGCTTTCTCCTTGGATCAGTGGTAGTGTGAGTAAAAAGCATCATTAAAATGCATTTTAGTTACTCAAAAATTTGCTCTTCAAATATTCAAAAACTTTAGTTTCACAGCCAGTGTTATTGTTATTACTATTCAGGTTCTATTCAGCAGAGGCAGTGCTCTGGGCAGTGGGTGCAACTGCTCTGGTGTCTCTTGCAATGAGTTTGTTTTCACTGCAGTCGAAAGTAAGTTATAAAATTGGCTGTGTACTGTATCAACAAAAAATTGAGTTATAAAGTTAAAAAAAAAAAAAAACATACCTATGGTTGTTTTTAGTGGGACTTCACAGCTCTGTCAGGGAGCATATGGGTATTATGCTGGACGCTGTTTTCATTTGCATTACTCTGTGCAATTCTGAGATCACAGGTAAATCATCAACTTATATGTTATCCTCTTATCAAAGATGTTTACTTGTTCATATTAGTTCATGCTGATTTTTATGTTTTAAAGTATTTGTACATCCTTTACGCATCACTGGGAACTTTGATCTTCTCTGTGGTAAGAACACATCTTTCTTAGTCATGTATTATCAAGTGTAGCTTTGTCTAAATGTATATGCATAATCCTTATCTAGGAAGGCTTCCTGATATACTTTGGTATTTATACTATTAGGTTGGTGCAGTATTAATTTAGTCTGCCAACAATCTTTTATTGTGCTTAGTTGTTCCCCTTTTACTGTTCTTATCTTACTGCCACTACGTTTCTTTTTCCATTCTTAGTACCTGGTGATGGACACACAGCTCATACTGGGTGGAAAGCACAAATACAGCATCAATCCAGAAGAGTACATCTTTGCTGCTCTAAACTTGTACCTTGATATTATCACAATTTTCTTATTATTGCTTCAATTAATTGGATTTTGTCGTTGATGTGGTTTATGAACATCATGATTTCTGCTCCACTCAACACCTCTCTCATGTAGACTAGGATTTTTTAGACACATTTTTACTCCATTTTTTAAACATAGCTTCAGTACTTCATACATACTTCATTGTGTCTATAACATATTGGAAGTTAAACTGAATTTTGGGTTAATGGTACAAAAGCCTATAGGTAAATCAGATAAAACAACTATCAGTAAAAAATGGTGGTGAAACAATTTTCACTCAGAATTTGCTATTAAATTTCACAGATAATTACAAAGAAACAGCAATTCACAAATTTAATTAAACATGAATTTTAAAGAACATATTTGTAAAACATATTTCAGTGTGTTTTAACAATAAAGTAGCTATTACATTAAAATTGCTATTAAATAGATATATAGATAAGTAAAGAAAGGACAATGTCATATATATGGGATATGAATATGCAATTAACTCTGGTTTTTTGAGACCACCGTTTTTACCACCATTATTTAATTTAAAACATAACTCCATTTATATTGTATGTTGTTGTGTTTATTTTTTTTTGTTATTTAATTGTTTTTTAAGTTAAATTTATTAAAGTATCTACTGTCATCCATTTTCTATGATTTTGAATCATTTGAGAACAACCACAAAAAACAACAACAATACAGACAATTTACCTAACAGTGCCAGTTTTCAGTAGGTAAGAGTTGGTTTAGTTGTGCCACCTTTACTTTAAAACAAATATTCCTATATAATATTTATTATAATCTATTATACGCATGCCTATTATATTTCAGTCTGCAATCAACTTGAAAAAAAAAAAAACATCTATGAAATATGACTGTAGATATACAGAATAAAAAGTGGTCCAGTAACATCACATTAGCATACAAAACGTCCTATTTTTATATTGTGTATATTATGAGACCGTTCAAAATATATGGTCACATGACAAATAATAAAGCACCTTATGCTAAGGAAGTGACACATCTTACCCCGCTCTAAATGTTGTTCTGTAAAATGATGAGAAATAAAACATAGATGGATCTTTCTTGAACCCAAACGATTGCAAACTCAACCACAGAGAAACACCTGAAGATGTAAGAAGAGTTACGGTTTTGTTATGCTAATATCTTCTATTACTTTTATTATGCATTACACAATGTTGCCGGAAGTTGATTAAATCGACACCGACTTCGTCATCACGAAACGAAAGTGTCATGGAGGAATTAGACGAAAACGCTCGTGATAAGGAAAAGTCGTTGGCAAAAAATAGTAAAACTGAGGACGGTGGAAACATGAAAACACAGCTTCACAAGCCCTGTTCCCAGGACAAGCAAGACACATCCCCCGCTGTTACCACCACGGAGTACTGCGAAAAACTACAGGAGTGGATGTGGCAGTACTACTACAGCTACATGAACTGGCAGAGCTGGATAGCTATGTCTGGGTTTTCCTTCCCACCGTGTTTCCCAACACAAGGAACAAATGAAACGCCCGGGGCGACGACATGGGGAGCAGATGTGTCGAATGGAGACCTTCGCAATTGGTTTAGCAGCAGCCCGTTTGGTTTTCCTGCTGCAGCAGCGAGCGGACAGAGTCCTCCTCGAGCTCCGGCTGCGCAGCTGCCACAACAACAACAACAACAACAACAGCAGCAGCAGCCTAATGGAAACGCTCAACAGCCAGGTAATAATATCCCATTAATACCTGTATTGTATTGATCATTACTAGTGGTGAATATGACAGCTCAAATGACAGATGACTGTGTGAGCCGGCTTCCTCGGCTTTGTTTACGTTAGTGTAATGTAATTTCGCAGTAGATCTGCATCATGTCAATACCTGGGTCTTTCTCATTATAAAGTAGGTATTCCCAGAAATATGCTTTTGTCACACTCAGGCATCTAACTTTATTATTATGTAAACATTAACGGGATGTCTAACATCATGGAAAGTTAGCTGAAGTTGTTCAGTGAGGCACCGATGGTTACATGAAGGTGATAGATGTATAACCATCTTTTGAAAAATGCTGATTAGTATTGGAATATTGGAATATTTTATAGTGATGTAAACCAATACGAGCAAACAACCTCACAATTTTTGTTAGTTAAAGGTTTATTATAAAAGACAAACCAGATAGAAAGTGAAAGTGAAAGAAACAGGAAAAACTTGAAATGATTACCAATTACAACATTCACATGAAAACATGTTTGAGACTCTATAATATGAGAAAGAGGAGATGAAGAAACACCATTCCTTATAATTACCAATTTTATTTTAGAATGATCACTTGATTGTGAAATCAAATCTTTGAAAATTTTGAGGTTATAATATCCTATATATTAACGCATATAAGACATATATTTCATGACAAGAATGATCCAATTTACACTAACAGTTCATGTCTATAATGTGTTTCGTGTAGGTAGGGAATATTCTATTCCCTCTCCTCTCCAACGATTCATGGCAGAAATGGTGGATTTCTTTATTCTTTTTTTCATTAAAGCTACAATTATCCTCAGTATTGTCCACTTGAGTGGAATGAAGTAAGTCTGAAATTTAATTGTGTATATTTCGTAACATATTGCTCATGCTGTATTTCATTAAAGTCGTTCATTCATCTCTTTGTCAATTGTAGGGACATCTCAAAGTTTGCCATGCACTTCATTGTAGAGGAGATTGATGAGGACACATCAATGGAGGAACTGCAGAAGATGATGCTTGTGGCTCTAGTGTACAGGATATTAGTTTGCTTTTATGAGGTAAGTTCAAACAATAGATTTAATCTGCTGAAATAATTCATGAATACCTGAATAACTGTTTTTGATTGATTTCAGATCATATGTATTTGGGGAGCTGGTGGGGCTACACCAGGGAAGTTCCTCATTGGCTTACGAGTGGTCACATGTGACAGCTCCGTCCTGGTTCAGCCAAACCGCGTTCTTGTGGTTCCAGCGACTAACGTCACGCTTTCTGCGTCAGTTTTGCTGTTACCTCTTTGTTTTATTTATTAAAAATTTCATATTTTTTCCAAAATTGAATTTTGAAACTTCTTCTATTATGATTTTCTTGTAGGTCGACCGTGAGAGCCTTAAACAAGAACTTCTCCATCGCTTTCTTCTTTCCGGCGTTCATCACGCTGCTTTTCTTTCAGCACAACAGGACTGTGTATGACATTGTGGCCGGCACCATTGTGGTCAAGAGAAACAGGCTTAGATGACTGTCACTGAAGTCGATACCAACCTTAAATTGTAATGCAAAAACAAGCTTATAGACAAATGAGAGCAAACCAGCTGCAGTGACACATGCTGAACTGAACTAAAGCTACTGGGCTCTCGAAGAACTGTCACTTTAAGAGCTGAACACCGTATTTCCAGTATTTCTCACCCATCATCTTTGGACACCTAGTCTTTTAAGCATGAACTGCTTTCTCAGAAGTATTTTTTAATCATCTGTGGTGACATCTTTAAATCTTTTTCTTGTGCCAAAATAAGATAATTTATAAATGAGCTGCCTCACAATACTTGAACTTCCTCTGGTACGTGCATTTCATCTCTATCTCTCTCTGTTTGTTAATGTATGTGGATTATTAATCTGAATATTTGCTAAGAATATTATTTGACTGATGGCATTTAAGCAGGAATTAACATTTCTCCAAGTGTCCCAGAGAAAGCCTTCTGTGTTGTCTGTTTATAGATTGAACATTTATACCAACAACAATCATTTGAATAGACATGTTTAAACAGGGATTTACAGCACATGAAAAAAGGATTCATTTTTTGAAATTGTATTTACGTATGCAGATGCAAAGTAGGCTGCATTAGGTTCATTTCCAAAAAGCTGTAAGAGTCAGCATGTGACAAGAGTCAGAATGTGGACAAATTGTCAGCAAATATTTAGAAGTCTCTTGAAACACTTTCAAGACAAAATTTTCATTTTTTTTTATAGGTCTGGACAGTAATAAACTTCTAAATTATGCTGATACATGTAAAGAAAATTAAAAGAATGAGGCTCTACTAAATATTTTGAAATAAATACTTGTAAAAACCTAACAATATGGTACTGATATATTGTGTATCACAATTTTTTTAATGAAAAGACTGCTAAATTTTTCAGTCTGCTATTAAATTACATTAATTGAAGAAGGGCAGTAATCATTTGGATTGTATTGGTCACAGACAGATAATGTGTATAAAAAAGGGGACAGTCTTACATTGAGGAAAGTGTGGCATCTGGCACTCCTAGCAGGTTTTCTCATCACTAGACATAAGTCACCAGTAGATGGCGCGAGAGCGCTGATTTGCATGTAAACTGCCTGTGGCTCAGTGTTGCCAATTTGGGGATTTTGTCACCAAATTTAGCTACTTTCTCATTGTAGCTGCGACTTTTTTTGCGACTTTTTTTTTTTTTTTTTTTTTTTTTTTTTTTTTTTTTTTTTTTTTTGCGACAAGGAGCTATTTTAGCTATATTTAAATAAATCTAGCGATTTTTTTATTTTTTACTTGGCCACACCCTGCTGTAGGCCAGTGACCTCTCACATTTGCTCTCAGTCATTGCAATGAGTCTGCACAATGAACACACCAGTACGCCATGCCTGCCATGACGCACACCACAATTTCATTGATTACACGAGGGCAACAACTACTCAATGCATGAACATCTTGTTTTAACCACGGACACAAAAGTTATACCACAATTCATGCACAGTCATGTCAACCAGATACTGAGAGACACAGTGCATCATCGTGTCATGTGTGCTGGGATGCAGTATTTTGCACTTACTTTGTAGTAATAGAGTGTGTTGACTGAAATAAGTTTGTATGAATAAAGTTTGTGTGAATGTAATATCTCTTATCTGTTGTATTTGAGCAGGACAGGGGTGCACTTTGGTGACACATAAAACAAATTCCCAACAAATTCCTTCATTTCCATCATGTTTGATGTGCTTGCAGATCACAAGCATTTCCTAATTTCACTTCAGAATTTTTTGTTATACTTAATCTTTTGTTATATTTTTATACTGTCATCATTTGTAAAGTATATATATATATATATATATATATATATATATATATATATATAATAATATATATATATATATATATATATATATATATATATATATATATATATACACACACACTTTCCTTACCAAAGTTACCTGTATTTACTTAGTTTTCATAATCAGATTTTCTGAGGGAGGGGTTTGGTAACACTGCTGTGGATACTGAACGTGTGAAACAGTGAAGTAATCACTCATGGTGTATATTTACAGACAAAATGTTTATAAAACGGGTAGTTCCAGTCTTGGTTTCTGGTTATTAACAACAGCTACGTATGTTCAAGTACGAGTGCACTATATAACTGCACGGCTTCCATAACGTATCGTTATTTGTGATGCATCGCAATGTTCTATTATATCAGGAATTATATCTTCTAAAATTCCAGAGTAAGTTAGTTATACCCTCACTGAAAATTTTGCCATCATTAAATTTTATAATCCTTCATGTCATTTCTAACATGTATGAACTTTGTTTTCAGTGGAACTTAAAATCTTTTTCTCAGTGAAAATCAATGGTAACTAAAACTGTTTGGTTACCAGCAGTCTTCTATTTGTGTTCCACAGAACATATACAGGTTTGAAACTACATGAGGGTGCTTAAATGATGACGGTATTTTCTGTGAACTATCCCTTTAATGGATTTGCATACAAAAATAGCATTTTGCGATGGATTGACAGTAAATTCGATATGGACCACCAGAAAACACTTTTTGTCCTACTCTTGAAAACCATTGGTTAATTACAGCAGTTGGAATATAAATAATAGGTAAAAAGTCTGTTGTGTATCATATTGTTTAAACTGGCCTTTCTTTCTTCATTTCCACTGAAAAGATTTTTTTCAGGGCATGTGATTTCTTTGCAAGAACATAATGAAAGGTTGATTGTGTTGATGTAGGCCCTGCAAATGGCTTTCTTCAACACAGACCTTCATTGCTTATTCAGATATTTTCCTTTTCTGTCTATCACTTTGACCCTGCTGACTTGTAAAACCCTTTCACTATCAGAATGGTACCACTGATGTTGCATTGCAGTTATCAGTGAGTAGTGCCCAGCCACATTCAGCCTGACTTTGTTTATCTCTCAAGTCAGATTGAGAATGCTATGCCAACTATACGACGTCATTGTGAGCCATGGCTCTGTGTGGGGGACACCAGTTACTCTCATGCTGCTATTATGATAATGCTGGCTCGGTCCCAACTGTATACTAAGTTGCCTTAAAGGGATACTCTACCCCAAAATGAAAATTTTGTCATTAATCGCTTACCCCCATGTTGTTCGTCTTCAGAACAAAATTTAAGATATTTTGGATGAAAACCGGGAGGCCTGTGACTGTCCCATAGACTGCCATGTAAATTACACTGTCAAGGTCCAGAAAAGTATGAAAAGCATCGTCAGAATAGTCCATCTGCCATCAGTGGTTCAACCGTAACGTTATGAAGCAATGAGAATACTTTTTTGTATACAAAAAAAAACAAAAATAACAACTTTATTCAACAATTTGTTTCCTCTGTGTCTCTCCACATCACCGTAGCAACATTTTAGAGAATATGAGCTAAACGCGGGCAGCCTACGCTCTTCTGTGTCAGCCCCACCACAAGGATACGTTTATGCTTTGATTTGAAAGAAAACAGTGCATCTGTGTGGCGCGACTGACACAGAAGAGCCCATATTCTCCAAAATGGCGCTATGGTCATCCAATCATTTGGTATTTCTGAAAAGCCCTGAATGTGTTCTGTACAGGACATGCAGACTTAAAACTCTGACATGTAATGTCTCAGAGAAATCACTAAAAAATAATGTCCTCTACAGAGGACAAAGCTCCATAGCTGGTATGAACTTACATCAACAAATTAGTACAATGTACTTATTGTGTTCATACTGTATGGCAAAACACTTCTGCTGCTATTGAGGTGGGATATGGGTAAGGTTAGGGGCAGATTTGGTGGTATGGGTGGGTTTAAGGGTTGGTTAAGGTGTAAGGGATGGGTCAACACTATAAATGTTATTACAGAAACTAATTATAGATGTAATTATGTGCAGGTATTTTTTTTTAAATATAAGTAAAATGTAAAAACATGTATGCATGCAATAAATGCATTGTATCAAATATTAATTTGAATTTAAGTACACAGTAGTAAAGGCCACCTAATATAAAGTGGGATGTCAAGCTAAGTGTTCATCAGGTGTGTCTCTGATCTGGCCTTTTCAAAATTCTGGCAGTGAATGTGATATTTTCAGCAGGTACTATAAAAGCGCATTCATGTGTTTGCGCTAGTGTAAGTTTTGTTGTTTTTGAGTGGTCTGAAGGGTGAGAGAAGGAAAGGACACAGTCAGCCTCTAAGGCATGTTGTCAGGGGCTTCCAAACTGCAAGCTGATTGGCTGATTGGACAGCATTCTGTCATTAATTGGTGATGTGTTTTACTTTCTGTAGTAATGATGTCATCGGTAGCCAATCAAAGTGCCATGGTGACTGTGATTGGTGTGATCTGATTGGCTATTGAGTTGAAAATAAGAAGGGGTTGGGTTTCTCATCATCCAAGACTGATGTTCACTCTTAGCTTTTGCAAAATGAGTCTGCTCTTCCAAATCGATGATCAAAACAACAATAGCGAGGAACAGTGCTCTCAAAACAGCGATAAAATCCTCATTGGCATTTTAGGCTTCTATGCTGTTATTCTGTCTTTATTACCCCGAGACTGCAGCATACAGTGTTGATTTGTAGCTTAATGTCGTTGTCTTTGACTGTCGAGATATGAGGGGATTTCCTCATCGCTCGAGCTATAACATTGTACTTTAAAACAGAGCATACATACTTGGTCCTTTGAAAGAATAAACAAAACATATTCTTAGCATGTAAATTGATATTGACCTCTCCATATAATGCTTTATAGAAAGTGAGCACAGTGAAACATGGTAAAGAAGAAGTGTAGAAAAAAAAAATTGGTTTGTAGAGGTTTGAAAAGTAGAGGACAATTTATTTATACCAGTAGGAAGTGAAATTCCAATCTTACGTATTGCAATTTACGTACAATAGAAATGTATTGAAATATACAGAAAATAGACTCTAAAAATACATATATTCCTCAGTTTGAGGCCAGTCTTCCTCTGAATTTAGAGCAGACGGTTATCAAGTGCTGACCAATCTTATCAATGTCCAAGTGTCTGTCTGTAAGGCAATTAATATTTAACACCTCCCAGGTTTACACACTGACAGGCAACTAACTATGTGTATGTGACTCATGGCTCTCTGGCAGACGTTTTAATTAGTGATCCAGCTGCAAGAGAATGGAGACTTCAATGTCCATTATAACGGAAGGTGCTGAGATGAGAAGGGATGGGGGGTTAATCTCAGAGGGGACAGATTTGGCGGCAACACTGTGGGAGATGCAGCAAAACATGTTTGTTATTAATGTCTATATGTTGGACACTGTGTCTGTTATGTGATGACTTGATTCAAACCTGTAATTAATTATGAAAATCCTGACTGGGGGCTTTATTCAGTGGCAGCTGCTGGTAAATCAAAAGGATTGACAGCTTGCCAGAGCTTCGGAATACTGAAAGACAGGTTACAAGATTATAGGGGACAGCTATACAGTGCTTGGCTAAACAGCATGATCAAATGTATGTATTCAAACAGGCCATTCCGCTGGAACATTGTGCTTGTAAGTTTGGAAAGTGTAACCACTAGATAATTTCCTTGACCTTACAGTCTTACTCATTTATGGCCCCATTTGAATGAACATTTGTTGACATGAGGAATTCATGAATCTGGTCCCCAGTCATTCAGCAGTAGTGAACTCAGCTGCACAAAAGGGAAAGTGTCTGCCCGGCAACAGTATCAGTGTTTCCTAAACAATTCAAGCAAACAAATGAACAAAATCAGGAAGCTGTACTGAAATAAATCTATTTCAAGGGAAAAACTGTAGAATAACTAAATCTTGTTTATTTTTTTTACTTCAGTTAGAATGGATTTCACTATGAATGTTCTATTTTATAACATAAATCATTGCATTTTACTAATAAGTCAGTATAACTATTAAAGTACAAAGTGGCTTCTTTTGGAATGCATTGTGGCAGTTGTTTGCCAGGCTCACGAGTTCATCTGGCCTGTCTGGTTTTGGCATCTCATGATTTGGCCTGCCATGCCATATCACATTTCAGTGCATTTTATGCATTGAAATAAAGAGAACATGAGTGAATTTAATTTTTAAAAAGTAGATTCAATATAATATAGTTGGATATATGAAACATTTGCTTTCTCAATCCTCAGTCGAGTTAGATTTTTGGCCCTTTACAAAAAGTTCAGGCATGTCTGGAAATAATGTTGCAACACTGGAAAAAGGAAGTGGCATGGGTTAACCCACTTGTTTACCTCAGCGGTTCTGCCAAGAGATAAATTCAAAAAGAAACCAAATTTAATATAATCTTTGCTACCTCTTAGGATACAGTATATGAGAGCAGGGACTATTTTCATTCCAGATAATGTTTTTATAGTGATTCCGATAATAATTCATAATGCATTGCACTATGAAACATTATTAGACATATTCTTAACAGATTTGAAATGTGAAAAGTAACTTTTGTAGAAATTGACAAATGGTAGCATTTATCATTTACTTGTTATTCGTTAAGCAAAAGCGAGGAGGAAATCCATTTTCATATGGTTTGCATGGTTTACTCCATTTTATGTTTCTGCGTAGAGTTAACCATTTTCCAGTACTTTTGTGGCAAAGCAGTGACAGTGATTAGAGATGGACGATCTAGCAATGGTTTTATAATAGCTTGGTTTTATAATTGCTGTTTGTGTGTTTTCTTATGTTTCCTCTCTCTGTTAGGCTGCCAAAACCACTATTGAGGCTGTAGTGCCCCTCCCTTGTGCTTAGTATTAAGCCTTTTGAGTGTCTGATAAAGAGAATGTTATTGCATTCCTTACTGGAAGCCTCAGATATAGTGACCAGTCTGAGGTTTCACTTTTATTAAGCATTCAGCACATTTGACCACTGAACGTTGCCCTCCTCAACCCCTTGGCAAAGTTTAAAAAAACAAACAAAGATGATATTCTTCATGTCTGTGCTTATAAATTGGTTGAGCTGCTCCTTCAACCATTCTTGTCCTAGCTCCTCGAGTTATATTCTCAGCAGAAGTGTGTAGGCTAGAGCTATTTTTGGCTATACTCACTCTGAAAGACATGGAAAAACATTTACTTTTAGAAAGATTTGGCTGTCTGTTATTGTGGTTCTGTTTTAGAAGTCAATGAAGTACTTGAAAACGATAGTTTGGAAAGTTCAGTCATGATTTACTCACCCATGTGTCATTCCTAATCTGAATGACATTCTTTCTTCTGTGGAACACAAAAGAAAATATTTTGAAAGCCACTGGGGTCCAGTTCAAGATAGTACTACAAATAGCACTGTGATTATACGATTTCTTTGAGTTTAACAGACTTTCTGACTCAGCTCATGTTTCACATTCAATTGGGCCTTGCAAACAAACAAATGTCATATGTTCTGGCCATATTGTCTCTTAATCATACAAACATGAGAACTATTTATTCTTAGAGTAATAACAGAAAATAAAGTGTTAAATGTATTAAAGGTATAAAAAAAACTTTTTCCTTCACATGCATACATAGTTACACGCTCACATAACGCATGACTCAGAGAAAAATTCTCGAGGTGGAAGCCTTGAGACATATGTAGAACCCTGTCCTTGTTACCTCGGCAACACAGGTCCTTGCGTAATCTTCCCACATGCTCAGAGACAGTATAATACCAACTAAATCGAGGGACTTTCCAGTTTGAAGTGTGTACAGTTCACTCAAATGACACCGGACTGGTTGCCTTCCGTTAGAATAGTCCCTTTAAAGGGAAGTCAGTTCACTTGGCCACCATATTGGCATTCTGCAAAATAGCTCCTGTCTACTTGAACAGGGAGGGACTGATATCTATGAAACTGTTTGTCAAGATCGCGTAAAATATTTCTAATTAGCAATAAAATGACATAAAATTAGTATCAAATGGTGCTTATTTTGCAAAAAAATCTAACAAAAGCTGCATTTTGAAGCTAATCTGAGTGAATTAGCTAACACTAAACACATGGTAAAGGTGTAAGTGTAAAATAAAAAGGTGATGAGTCTAACTGAAAGGCTTGTGTCCACTGCAAAGTCCATATATCAGCATGAGTTCTGGGGCCGGTTGCATAAACAGTTTAGACTAGTCTTAAAAAGTAAGTCATCTAATTTTTTTTTCTTCAGGACTGGTCATATCTTTTTAAATTCAGTAATGAAAAGGTAGATTGGTCTAATTTGTATTGGAAAAGTAAGACTGATTATCCCTTGGCAACTGCTAGTTGGTCAAACTAGTTCTTAAGACAGTCTTAACATGGTGGCTAAGTTTATGCAACTGGCTCCTGGTCTTCTGTCCCACTTGTACATGTCTGGACATGTTAAGACATGCCTCAGTATATTTCTGAGAAGTTTCAGCAAAGTTCTGTAGGGTGAAAGTTCTGTCAGTGTGAGGAGTGAACAGGTGTCAGTACTTAATATAGCCAGCAAAACACATTTTCCTCCAGGGTTTGCAAAAGTGATTGGACTTCTGTGAGAAGAAAGCGGACCTGATCATGGACAATTGTGAGTGCATTTCTGTCTTTGCACAGAGTAGCTCCTGATGGTTACACTGGTGACTTTGATTTAAGTTAAATGTGTACTTCTTTATGGCACACGTAATTTTTCTTTCACTGCAGTTACATCTGTTTAATCTGAGTTTTATGAAAGAGCTAAACTAGAAAAGGAAGAAGAAAACAGAGAAGCTAAGACTGGTAGCCAAGTCAGAATACTTCATAGCTCTTTCATCCCATCTCCCCAGTGACTGGTTAAGGCAATACCTCGACAAACAGTAACATAGCAACCCTCCCAAAATCTCTTACTATTAGAAGGAATGGAGATATCAAAGACTGTCTCTCTGCATGGCTTTTTAGGGTTTAGACACTGAGCCATCCAGAGTGAGAACAGTACAGGTATTCTCTAACAGTCTCTGCCAAAGCTGTCTCTGACAGAGATAATAATAATAATAATGGATAGAATTCATTTAGCATGAAAGTCTTTATTATTTGTATCTTCAATAGAAAGTAATTATATATAATATATATATAATATAATATATAGAAATATATATATATATATATATATATATATATATATATATATATATATATATATATATAATGTAGTTTTGGATTTTGTTTTCCCTTAATAATAAAAACCATTTAAAAACTGCATGTTGTGTTCACTTGTGTTATCTTTTACTAATATTTAAATTTGTTTGATGATCTGAAACATTAAAGGGTGACAAACATGCAAAAAAATAAGAAAGCAGGAAGGGGACCAACAATTTTTCACACCACTGTATTACATATATCACTACAGCAGTTAAATTTTTCATGCTTTAAACTTTTATGTTATTTATTAGTTTATGGTTAAGATTCTAAAACCTTTATGTTAGAGACACTAAAAAGATTAGGATTCCAGGACAAGAAGACGAAATACTGAGAGATGTCCATGTGTGGGTGAATGATTGGCCATGAGAAGTCTACGGTTAGTGAGTTTTCCAAAGAGGAGCTTTTCCTTTCATATGCTATATGGTGGCTTTGTTTGTGCCTGTGGCTTGGCAAATACACCCAATGCAGTGCTGCAATCTGCTCACAGAGAATAAGGCTAATATTAAAGGTAACATATTGCTGATGGCTTTTTTATGTTCTTAGGATTTCTCCTTGTTGACAACATGCATTTTGAACACAGGGTGTTTTCAGATCTTCTCAAGGTTGTGTGCGAAGATAACACTTTCGTATGTCAGCGTGTGTGTGATGGAGCGAGTGACTGTATTTGCATGTCGGTCCCCCCTGAGGGTGAACTGCAACTACTTTGCATGCTTAATGTGGGAGACATACGGGTTTCAATGTTTGGGTATGTGATTATATGTAGGTGAGTGTATGTATGTGTTTTGGATTATAATAATATATGCTTGTTTTGTGTCTTCTTGTATGCCTTTCAGTTTACGTTAAACTCAACAATATAATGCAATGTTTTCAGTTATGATGGGTTTGACTTTTATACATTTCATTAAATACTCAGTGGTATAATGCAGTGGTTCTCAACAACCAGGGAGCCGAAGCCCACTAAGGGCCTCAGAAAAAAATAAAGATATATATATATATATATATATATATATATATATATATATATATATATATATATATATATTATATATATATATATATATATATATATATATATATGGTTGAGAACCACTGCTATAATTTTAATAACTGCAATTGAGAATATAGTGTGTGATAATATGAAAAATATAACTTTATCCATTAGAGAATATTGTGCATATGTTCTCCAATGGTTTTCTTCACCTTCACCTTCAAGAATTGCACAGAAAACTCAGTTTTCTAGATTCCCAGTAATTGGCTTCTAAACAAATAACCAAAGGGTAATCATACACTAATGTTAGGAAAACCTTCTGGGTTTATTCCAGAGCAAGCTTATATAGCCCCATGCAAATGTGCTTACTCTTATCACACGTAATGGTGGTGAGGCACTAAATTTGTTTTCCACTGAGAGAAACTAATTAGTTGTAGAAAGAAAGCAAGAAAACACATAGAAACCTTCACAAAGACTCTCTCAGGAGAATTTCATGGTCTGTTGGTGTGTGTTTGTGTTTTTTACAAGTGTGCAGTGGTCTACGTGAGGCTACGTGTTTCTTCTAGTATGCTCGGTCCCTCGCTCACAATTTTTCCTTCTCCCTCTCTTTCCCTATCCCTGTCCCTCCCTCTCTCTCTCTCTCTCTCTCTCCCCGTGTGTGCGTAGTCTGGGCGCCCTGCCAAGTGGAGTGTGTTTTTTGAATGAATACCTGATGAGGCTGCTGAGGCTGACTGGGGGAGGAGGAGCCGTGTTCTCTAGAGCACTGTGTGTGTATGTGTGAAGAGCAAAAGCGGGAGAGGAAGAGAGAGAGAGAGCTGGCAGTCTGTTTGCCTTGCATAACATACGCTGTAGCTCTCACACATAGGGCTAGTGAAACAGCGCAGACAAGGGGACTTCCTTTACCCTCAGCCCTCCGAGCAATTGTCGAAGGAAGTGGAGGAGAGTGAAGGCAGGGGCGGGGGGGATTGGACATGGAAGAAAACATAAATCAGAGGATTGCGTGTGTGACCTGATAGCAGAGCTAAACCTGGACAAAGGACAGCTTGCCAGTGGGTAGAGTGAGTTACACTCGTAGTGCAGAGAGAGAGAGAGAGAGAGAGAGAGAGAGAGTTGTTAAAGGCTCCCATATAAAGAAAGGTAAGGCATCACTCTTAGATGAAATGTTTGCTTGGTTTTGAATCATGCTTATTCCACATACCAAATAATTCTCGTATTCCATGAAGGGAAGCAAATATGTGCATGCATTTGAGAAATCAATTTATTGTAGTTAATAATAAACAATAGGCTTTGCAGAAATTTTGCAATTCTGTGCAAATGCTTGTTTGCTTATGGGGGAGAGAGAGAGAGAGAGAGAGAGAGAGAGAGAGAGAGAGAGAGAGAGAGAGCAGAGAAACAGGCTTTAGTCATTGTAAAGGCAGCAACAGCTCTGTTTGGATTCATGTCTAGCTTAGGACTCCCTAGACTGCCTCTTAAAGGGGCAGGCTCCCATTTAAAAGGTCGTTAAGTGCAGAGAGGAGCTGCTTACAGGCGTTAAATGGACATGAGTGAAAATCCTTTGAGCATATAAGCATGCTTTGTGAGGGAAGAAGTTAATATGAACATTTTATTTCAGAGCAGTTATGTTTGTTTTTGTATGCATAATCACTGCTACTGGTTCAGTCATCTCTGAGATGACATCATTGTAAAAGGTGTCACGGCACCCTGCTAGTAAAACGTTCCTGGGGATTCTGCATAAACACACACTGTGCACAGAATTAACCTTTTGTAACATACAACACAGAACAAAATTATGTGACACTGTTTTTGTTTGTGTGGCAGATAAACTGTGAAAGGGGAATATTTACATTCTGAAGTCTTTATTTTTGTGCCAGTTACTCAGACATGTTACATTTTGCTTTTATTGGTGCGTTAATGTCTTTGTGTGTGATTATTGGTGTGAATATGTTGCGTTGATGACATTTTGAACTGCAGCGGGCCTGCAAAGTGTGAGATTCTGTTAAAGAAGGATACTGCAAGTTGTTAATCTTTCTGGCTCTTTGGCTCAGCCACACTGTGAGCGTGTGTGTGTGTCAGGTTTTGTCTATTGTGAAAACTAAATGTCCCTATAGGGACAGTAAATCCTTCAAGTGAAATCACCTACAATGATTTATTTCATAAATTAAACAATGACCTAATGTAGCTGTAAAAGAATGGTTTCTGAGGTTTAAATATAGGGTTAAGCCCAATTTAACAACAATAGTAGTCAATAGGAAAACTCATCGAGTTCTTTCAATAGAAAATCCATTTGTTGACACGGACTACAGTTCTATGGCATGAATTAGCCACAAGCAGAAAGAAGCCAGAAATGAAGCATTACCTCTGTGTGGCTGTATTGCCTTGCAGGCTTAGTTTGAGATAGCTATTTTGAATTGTGGGTGTATTTCAGTAGTGCTCTTTGAAACCCCCTGGAAATAGACAGGCAAATGTGACACCCAGTAAAAGAGAAATAGTGTATATGCACATACAGACACACACAAATAATGTGTGAAACGTAGGTATTCTTGAAACTTTTTCAAAAACATTCCCTCCCAAGTTCTCCTCCAAGCTGTTACATATATATATATATATATATATATATATATATATATATATATATACATAAGGAACTCAGCAAGCGTATGCATTCAAGTACACTAAAGGCAGAAGATCATCTTTTAGAAATGCAAAGCGGATGCAAATATTACATTCAGAATACTTAAAATATCTCTATATAGGCTTGGGCTTTATATCAACTGCTTCAATCTCTCAGTGTTTTTTTTACAGTCACATGAATGACTGTCTGTCTGGTTTAGAGGTTAATGGTAAACAATATTGTCTGCCTGCATTGTGAATGTTTGTTTTTCACCCATTTTTAGGATGTAATAATGTATCACAAAAATGTTTGTTATGAAACCCTGTAAATACATGAAATGATACAGGTGAATGCAGTTATATGCATGTAGTGTTTTTAATTTACTTTTGTTATGCTGTGTGCATTGAAAGCTGTGTAAGACTGCGATCTATATGATCACTACAGTTCTATTGTTCTTTGATACATGAGCACTCTGCACCAAATCACATATGCATAAGCGCGTATCAGTCCAATGGATATGCTGATGTGTATGTGTGTGTATTGTGCTCTGTGTACAATAGACTGAAGCATTTAATGGCTGTGTTTGGTGTAAGCTGTAGCAGGGGAAAGTAGGACAGTGATTGGTGCAGATCTACTGTGGTGAAGGGATCTCTCCCTCCCTCTATCCCCCCTCCCTCACTCTCTCTTCCTCTCTCTCTCTTTCTTCTCCACTGTTATACTCTATAACTCAATAACTATGCTCGCTTGCAGGCAGAGCTCAATGTGGGTCAGGAGAGCCAGTGTTCTCTCTTTCTCTTTCTGTCTCCTCTTCCTTCATCTTTTTCCTGTCCACACACTCTTTCCACATATTAAGTTTTCACCCTGTGCTCTCTTCATCCTCATTGATGTATGTAGACTAACTGTATGAATATGCAAACATTATTAATCCTTAAAGCATGAGGACAATTTAGATTTACATTTGATTATGGAGACGTGTTCATTGTACACACTTGGAGATCCATTACTTATCACTTGAATAAAAGCATCATTCCTAAATGCATTAAAGGTATAGTCCACCCAACAATGAAAATTCTGTCATTAATTACTAACCCTCATGTCTTTCCAAACCTGTAAGACCTTAATTCATCTTCAGAACACAAATTAAGATTTTTTTGATGAAATGCGAGAGCTCTCTGACCCTCCATGGACAGCAAGGGTACTACCACGGTCAAGCCAAAGAAATGTAGTAAGGACATCGTTTAAACAGTCCATGGGACCTCAGTGGTTCAACTGCTTCAAAAGCTACAAGAATACTTTTTTTTACACAAATGGTCTTCTGCCATTATGGAGAGTACCATGATGCACGTGTTTCTCTGCACGTAAACAAGGTGCAGCGCAGAGGTACTCTTGATAATGACATACATTCGTTTTCACTAAACCTGTTTACACTACTAATACAAAGAAAAGAAAATTAAGTCAAAGTGTTCAGTACATAAGGTGAGGTTTGACTTTGTAATTAGCATATTAAATACAAATTTCCAGTTTCTAAACGAAATCAAATGTATTCCACTTCAAACTATTTCTTTATTTGGCACTCATAACTGAAAGGATGTTACTGTAAAATCAAAAATCACATAATATGCTACTTTTCGGCACATAGATTTGAGCTAGTTTTATAGACTCAAAGGCAGTGCATAGAGGATACACTTTCTCAATGTTTGTTTTTGTTTTTTTGTCTGTCTGATGAAGGTACCAATAGCCATCAGTGAGAGATGATTCCACATGAAGCACATGGATCCTTTCATGACAAGAGTCCTGACAATGGACAAGACTATAATAAAAGTGGAGCAAAGTAATAGAACAATGAAAATTTTGACAACTGTGTTCTACTTTGAACTTTAAAACATCCTGATCAAGACAAGCCCCCCGCCATCAAAAAATACGAGACAAGCTCCAAGACCATGAAGTCTAACCAGGAGCGTTGTAATGAATGTCTTCCGCCAAAAAAGCGGGAGATTTTAGCTCTGGAAGAGAAGCAGGTGCTGGTGTCAGCTGCTGTTAGTGAGAGCCAGAGTGGAGAGAATTTGGCTTGGCTAGCCAGTGTTGCTACCATGGCTAGCATGGCCCACATCCCCAACAATGCAGGCCCATCACAGAGCAACAGTGCTGAGCCTGACAGCCCCCCACCATCAAATAAGGCTCTCACTGTGGTGACGGAATATCCTCCAACTACTACATCTGCTGGCTTTTCATTCTCTTCCAACAGCTCCACATACAAGGGAGTTTTCTCTGGGCCTACCGTGCTAACAGCCAATCCTGCGGTTCTCTCCACAAGCCTTCCTCAAACCATAGGCTCCGTCCAATACACACAACTTCCCCCCAATCTCCAACTCATAGGGCCCTATACAAGTTATATCTCTTCACAGATTGTGCCATCCACAACCAGTCCAACACAGCCACGGAGGACACCACAAGAGGTTTTGGCCACAACAGCTGTCATCTCCCAAGCATCTAGCCTTGATTCACAGAATCATCATGTGATTTCTTCTATGCCAAATGTTTCCCATAGTCAATGCATCCAGGTAGAGAGAGCTCCTTTGGGTTTGGCAGTGTCCTCCCCTTCTGCCCAACTGCCCATTCAAATCCATCCACATTCAGCAGTCCTTGCCCCTCATGCCCTGGCCCTCGCCCCCTCTCAAGTGGTTCTACACTACACAGATGGCTTCATTGCAAAGCAACCGGACTCACATCCCAGAGAGATTCAGAATGGTACACTAGGAGAGATTTCAATGGTCAAGCATAGTACTGCCAAAGGGATTCATAGCCAGTCAGAAGGTGACCAAAGCCACAAGCAAAACCACAACCTGGGCCTCCAGACCCAAGCACATGTTCTGCTTCCAGCAGACTACAGCACTCATGAGAGAACAGGACTGCAGACATCGCTGATGTTAGTATCCAGTAGCCACCTTGCAACAAACAGCAACTCAGAGCTCCAAAGTATCTTGTGTAAGGACCACTCATCTTTGCACCTTGCTGAGAGAGGAGGGATCTGCATAGGCAAACCAATGTCCAGAGTGTCCGCCCTTATGTCCTCAGACAGCCAAGTTTCTCCGGCCTCCACAATCTCCCCACACACACTCCTGCAGGCTCCTCACAACACTCCCCATCAAGAGCTCTCCACCAGCCTTTACTCTGCAACGCAGCTCCCAATTATTGGCTACATCACCAGTACTTCTGGTGGACCCCAGCAAGCAGTAACTGGTTATCAAAGCAACCTGCCACAGCATGTGGTGATCTCAGGCAACCCCTCCTTGCTCATTCCGGTGAGTGCCACTAACATCAATCCAACTACTGCTGAGCCGGAGGTCACCCGCTGTTCTGTCATCCCCAGTGTTGCAAATGCATCAACAGCTCTGCCTCAGACCTTTATTAATACATCCCCACCTGCAGCTGCAGCTTCAGTCCTACCCAATAGTAAAGACATCACAGTCTCTGATGGAGGTCATGCCTCCTGTGTCATGCCAAGTCCAACCCAAACACAGCTGCCTGTTCTTTCAGCCGGTGTAGTGGGGTCTCCAGTTCCTGTAACACCTCCAACATCCACAAGCCCTCACGGCTCACCATCATCACCATCAGCAGGCCTACCACCATTCTTCATGAAGGGCTCTATTATCCAGTTGGCAGACGGCGAACTAAAGCGTGTGGAGGATCTGCGGACAGAGGACTTTGTGCAAAGTGCGGAAGTGAGTGGAGAACTGAAGATTGACTCCAGCACAGTAGAGAGCATAGAGTGCAGCCGAACACCCAATGCTGTCATCATACAGTTCTCAGTGGGAGAGAACAAAGCCCAGGTTAGTCAGTTTCTTTTCAAACCAAGCTCACTTGTCATGTTAACAGTAATCTTCGGTAGAGCTTAATGATCCATTGGAACTCAAATATTATTCTTGGTTTTCTCTGTTTTAGGTCTGTGTCGAGGTTCTGGTTGAATACCCTTTCTTTGTGTTTGGTCAAGGTTGGTCGTCCTGCTGCCCTGACCGCACCACCCAGTTGCTAGCACTGTCCTGTGCCAAACTCTCTGTGGGTGATGTTTGTATCTCGCTAACCTTTAAAAGCCTAAAAGATAGCATTCAAAAGAAATATAATTTTTCAGACTCTTTGACGAAACACAAACCAGCCAAAAACAGTGGGCAAATTGAGGAAAGACTAACCCAAATGGAGGATCTTAAGAAAGGACACAAAATGACATCAGGAGTGGAAAATACTGCAGGAACACTGGTTGAGACTTCTAACCGAATAAATGTGTTGACCCTCTTGGAAAATGGGGGAATAATTTCTCAGACACAGGTGAACCTCCAGTCCCAAGCAGAAAAGACACGCACATTTAGTGTCGAGAGAGCAGTTAGCCGCAAAAGGAGATGGTCTGCTCCAGAGAGGGGAGAAATGAGGATGTCGCAAGAGGACCCTCAGATTTTACCCAAATTTTCCTTCCTTCCACATCAGCTGAAGGTCAGCATTGAGGGCTGCTCAAATACAGGTTGCTGAGGACATTCAGAACTCCATAGAGCAGTGGTGGGGAGTCAATTTTTACCCAAGAATTACATTAATTAGCCATACTTAATTAATTTGAGAAATCACATAATGGTGATTAACGGAATAAAATTTATTTTTGCTTGGTGTCCAAAAAAATGCTTTTGCTTCAACAACAGAGACTCAGAATACTTTTCCCATCACTGCCATGGACTCCAAGAGGGACAAAGAACAGCAGATTTACTTTTGTTACTTTGTTGCTTTCCTATCACATTCATATCCAGGTTACTGTAACTTCATTTTACACAAAAATGTGTTTGATCATTAGAGTCATGTCATATGTAATAGTTACCCTTAGACATTCTTTTTAAATCAGCTGGACATGACAGTTTTGGGTTGTATATTGCAAGTTCTGACCACTTTTTTCTCAGCTTGCTGAGCAGTGAAACAGTCTACTGTTATGTGTACTGAATTCATTCATAACCAGGGCTTTGACTGGATAAGGACTGTTACATGGATTGATGGCAAAAGGTTAATGGTAAGACATGTCATTTGTATGACTATGATTATGAGTGACTTCTGTGAGTTGTGTGAAAATGAAAATCTTGACAGAAGCAGCCTTCCACTTGTTACTGCCCCTAATAATCCCTTGCTTACATAATGTCATCTGAGAGTGACAGGCTTTGCTCGAGTGATTACTTTGAATCAGACTTAAGTCAAGTAAAGCATCAAGATACAACACTGAATGTTAAATGATTTATCCTTATATGTTAATTAAATTACTGATAGTCTTCTAGATATGCAATACTGAGCTTTCACATACCTCATGTGTGCATTTAACAATTAACCCAATTAGATGGCCTGATCGGATCTGTGATCTCAGTTTTGAGTGAGAAAGCATTGGAGAAATCTTCACATTGTCAAAGTGGCTGTGAAGAAAAGTCTCAGTTCAAGTCAGAATTAGCACTTTAAAGAAAGGTTAGGGAAAGCTGAATGAATGGATGGAAACATTCCCACCTTTACTACAGCAACAGACAATTTTGAGTGCTGTTAGTCATTTTGTTCATTACTACCCATTTTATGTGCAAAGCACTTCTCATTTAGTGCTTTTTAATAATGATGTCTTCTTTACACTATTTTAAGTATTGTGGGCCTTAATCAGTCCAGCGGCAATAATGAATTATTTGTTAAAGACAACATAATTGCCATACAAATAAATCTACGCAGCATACTCAATGTTCAAAACAAGCCACGTTTTCAGGTTTATCACAAACAGAATTGGCCTTTTTGTATTGATTTGTTTATATAATAAATTTAGCATCTGATAAAGTTAACAAAATTACATAGATATGATCATTTGAATAGTAAGAATCAGTGGGGCAAAGGAGGACGCTGTGCTGTGTTCAATCTGCATTGTCACTGAAAATCTATATTTCCAGTGTAGGCAAAAATGAATTGTGAACATAGACATAAGACATCCTGAAAGGACTATGCTTTCAGTCTCTCACAGCCTAATTTTTGTTTGCATCAAAATAATTTATAGCTACTACTCAGAATAAGGTATGTCATCCACTGTGGGTCTCTTTTATAATTTTGATTCTCCATACTTAGCAGTATGCTGCTAATGACCTAAACATGTAATGGTCAGTCTTGTAACTTCTCTGCAGAGAGAGAGAGAGAAACAAAATACACTATGAATGTTGAGACTCTATCTTTAGATTTTAGTATCCACATTATCTATTTTCTGTCTTTATCTTTGCTGTGCTGGTCATGTTAAAGGAATTAATTTAGTACACTGCAATGAAAAATAACAGAGAAGGTAATAATCCATAAACTTTGTTTTTTTAAATGACAAATGTAATTGCTCTATTCCATAAACAAAAGCCTTATGGGATTGTCTTCAGATGTATTTTGTGTGAAACAGTCACAAAATAATTCTTATCTAACCCAACTGACTGTTTAATACATATGAGTGCTGTTATAAATTAAAAAAAAAAAATCTTTGAATACTATAAGAATTTTGCTATTTGCACAAATAGACATTTTAAAGAGTAAAGCCGAGTGTATGTATTGAATCTTATTGTTAACACCTCATATTGCCAGCTCTGTAGGTCATCAAAAACTATACAGTTTGATATGTGTGGTCATGAGTGTGAGTTTTTCACTAAAGTCAGTTTGTTGACTGACTTGAAAAAGGTATTGTTGCATCTAGGGTTATATTCAGATGGAATCACAATAGACCTCATATTGTAGAAGTAATGCTTGATTGCACATTCAATCCAATTTGGATTTGGATTTTATGCACTTTTGAAGAGAGAGGACAATGAAAGAGAAATGAAAGGGATTGTTGATTAGTAGCCACAAAGCTACTAGTTCAATACAGTCCATTGTACTGGTGATATTGGTAAGGCAGTAGAAAACTCTATAATAGGCTAGAAACCATTACAAAAGTGTCAATGTTTCTGGATTGTTGTTTGTTTCATCATTGTTCTCTCTCTTTCCTCTCTCTCTTTTTTTCCTGTGTAGCTATGTACATGTAAACCTCAGTGTGTTCGTGCACTGTGTGGATAACTTCATTGAAGACAGTCAGGTTTCAACACTGGTGGCAACGAAAGTTCTTTTATCCAATGTGTGCTATTGTGTTTCACCCTAACAACAGCGATTTATCATCATCTGCATCAAAAAAAACTTCTTTTGTTTATTTGTTTTTAAAAAGAAGGCTGTCAACCACTTGAAAGCATAAAAGCATTCTAGTGATTTATAGTCAAACTGCATTCTCAGGTTGAGAAACTGGCCCGACTGTTTCTGTTCCTATGTTACTTTTTGCAAAAATGCTCAGTGATCAAAATGAGCTGGTGATCTTTTAGCTCCAGTGCTATGACTCATGGGAAGTCACTGGCTGACTATTGCGCCCTCTACAGCCCATCATTGTACATGCACCCAATGTACAAAGAAAGCTAACTTTTAACTAGCATGATGACATGTTGTGAATGTAGCTCTTGTGCTTGCTACTGAAAACACATATGGTAAAATTAATAAAATTCATATGGTAAAATACAACTTTCTGCATAAACAATATGGATATAAGACAGATTTTGCTGTATGCATATGCCTCAATGGTCCATAGCCAGGATAAGTTCTAGCAATAGCCTACCACATTTAGGGTTGGAAAACCAAACTTGATGTCTCGAAATTGATCTATAGCATACACATCATTGATCTCATTGTTTTTTTGTTTTTTTTTTTCAAGGAAGATCTAGATCTTTTACCTCCCGTTAAAACCTCAATCGCCAGAGTGACATTTCTTCAGAAAAGAAGAAAAAAGCACATAACTGATTTCTCATTTTCTTATATATTCGATGTAAATGACTATATTTGTGTGATTCGTTGTACCTGTGATATTTTTCTCATTCTTTGACAAGCTCCTTTTCTACAAACTGACAAAAAGCAATTAAGACAGAAGTCAACCTCAACTTTTCTAACTGTGGCGTGTTTATGTGAACAGAGCATCCAAGACTGTTCAGTGAAGTCAGTGATCATTTCTTTGGTGGTGCTTGCAAGTTTTTGTAACTGTTTTGATTTTTGTGAAATGGAATGGAACATCGGACTTGACTTTTGGCTAATATGTCTAGTTCAATGACTTCCTGTATAGTACAAATCTATTGTATCTGTATAATCACTCTAATAAAATACTGTGCCAATTTTAGTTGCATTTTTCTTTCGATGAACTGTGATTTTATTTGAGATGATAAACCTAAAACTGATTGAAATCAGGTTTTTTTTTTATTTTTATTTTTTTTTATACTGTACAGCCACATATAGATGCTTTGAATTATTTAATGGGAAAGTCGAGGTTGTGCTTGACCTCTTTACACATGCTTCCTGAGACTGTTCAATTCCTCATATATGCACATATGCTGCATATATGCCGTATAATTCCTCATATAATGTTTCAGATGGGCACTTTTGCTGTGATGCCATAGGAGAACCATTTTGGTTTCCCCAAATAATCTTTTAGTGAAGTGAATCACTTTTATTAGTTTAAAGAACATTAATGTAAAGAACCTTTTGTGCACTGAAAAAGTTTTCTTGGATGTTAAAGGTTCTTCATCGAAACATTGTAGCTAATAAAGAACCTTTATTTTTAAGAATGTGGTGTAATAAAATATGGCGAAAGATCGGAGGAGTGACTTTCAAAATGATGCCCCATGTCACCGATCACAGATATGCACTTTTCTAAGACATTACCTTTAGGTAAATACCTTACATCAGCTCCAGCAACCCATTACATAACATGCAAACACATTTAAAGTATAGCTTGCCATGAAAATAGCCTGTGACTCAGATGGGTAAGATTGTGCAAGAGTTATGAACTTTGGGCTAAAGGTTTGTCTGTAAGCCTATAGTTAATGCATAGTAGTTTTCTTCATAGAGAACATTTTGTTCCTTGTTCTTGCAGATGACAACCCGGGGCAGCACTGTTTGTTTTTCCTGAACATTTACCTTAAATCATAATGTCTTTATCCACCAAATAAATGTCATACTACACATACTATACACATCCAATATAACACGAGTGATGTTGATTAATACTTTTATACGAATGCTTTCATACAACAGTTCAATAAACAAGAAGTAAATGTTGAGTAACTTACATTGTAGACACAGTTTTTCCAGTTGTCTGTTTTTGCTCCACCAAAGAAAACAGTTTCAAACGAAGCCAAAGCAGAACTAACCGCTGAATTTCTCAGAGCAACAAAAACATTTTTAGTGTTTCGTTTCTAAATGAATCAATGTGTTTGAACTAATCGGGAATTTAAATGATTCAATGACTCACTCATTAAAACGTGGCTGTATTCAGAACAGCATACTAGCATGTTACAACTACTATTTTTTTCTTAATGTATGACAAGCATACTGTTCCGCATTCAGTCTGCCACTTTGTGGGAATTAGTGTTTTTGAAAGAATCAGGTGAATAAATAAATGACTCACTCATAAAGACTTGTCGCCTCCTACTGGCACACTGATGAATCCTGTAGAAACAAGCCTCTCGGCATTAATTAAATAGTTAAATAAATACGTAAATATTTAGTATATATGCAGAATATTCTAAGCATATTAAATTATAAGCAGATTTAAATTGTATTTTTAACCGGCTCTGTAAAGAAGTATAACACTGTCAGGACACTTATTTGATAGTTATCTTTACTGTACTTTACAGTACTTGCCTAGCCTTCTCAGAATTATCATAACGTTAAACTGGCTATAACCTTTGCCATCAATTCACTTTCGACACAGACACTGTACATATCAGTACTGTAACACATATAGCCTATCAGTAGTTACACATACAGTATATCAGTACGTGCAAAACATGAGTCTCACTACCTTAAAATGAGACTCTGTACTGTACAGTACACTGTTAGATAAGTCTTTTATTAATACGAGAAAGGGTGTGTGTATAAACGGTTACAGTTGCATGACTAAAGATGCACACAGAAAGATGTAATATGTCTAGAATAAGGTCCCAGAATTAATTCAACAAAACAAAAATACCAGGCAGGTATTAAAAGGTGTGTAAAAGCCCTTTATTGCATAACAAAATATTGATGAAATGCATGTCAGTCTGAAAGAGGACATAATTCTTTGTTATATGGACCCTTTTTAATTAAGTGCATAATAAGACTTATTTTTTGAATACTGCAGTAGCACTAGAAAGAAAACCTTTTCATTTAATTTAATGAAATGAATTTTCTAAAATATTTGTAAGATAAAATTTTATACACACAGAGACAAATATAAAATACACCTTTTTAAAAATCCTTTCTGATATAGAATACAGCTGATGTGGAGTGTTAAGTACTACATTTGTATTTACTTATGTGTCCTAGTACAATAACTAAACAATCATAAGAAATTTGCTGTTGCTGTGTACCATGCACAATATTTGCCTCTCTTAATGACCTCCAGTGTAAAACTGTTTATTAATTTTTATGCTTATAAATAATGTGCATACTGTGAAAAATAACAGTATGATTAACAGTAGTAATTGTCTTTTGTTTTTGTTTTTTTGAGGTATTTGCGGATAGTCGGCCTCACTCTGTGAAGTTCAGTTGACTCTTAAGAACCACTGTATAATTTATCATAACATTTCTTCTGTATTTTTAAAATAGTCTCATGGTGTCCATGTATGGTGAGCAGATGTTATCCATCCTACATCTGGCAGGTATTGTCTTTATTACCACAATTCTCTGAGACGGCAGTCCCTCTGGACACACTGAAGGTGGTGGTTTTTGCCTCTGCCAGGCCAAGTAGACTGGCACAGGTGGGTAAATAGACATGCTGAACATGGTCCACATCTGAACGGCACACTGGACAACACTGATAAGAGAGGAAAGAAGGGAAAATATCATGAATGTTAACACACAAACATATTCTTGTATTCTTTTTTATGTTAATTATGCAGTTAGGTGATGTGCCACTATTAACTATCCAGTCATGCACCACTGAACTGATATAAGACTTCTGTGATGTCAGAGGGTGAAATTCAAAAGGTCACAGTACTGCTGCGTAACGAAAAATGTCTGATTATCAAGATCTTCAGCCGCTAATGGCTGACAGCACATGTCGAGAAAAATGTTAGGAGGGTAACCAGAAGTTATGTAAACCTAAGCGTGTAAGTTCTCTTAATCATTAACTTAACTGCTCAATTTAGATGATTGTTAAGCATGAGAAAAAAAAATCACTTTCTTTTATTTGTCAGTGTTGAATATGTTAAAAAAAAATTTCACAAGAAAATGCCATCATATTACACAATATTATATGTCATACTGTTTTTTTTATATATATAAATATATATACAGTGACCCTGGACTACAAAACCAGTCGCTGGGGTATACAGGTGCATCTCAATAAATTAGAATGTCGTGGAAAAGTTCTTTTATTTCATTAATTCATCTCAAATTGTGAAACTCGTGTATTAAATAAATTCAGTGCACACAGACTGAAGTAGTTTAAGTCTTTGGTTCTTTTAATTGTGATGATTTTGGCTCACATTTAACAAAAACCCACCAATTCACAATGACACATCTCAACAAATTAGAATTTTTCATAAGACCAATAAAAATAAAAATAACATTTTTTTTGTGAATTGTTGGCCTTCTGGAAAGTATGTTTATTTACTGTACATGTACTCAATACTTGGTAGAGGCTCCTTTTGCTTTAATTACTGCCTCAATTCGGCATGGCACAGAGGTGATCAGTTTGTGGCACTGCTGAGGTGGTATGGAAGCCCAGGTTTCTTTGACAGTTGCCTTCAGCTCATCTGCTTTTTTTGGTCTCTTGTTTCTCATTTTCCTCTTGACAATACCCCAAAGATTCTCTCTGGGGTTCAGGTCTGGTGAGTTTGCTGGCCAGTCAAGCACACCAACATCATGGTCATTTAACCAACTTTTGGTGCTTTTGGCAGTGTGGGCAGGTGCCAAATCCTGCTGGAAAATGAGATCAGCATCTTCAAAAAGCTGGTCAGCAGAAGGAAGCATGAAGTGCTCCAAAATTTCTTGGTAAACGGGTGACTTGGTTTTCAAAAAACCTAATGGACCAACACCAGCAGATGACATCGCACCCCAAATCATCACAGACTGTGGAAACTTAACACTGGACTTCAAGCAACTTGGGTTATGAGCTTCTCCACCCTTCCTCCGGACTCTAGGACCTTGGTTTCCAAATGAAATACAAAACTTGCTCTCATCTGAAAAGAGGACTTTGGACCACTGGGCAACAGTCCAGTTCTTTTTCTTCTTAGCCCAGGTAAGACGCCTCTGACGCTGTCTGTGGTTCAGGAGTGGCTTAACAAGAGGAATACGACAACTGTAGCCAATTCCTTGACACGTCTGTGTGTGGTGGCTCTTGAAGTCTTGACCCCAGCCTCAGTCCATTCCTTGTGAAGTTCACTTAAACTCTTGAATTGATTTTGCTTGACAATCCTCATTTGGCTGCGGTTCTCTCATTGGTTGTGCATCTTTTTCTTCCACACTTTTTCCTTCCACTCAACTTTCTGTTAACATGCTTTGATACAGCACTCTGTGAACAGCCAGCTTCTTTGGCAAATAATGTTTGTGGCTTACCCTCCTTGTGAAGGGTGTCAGTGATTGTCTTCTGGACAGCTGTCAGATCAGCAGTCTTCCCCATGATTGTGTAGCCTAGTGAACCAAACTGAGAGACCTTTTTGAAGGCTCAGGAAACCTTTGCAGGTGTTTTGAGTTGATTAGCTGAATAGCACGTCACCATATTCTAATTTGTTGAGATGGGTTTTTGTTAAATGTGAGCCAAAATCATCACAATTAAAATAACCAAAGACTTATACTTCAGTCTGTGTGTATTGAATTTATTTGAATTACTGAAATAAATGAACTTTTCCACGACATTCTAATTTTTTAGATGCACCTGTATTTGTAGCAATAGCCAAAAATACATTGTATTGGTAAAAATTATAGATTTTTCTTTTATGCCAAAAATAATAAGGATATTAAGTAAAGATCATGTTCCATGAAGATATTTTGTAAATTTCCTACTGTAAATATATCAAAACTTAATTTTTGATTAGTAATATGCATTGTGAAGAACATATATATATATATATATATATATATATATATATATATATATATATATATATATATATATATATATATATATATATATATATACGCAGTCATCTTTATCACAGCCTGCATGAATAGAATTTGACTTAAGTATATATTGTTTATTAATGATAAGTTATATACATATATGTATTATATATATTTCTAAATGGCCCTAATCTTGTAGTAATTATACAATAATTACCTGAAGTTGGCTGGCGCAGTTATAGCAGCAGAACATGTGTCCACAAGGACAGAACGCACCATTGATCTCCTGTTCGCAGCACAGAGAGCAGGTCAGGGCCTCTTGTAGCCTTTGGAGCTTCTCCTTCAGAACGCAAGTTTCTCTGCAGCTGACGCACGTCTGTTCCTCCCTTTCAACTTTTGTCTGTCTCAGTGGAGATAGACTGCAATCGTCTCTCGGGCTCCCACATCCAGTCACAGCCATCCCTGCATTGAACAGGGCTCGTCGCGCACGGTCATACACTTCTTTGGATGTGCGCTGGATGTCAAAGATGTACCTTTTACCAAGGTCAATACTTTCGTTGAGGAAGAGGGAAGCCAGGTGACCCTTGAAGTCACGGCTATATTGCATCTTCACAGAGCTTGTTACAGTGTCGCACCTGAAGAGTTAAGTTCAATTGTGTTAAATTAATTTCTTTATGGTTTATATGTTTAATGTATTGATCAATAATGGAGCCCATAAAGTTTCTGTGTAGCAGATGTTGTGAATATACACAAACTAGAAAATATGCTAATCTTTACATTAAGATGACTTTAAGTTAAAAATTCTGAAATTAAACACATTTTTGTAAAATAAAAACTAAATTAAAATTCAAAACTGTAACAGCCCTGGTTGAACAGTACAAATGCTAAAGTAGTTTTCTCTTCTGAAATCCCTTTACTGAAGTACGCTTGGTACAATCATAACAATATTCACCTGTAGAAGGCATGGATTTCTGTGATAGCACGATATAGTCCATTGGCAGCACTGGGACTGATGAACTTAAAAAGAAGATCCACGCTGTCCCCGCTGTCTTTTGTAATGGTCACATACACATTCCTTCCAGACTGAGTGGCCATCTGAATGACTGGGTAAATGATTCTGAAAGAAAAAAAATGAAGAGGTGATGTTATAGACATTTATTTTAAATTTCTGAAAGACCCGGTTTCTTGTTTTTGTCATACATATGCACCTTTCAATAGGTGTGAAATCTGTTTTGCAGACAAACAGGCCCTCTGGTCCGACCCCGATGAGCAGCTCCTGTCCCTCAGAGTCACGTGCAGAGTGCCACTCGACGCCATAGTAGTTGAGGGAGGAAACCAGCTGAAGGGCTTGATATTCAGCTGAAGCCTGACTAACACCCTCCAGTGACTTATGCCTCAAAAAAATACTACAAAAACACAAAAGACACCACTGTTATTCCACAAAACTGTCTCAGTCACTTTCTTTCTGCAGCTTTCAGAGGAATAATTTAGTGTTATTTGGAGGAAGAACAGATGTTATTCTGACTGAGAATATACACTTTCCGGTGTTCTTACTTGTTGATGGTGTCATGGCTAGGGTCTTGACCGTAGATCTGGGAGTAGCAGTAGTTGGGTGTGTTATGGTTGTAATCTCCAAACTCTGCCTGAGCCAGTAATGCACAGAGCTCAATCGCCTGCTCCCTGTCCAATCGCAAGCTTCCTTTGAAAAGCTCTTCTTTCATGTGCATCAGAAACAAATGTCTGCAAAACAACAGAAAATACATGGGTACATTTAATAAATCATTCATAACAAGACCGTGAAGTCTATTCAATTAGGAAAAAGAAGTATATATACTTACACACCAGTGTTTATTATTTTCCTAAAAAAAATTCTTATGGTAAATGGATGATGCAGTGTGTGGAATATAGACACAGAAAAAGGCAAGAAAAAAGAAAAGTCCAGATTGGCTGAAACCTATAAATGTGGACATAATCATAAAGCAAGCTTCAGCTTCTTACTGAAATGTGCTGAATCATCAGTACACACTTTAGTGCCCTAAGGGAAAAGAAAACTTTCATACCTCCACTTCATAACCATAAAGGCTGTTGTATCATATTTGATATGTGAATATCTAAGAACTTACTATCAATGCTCAAAACGTGAAAAATGTGTTGTACACAATCTAATCCATGCTTGCTGCTTTTTGATCAATAGTTAATACTTTTTTGGCAAGAAAGTGTCTTTCTAAAATTGTCCCCTTCAGGCTATGGCACACATGTAAAATCTTTGATGACTTTTATCAAATAAATGCAAGAATAAGTTTAGATTAGAATAATAATAGATTTTTGTTCATATTTTAAGATGAACATTTACTAGACTGAGGCAGGTAAGGTTTATGTGATTATCTATAAATGTTTTAATCATGTTACAATATATATATCAATTAAGATACAACAGGCTTTTGAGGAACATTTAATTTTTTTTTTTTTGAGTTATGTTTGTTTATTGCATTGCATTATATGTTTGACCCCACAATTAAAACCACAGAGCTTTTGTCATAAAATTAAGCATTTAAATATCGTCTTACTAAGACATTATATGGATATATAGAGTGACAACTGATATTATATGCATTATATTATACTGATTTTTTTAATGCAAACAGTCTGCTTTACAGGTGTATAAATCTTATTGATCTACATTATACATTATCAGAGTTTCAACTTACTTTTTGGCCAAATAAATAACAACATCTGAACCAAAGTGCATATTTTTTCTCAGTTTGGGTCTCTGAATAAAACTGCTGTGCTTTTTCCTCCTTGAGTGTGAGCTCCATATTCTCATACATATATGAGCCATACAATCCTTATGTATCAAATATGATATAAAAGACATGAAAACTTTATATTATCTTTCATATTTTGTCTAAAAGTTCCATAACCTATTCTATTCACTGTTATTTCATATGTCAGGCTTTACATGGTTTATTGAGATGCCAGAGTGTGACAATAACATGAATGTTTACGTTTCTTGTATTATTTTTTTAATCATCATTATTATGTGTAGCTGTATCTCTCAGAAATGTTCATGAACCGTCAACCCACTGATATAATCTAAAAAATGAGCTTGCTTGAAGCCAGGTTTACTCAGCAGCCTAAACCCAGTGAACTTTAGTAACAGAAGCAAGACTTGTGACTCCTGGCACATATTTCTAAAACTTGACATAAATCACTTGTACATGTGAAAACAGGGAAGAGATAGTATAATACATTTACAAACTTTTCAAAAATGTAATCAAAAGTATTGTCAACTGACATACTGTATGTACAGTATATTTGATTAGTACTTCATCATCACATAAAGACAAGTAGCCTATTAAGCCAATATGCATTTTAACATAAGACAATGAAGTCCGCAGCCTGGCCTATAAAAAGTAATCTGTTGACATAGTCATGCATTTAAAGGCTAAGAAATAATAACAAAGGCTGATTGAGAAGGGGGCTGGATTTTGTCCTGCCATTGTATAAGATTATGCAACAGGTAGAATCACATTACAGTGCGTTTTAACTCATACATACTGACACCTCCCCACCCCCACCAGCAGCCCTCATCAGACATGACCGAACAGCTCCACTAGATTCTAGTTGGGAACATACTGTACTACCATTGTATTCTGGAGTATCCCACAAAACGCTCAGGCCTAATTTGATTGAACTTTAGGGAACCTTTGTAAAGATTTGAGCATGCACACACAGATGTCTCTTAAACTTCAGCAGGCAGCAGACTATATGAGGCACTCCCTAACTGAAAGAGTGCCAGTTTCAAGAGCAAACATGTACACAGGTAACTCCCTGCCACAGAGGTAAAAGAAAGACATCATGAATAGATGCATGGACATGCGGGACAAAGTTAAGAACACAAAACAACAGAACCACCGAAGCATACTGCATTTTAAAATATACTGTCACTTTAAGCACTATAGGCAGCTGCTTCCTGTTTGCGCTCAAAAGAAAAACAACCAAAAAAAAAAAAAAAAGGAACTCATCCACGTGACTCAAGTTCTCCAAGCTGAGCAAAAATGTGAAACCACAAAGACTGCAGCAACAGACAGAACCTGTTTTTTTTTCTTTTTCTTTTTTTTCTTTCTTTCTTTCTTTTTTTTTTTGAAATAATGGAAAAACTATGTTCTGTGCATAATTATGCTATGAGCACTAAGATAGAATATTACAACTTATATTCACTTTGGTAGAGTTTCACCTGGTTTGCTCTTGCAGGATTATATGTGGCTCAACAAAAAACTTGACTCGCAGCCTCAGTCTGCAGGGAGACAGGCAGTCCACTTGTTGAGAAATCCTGTTTCTGAGATTTATCCATAAAATCTCTCCTTTTGTACCGGTGAACTGAAGTCCAAAATAATCTACCTCGATGATTCCCATTTTCCGACATATCTGTACATTAAAAAAAAAAAACATTAAATTGTTTTTTTTTTTTGGATGAATAAGTATGTGCTCTTTGATCTAAAAAATGCTGGGACTTGGGCTCTTAGTACCCCTCCTCCTTTAGAAAGACAAGACATATTACATAAGAGAGACTTCTGAAGTGTAATATGGTATGAGAGAACACCTGCTTTCAAAGTAAATTGCTGATGCACAAAAAATTAAACTGAATAAGGATGAGTTCTTACAATCTTTGTGTGTAGTGTTTTCCCTAACAGTGAATTTCTTGCAGCAGAAAGTCACAAATATTGCTAATTTATTCATGTTAAAACAATTCCTTAAAATAATTTGAATGTAAAAAAAATAATTATTTAAAATAATAAAAGTCGTCATTTTTAAACAATAGATGAAAATTACAAACTTTTGTGCTCTAGTCTATACAGTAATTTGTCAAGACATTCGTGATGATACATTACATTTGCTGTCTTGTACTATATTATGCCAATAAGCATGTGATAATTAAGAAATGATCAGATAACTTTAACAACGTAAACTTTATTTAATTTAAACTTAAAATGTGAATTCCCGGCGCTCACCTTATTAAGAATGTCCTCTCCATTTGCTTTTGGGTCCACCTCCACCTCCAGAACCACCGAGTCCGGACGAGTTATGTGGCATAACATGGTGAATACAGTTATTCTTTCACACACAGTCCAGGATAGCGGAGAGAAGGTTCAGTGGCTCACGAGGCCCCAGTGGAAAAACAGCGAGGGCAGGTTTATGAAGCCCTGCTCAAAACTCAAGGATCCGCCTTTCCGTTATCAGATGTCAGATTCGCGAGTCATTCTTTTAAACAGGTTCTTTTTAATGATTCGATCGAACTGATTCGCAAAGCGTTTGTTCACACTCGTCGTCATCCAACCATTTACAGTGTGTACAAGGAGAAACGAAATTGTGAAATTGTCTTTCACAGGTCTTGCCAATTTACATTACATTACAAACAATTGAATTTTAAATCAGGTATTTTACGACTGGAACAACTGAATTTTAACGACTTTACACACATAATACCGAATCATCACATAGCATAAAAAATGGCATAGCACCGACATACTTTAAAAACATGAAGCTCACATTTGAACACAAATAATATTTAAACAATATAGAATTATATAAATATATTGAACCGGTTCATTGGAACGAAAAGTGTACTGAACCGATTCGCTGTAATGAATGAGAGAATCGCTGAGCAACCCTCCAGTCACTTTCACTCTCAGTCAGAGGGCGTGTGTTTAATAACTAGTACAGGAAGGGATCATGTTAGTCCAGCTATCCGACGGACAACGAGAAATAATCTTTGTAACTTAAGACAAACTGGGTGTGAAAATAATATAGTGACCCAAATCCACTGTTGATCATTGAGGAGGCAAAACCGTGGCTGCATGAATAAGCCAACCAAGTTAGTCTTTCAGATATTGTCCAACGGAGCAAAGCCCACAACGGGACATTAGGATATTGTCATCTGACAAAGGATGACTGAAGCCCTCGTGATAGACTGTAAGCAAACACAGATCTAATCTAAATGTCCTCCATGCATGCATAGAAGGATTAAAGCAGCTCAAGGACATGTTTGAGAATTTCAGAGAGAAACTGCAAACGGTGCAGCAGGACTTCACATCAGGGTATGTATTTACCGCTTGGCTGCTTTCATACTCTCCGGGGACCTAATAAGATGTTGAGGTAGCAAAATTAGGTGACCTTTAGAACCTGTACAGGTATTACACAACACTGACACAACTTCTGCTTTGGCTTCCTCACGAGAGTGTCCACTATTCAGCGGAGAGCCGAGAAGTGGATGCTAGCTAATTAGCCTGCTAATCATCATCTGACTTACAGCAAAGTGTGTAGTTTGTTTTTGTCTTAGATATTCACAAAACAAATAAAAATAATGGGTATGACATATATGTAATAATGTATTTTTATGGGATGAGGGACACATTCGAGAAGTTCAGTGTTGTGAAGTTAGCCGCATGCTAACAACTGCGATCTTGAATTGTACTCTAATAACTTCCAGCTGACCGTCATGTGATGGGCGAGACTGCGTTTCTGCGTTTTATGTCACACTTTTCTCATATAAAACATGTTTCTTTTTAACACGGTGTCAACGTAAATGTTTCTAAATGACAGTAGGTGCATCAATAAACCGAACAAACTTAAACATATTTAAGTAATCGAACACAAATACAATATAGTAGTTTTGTGCTTTGGCGTATTATTTATATATTTACTGTCTCATATTTTAACACTTTTCAGAATCAAGACCCTAAGTGACAAATCCAAGGAGTCGAAAGTGAAGAAGAAACAAAGGCAAGCTATAGCATGTTTTAAAACCTCTCAATGTATATAGTATAATAAAATATATTATTATATAATATAATAAATATATATTAGTTTTAATGTCCTGTTTTATTTTTTCTGAGCAAAAAATTGAATTATGACTATCATACACTTTTAGCATGATTTACAGAAGTCACCCACTAAAATGTCATGCAATATAACAATAGTTAATGTAACAAAAAATCTTTTCAGGCATATTTAGAGCAGGAACCATTAAATTACATTAAAAGACTCTATAAGGATCAGTCCCCAAAACTAATTAATTATAATATTAAATCTTTACGAATCTTTCCCATGATCCTTCAAACCACTAAGCTTTACCAATTTGTCAGCAAGACGTTTTAATTCATTAAAATATAAGGAAATTTAGTCTGATTACCTTTTCTTTTATATAGTTTAATTACTACAGGTCAGAATAAGTATGTTAGAATAAATATATATGTTACCCTGAAATATTTGACACTTTACTTACATTTAATATGCTTTCTATGTATAAAATGCAAACGCCAAAATGTTATGTCTCATCTTTGAGATTTTATTTTGTATATATTTTCCCAGAAGAGATGAATACTTTCCACAATATTCCGCTGGAGTCGAGTTGCTCAGTCGGTAAGTTACTTTACATATTTAAAAAAAATGTCAATGCAGTGGAATCCGTTTAAAGAGTCAAGGGAATATTTTCATAAATAGCTGAAGTTGATAAATTTATTCATAACCGTGTTTTGAAATGTATGGACATTGTCTTCACCAGATATGAAGACACTTGGGTGGCTCTTCATAAACGGGCTAAAGAGTGTGCAAAGGCAGGGGAAGTAAGTTCACACATCTAACTCTGTCCAGTTGAGGGTTTGTGGTGCTGTAACTATGGTAACTAAACTCAGCTGTGCTTGTCTCTGTCTGTCAGACGGTGGACGGGGAAGTCGTGATGCTGTCTGCACACTGGGAGAAGAGACGAGGAGCAGTGCTGGAGCTGCAGGAACAGCTGCAGCAGATCCCTGCTTTCCTCTCGGACCTGGAGACTGTCACCTCACGGATCGGTGAGACTTTCACAAATAGTCCTCACGCGATAAGAATCTTAATCAATGACAAATCTGAGATATTCACCCAGGGCTATCGTTAGAGAAGGAGGTTATTAATATTACCTTAATTTTAAACAGCTCATTTGGATTCACTGACAAATCTTCCTCTCTGCCATAGTTCTCAAAGCTCATTTGTACTTTCATGTATTGAATCTTTATCCCCAGCTGACACAAACTCTCTTGTCTTGCCAAATTTGAATATAATATAACATGAGCTGCTTTGAAAGGAAGGATTATCAGTGAATTAATGACCTAAATTTCCACGTTCCTCATGCAAATCTATGATCAGTTCAGAAAACCTGAAATAAAGTTACATAAACTGCTTTTTATATGAACTCAATGTGTATTGTACTTCTTAACTGGCCTTAAATGGAGCTTTTACTGTGACAGTAGAGGAATCAGATCACCTTGACTGCCTTTGCAAAGCATTTGTCTGCACTCTGTGTGTAACTGTGATACAGGGCGGTAATGAGAGTGATTCCTGTGGAGCTCCATCTGCTGATGCCAGTTGCTGTTGTTCAATGCTGTAACATTGCACCTATTGGCTTCAGGCATTAATCTTCAGACTTGGATCCCTTACCAAATGTATTGTGTCGCCAGAGACTAAACAATAGCCAGATAAAGTCTAGTGGTTGCTCTGATCGTTCATTTGTTATAAGCTCTTTTTGCTGTGTTTTCTTTTGTAGAGTTTTGGACAGAAGACGTTTTCTGTGTAATACTCTGTTGTAGGCTACCTGTAGTTAGTCAAACTGTGATGCATTTTTCTGGACTCTCATGAATAGAGTATTCAAAAGAACAGCATTTATTGGAAATAGAAATCATTTGAAACATTATAAATGTCTTTGCCGTCACTTTTAATCAATTTAATGCATCCTTGGTTAATAAAAGAGTACTGTACTTTTTATTTATATGCATGAAGTGATCAAGTGTTAATACCTCCTCTTCTTCCACCTTCTTTCCAGTCTAAGCAGATAAGACATATTACATTCCGGCAGAGGTTTCAGAGCTCGAATTCAGAGAGAACTGTAAATTCTAATGGATTTATATCAAGGGCACTTTTTAGTGTTGCCACTTGGTGGTGTTATGCAGCTGCCTCTGTGCAAACTCACACTGACACCAAACAATTTGCCTTCATGTCAATTATCATTCACTATGTAGTCTGAAATGTAATGAGTATTACTGACTGTACAGACGAAATGTACTTTTCTTAATGGAAATGACAAAATGTCACCATACCTTGCATCCTAAATCAGAACTGTAGAACTCATTAGCTAGTAGTAATAGTATATGGTTCCAGTTTGATAGGATGGACACATTCATAGGGGCTTTGGCTTTTTTTTTTTATCATGTACATATTATTTTCTTTAACATAAACCTTATTACTTTTTCATGCTTTTGCACAGCTCATCTGGAGGCTGACTTTGAGGAGATGGAGAGTCGTCTGCTTTATCTCGAGGATTTGTGTGCTCAGTGTGAGCATCAGCGCTTCAAGCACTTTCAGATCCTGCAGCTGGAAAACTATAAGAAGAAAAAAAGGTAAAAACAGTGTATATTAGCTCTTAAATAAAGCCCCAGACAGTTTGATGTGTCCTTTATGTCTATTAAATCACAATAATTGCAGAACACGAAGGAACCGTCTATCAAGGGTTTGCTCCTTTAACTTAAAGAAAGAACAGAACATAGCGTGTCCTTTTGGCAATATTGAGGATATATTAGAGCATCCGTATTGAATAAGAGTATGTGGAACAAGCAATATGACACCTGCTGTTTAGATTGTTCATCATTACAAGGCAACTGCACACAGTGTGTTTTGAAGATTTGCACAGAAGCATTGAATAACCACACGCAGATATAAATTTTATTGAAAACACCCAAATATTCTTGTACTCTATGAAAACCACAAACAAAATATAGGCTAAAGGAAAGCATGTATGTGTATTGTGTAATCTTACAGGCATCTGTGGTTTTTTTTTATGCTGCCTGCTCTTATTGTTTCAGCCTGCAGCTAAATCATACATCTCTGGCTTTGCCCAGTGAGTTGGAAAGCAGCTGGGCTCAGTTCTCTTTCTGCGTGTGGGTATTAGTACAAACACAGTAAATGCTGCAGCCTCTTTATCTCAGGAATCTGGGGCTGTTTTAAATGGGGCTGACATCTGGTGAAATTGTGTGCTATGTAGTTGGCTATATATGTATACATTAATGTAACCCCCCTTTATTTGTTTTCTAGGAAAGAGCTTGAGTCTTTCAAAGGTAAGAAAAGCATAACCTGCCAACCTCCACAGCTTATGCTAATATATAGATAATATATGTGTTTACAAATCATTATAACATTTCTTTTATTTATAATTCTAAAATGTATTTATAATTGTTTTTTGGGGGTGTGTGTGTGTGTGTGGGGGGGGGGGGGTTCGTTAATTTTTTTTTTAAATTTAAACTTTTTTCCAACAAGGATGCATTAAATTGACCAAAAGTGACAGTACAACTTTAATATTGTTACAAAAAATATAAAATGGTATTCTTTTAAACTTTATATTCATCAAAGAATAAATATAAAGAAACGGATCATGGATTCCACACAAAAAAATGGCAGCACGGTTCTTGATAACATTGCTAATAGTAAAATTCAATATTTAAGCACCAAATTAGCAAATTAGTGATTTCTGTAGGTTGCTGAATATTCAAAAATATATTTCCGTGTTTGCATGACAGAAATACACTTAAAAAAAAAATATATATATATAAATATATTTGAAGATTTTGTTGTTTTTAATGTATTGTTTTAAAGGGGTCATATTATGCGATTTCAAATTTTCCTTTCTCTTTGGAGTGTTACAATCTCTTGGTGAATAAAAGAGATCTGTGAAGTTGCAAAAACTAAAGTCTCAAATCCAAAGAGATATTCTCTATAAAAGTTGAGACTCGTCCACGCCCCCCTGAAACGGCTCATTCTAACACGCCCCCACATCTCTACGTCAGTATGTGGGAAGATTTACATAACGCGCCCAGATGTTCACGAAAAGAAAGAAGGCGTACCTTTTAGTCTTGTTGTAGTATTGTTGTTGCCGCCACTGGCATGTCGTATAGATGCTGTGTGTTTCACTGTGAAAGCGAAACTGCTTTGTTTGGCCTTCCAAAAGAGGATGATATCTGCTTCGTCATGCCTGGAGCTGATCCGTGCTGGTCACTGAAGAAATACATCAACTTTGCACTATGGATCGCTGAATCGGCTTTCACCATAGATGAAGCGGTGTCCAACCCGGGGTCATCACATGTGGTTGCTGCAAGACCTTCGTAGAATCCTCCTGCCGCACCATTCTCAAGCCGCCCATCTCTGCTCACTCAAGGCCGCAGTGTGTGACGTTGTTCAGCGGTGTCCAACCCGGGGTCATTTTTTTTGCTTTCCAAAAAAAAAAAAAAAACAAGACTAGAAATCATGTTTATATCACGTTTATAATTGGTTTTATGTTTTTGTCTCGTTGCTCCGGCCGGACAAGGCTTCACAATATATTAAGACGAGGCGTAACATTTCCATCACACGCTTGAGGCATTTCGGCCAATCACAACGAGCTGGATAGCTGGCCAATCGGAGCACACCTTGCTTTTCAGAGAGATGAGCCTTTTAAAAATCAATGGGTTTCAGAAGGCGGGGCATAGAGGAGCAACAATAATGTACAGTATGTGGAAAATAATGTGATTTTTTTACTTTAAACCGCATAAACACATTTCATTACACCAAATACACAAAATAATGTTATTTTTAGCAACATCATATGTCCCCTTTAAAGATGTTTAAAAAATAATAATTAATGACCCCGACCTTTTGAATCGGAGTCTGTATAATTGTTCATAATTATATAATTATTTATTTTATTATAATATTATAATTTAAATTATTTATTCATAATTTAGCATTTTTAATTATGTAATTTCTAAGACTTTATAATTTCTTAGACTCAGTAATTATAGAGATCTTATGTACATAAGAAGTATATGAATATGAAGCATAGTTTTAGTTTAGTAAAAGGAATAAGTCATTGACGACTGATAAAAAGAGTTTTTGATTTTGATTTAAAGGTAGAAAGAAGAACGGTCAAAGAGTCAACAGTGGTTTCTTATTTGATGGAATTGTAAGTTTACTAGGGATAAACAGTCCACAGTTTTTTCTTTTTGTATATTATTTAGCATTTTTATTTACTGCATGAAGCTGATTTAGTGCTCAACATTGAGAAGAACTGTGTAGTAATTACTCAGGTGACACTAATTAACCTCAGGGAGGGCCAAACTGCTCTAGTGAGTGGCCACTGCTGTCTTTATTTGGTCTCACGATGCCATTAATTCCACACTGACCTCCAAGGGGAGGCTGCCTGGTCCATCTGTTCATACCTACAGTCCAGTATAAATAACAATCGCTCTTATCATCATAGCTCCTCGATGTATCAGTTAGAGATGTTGTACTAAAAAGAAATTGCCTTTAGGAATCAATGTTCACTTGCCCTTTATTTACAGAAAAATCAGGTCATCTGAGCTTAGAGTTTTTTTAAGTGTTCAAAATTTTTAATTTTTACATTTATTTTACATCCTTTTCTTTGTCAGTGTGAAAGTGGTAAAGAGTGTTTATAACACTTCCTTTGGTACGTAGGTGGTGTTGCTTGAGATTGGCTCGTCTTTTGTGTGGGCAGTGTGCTCAAGATTTCACACCTTATACTTGATTATTTATTTAATTATTTATTTAGCTTTTAAAATGATTTATGTTTCTATGAATTTATTTTTCCTGTCTGTGAGCAAAGGAGCTGTGCTTTGCTTTAATAGATTTATAGTTAACTGGAGTTTCAGAGTGAATGTGCTTCTTTGTCAGGTTGCAGTGTTTTTGGGCACTGACTAAATAATGATTATTCATACTAATACTGACGTTATGTTCTCTGATTGTACCATTAATCATAAGTGTAGCTGAGTGTAGTATACAGTATAAGATCGGTAGATTAGTCCCAGATCACAAAGCGATAAAGGCAGATATTTGACATGAAACTCAGTTTTCTACAGACCCTCCCCCCCCCACAGGTTTGTGAATGGTACGTTCCCTGCTCTCCTCCTCACTCCAGCTGCATCTCTAGCTCTGTGTCCTGAGCAGGCAATGTCTCAGCATTCCTGGCCATAGAAGAGCTGCTTATGGAATAAAACCGGCAGCAAAAAATATAAGATGTTAATTTAGCCGTTCTTCAGATTGACTTGAACTGCAGTCTCTGGCGTATCGGTCCTGCTTTCAGCTCATCCGCACTCCTCAAGGAGAAATACAAAATGTCCACGTCGGGAACTCTGGACAGCAGCATGAGAGATTCTTGTAGGTTTCCAGGCACCCTTTTTTTGTAAGGTTAATTAGATGTGCCAATGTATCACAGTTCTGGCGGTATGTCAAGAGATCTGAATTGGTGTTTTGCAGTCATTGTTTGTCATCTTTGGCTTTGGCAGGCTTTAGTAATGGAATTTCAGCACCGATTAGGATGCCTACAGTGGCTTTCGTGTCTGTATGCCTTTTCAGGACCAGCCATCATAATGCAAGCCTATGCAGTGCATAGAATTCAACTTTATGCAAACGTCAAATCTAGAAATGTTGCTCTAAATCTTCTGGTCATGGATAGCAAGTTGTTGTAGTTATTAACTTTAATTTGGGGTTATTTCTGCTGTGCTGTGTGTGGAGAGCTTTGCTGCAATATGTTTGCTTAACCTGTATGCCTTCATGCTTCAATTTTGACTTGTAAATTGGGGTTTAAATGAATGAGCTGTAGATCTGCAACCTCTAGTTGGCTCAAGCAGTGTAATCTCATAAAGTTATCTCAGACATTCAGCATTCATTAGAGAGTATTGGCATCATTAGCTGTAATGAGAACTATTTTATTACATTATAATACAATGGAATGAGTGCTTAACATACAAATGACATGAAATCAGTCCCATTGTTGGGACAAGATGTAATGTTTCAAATTGTTATAGTGTAATTATATTCTATTATTATAGTTAATAGTAAATATTATGGCTAATTGTGCCTTTATCATTTCTTCTGTCATTAGTCATTAACACCATATAGCATGTATGTTTATTTGTTATTTTTTTATATATTTTCTCACTTGAATCATTTGAGCAGTTTAACCCATTAAATGTTATCTGTTTGATGTCATCACAACAACATAACTAGGTATGAATTGATATGAATTTTAATATAAATTAAAGGGACATTTGGTATTTGTCTGTGATGCCATGTTTTCTGTGAATGTGTTTTTTGCTTGAGATCTCGAGGTGGTTGTGGTGCTGCAGAGCTGCTGTGCAAACTTGTGGCTATAATGCACACACATATTTGAACCTTTAAGAATACCTTTAAGATGATTTCATCCCCACAATGTTTTCAAAGGTTGTAGCTCCTGATTTGTGGGAGTGTGAATGTTTCTGACACAAAGAACCTTTTGGTTTAAGAAATACAGTAAGAAAGGGATCTACTTTTCTTAATAAACCAGAGTCTATTTATAGCTCATTGTTCATTCTAATTGAGTGCAGTTAGACAGATGACTGATACTGAACCACCCACGTGTTGAATGATCTGTCGGTCCAGAAGACAGTGTTTGCACATTCTTCTCTCTGCTTCCTCTTCCTGTTGCTGGATTCTGGGGTTCTGTTCTGTGTGTGGCCTTGGGGCTGAACCTGCATTACCATCCGCTGCCAGATGCTCCACTGATTAGCTGCAAGATGCCTCATTTTTGATCAGCACGCTAATATTTGTTTCATGCTCCATTTTCCTAATAGAAGATTGATTGAGATGTTGTGAAAATTGTCATCAGTGAAATTGTGCAGTGAGTAGATTATGAAACTGTGTTGTTGAAGTCTCTGCTGTGGTTTTCTGTGCATTGGTCCTCACAAACGTTCTTAAAATGTTTTCTTCTTTCCTGTGGAAATGTGCGGAGGATGTGACAAGTGTGATCAGAGCGCCTGGGGCTCATCCCGTGCTGTCATCTATCATTAGCTGTCACACACACGCAACAGAAAATGTGACGAAAGGCACAGCTTATCCCCGCAGATTTAGTTCTTTCATGCCCTATCCATGATTTAGTTCTTGTGGACATGGAATCATTCAAGGAGGAGGAAGCTATTCATTAGCATTCCCGTTCATCTCAATGACAGTTGCTCAGATGGCGCAGGAGCTCATGGCCGCACTGTTTTGTTTTTAAGCCAGTCACCTGAAGCTCAAATGCATTAAGTAGAAAAAAAGTAGCTATATTCATGGGGTATTAAGAAAGAGTTATGCTTTTGTCATTAACATCAAGCAAATATTTATATTAACATTAAATTAGCATAAAATCAAAAGTAGTGTTATTACTGTGAAGAGACGGAATAATGATGATCCTGCTGTCAAATATCGATTTGGCAAGTGTTGAAGCAGGTTAATTCCGTAGGTGGCATCAGAGGAGTGTCAACCAAAAATCGTTGCTAAACTAGTGTCTTGATAATACATGCATAAATAATCAGTTCATTTTAAATCTGCTTGCATTAACTTCATTTACATGATTGAGCCCATTTTTGCAAGGCCAATATTGTGCCAAAATGGTATCTTAGTGAGCATACTTACATTCAGCCCAGCACTTTTATTTAACACTGTTCAACCAGCATCTGTTTAAAAAGAATGTGTGACAGGACTGTGGTTAAGACCACATCCTAATAACAGAGGCGCATTTCACTGCTTTGTCAGTGGACTTCTTTTTTTCACACAATACACAGGAGGATTATGATGGTAGACAATGCCTGCCCATACAGTATTTGATGATGCTGTGTGCATATTTGCATGTATTAAAAGTTTCTTTCTCCAGAATGCAGGGTGATTTTGTGTTTCATTCTAGAAAGTTGCATCTAGGATGTGTCATCATAAGCTTAGGCAGGATGTTTGTACCATATCTTTTTAAGTGAACATCACACCCATAAACACTACAGTGACATTCAAATAGCACAGGCAAACTTCCTGCTTTTCAGAGAAGAATATGAACTTCCTGTGAAAGATAAAGATTTTAATTGCATCTTGTATCACTTACGCTCACACAAAAGAAGCGTTGCGTTCTCTGCCACTAGTAGAAAAGCTTCACATTCTGAGGTAAACTAGCATGCTGGAAAGACTTGTGCAGGATCTTGTTCTTTGATGTGCTGTAGAAAGCATGTTTGACAATGTATGCAATGTTATCTTGAAGTTCAGATGTCAGAGGTTTGGTTTAGATATTGCAAAGTGTCTTGGAAAATGCATATCCGGCAGATATTGGAGCTGGTATTGTGTTGATATTGGAATATTTGTGTGTGAAGTTGGGCAGTTTAATTCCAGAGATCTCAGAGAATATTCTATCATTAAATGTGTTTTTAGAAAGCAACGGGTTAAAAAAAAACTTGTTTGTGAATGTTCTTGCAACACTGGGGTTTCAAGAGTGCAACATTTCAGTGCCGTTACAATTCTAAAACAAAAATGATGTAAGAACACTGCTGTTCAAAAGTGATCGATCAAAGACTTTTACATTGTTAGAAATAAATATTTCAAATCAATGTTCTTTTGAACTTTAAATTCATCAAAGAAACCAATTTCAGCTACGATAATGTAAGATATGTTTCTTGAGCATCAAATTAAAAGGATTTCTGTAGGATCTTGTGACACTGAATATTCAGCTTCACGGGAATAAATTACATTTTAAACTATATTAAAATAGAAAACTTCTTAAAATTATTTTTAAATTGTTATAATATTTCACAATATTACAGTTTTACTAAAGCTTCATCAAATAAATGCAACCTTGGTGAGCGGTGAGAAATGAAATTGATCATTTTTGTTCATGTTCATTTAAATACTATTTAATTGCTATAAGCAAATGTTGCATGTTTCTGCATCAATTCTCTGAGGGTTAATCCACCTCCCTTTTCCAGTTCATTTTGTGCTTCCATCCCCCATCTCTCTCTCTCTCTCTCTCTCTCTCTCTCTCTCTCTCTCTCTCTCTCTATCATTTTGTAACCTAGTTGGTGTTTTATGTCTCTCTTTAGCGGAGCTCGATGCAGAACATGCCCAGAAAGTGCTGGAGATGGAGCATGCGCAGCAGGTCAAGCTAAAGGAGCGGCAGAAGTACTTTGAAGAGGCATTTCAGCAAGACATGGAGCAGTACCTCTCCGCAGGATACCTCCAGATCACCGACAGGAGAGGTCAGTTACTTCTTTTCGAAGGACCACTTCTGCAAATATTTGTTCAACTGTCTAAAATTGATTCGTAACAACCCTTTTTCTTTCCATCTTTACTCACCTTGTGTAGTCTCTTACGTGTTTAGTGGCAAACACATATGACAGTAAACAGTGTTTTAGAATTTAATAATGCAATTGTACAGTTTTTCTTTTTAAACTTCAGAAAATAACAGCAAAATAGTTAGAATCACAGCCGCCGTGTATGATGTGCTGCTCAAGGCTGTGTCCTTCCCTTCATGAATATTTAAACATGCTATTACTATGTTAAATGGGTGGTTAAAGCGCTTGTGCAAGGATGTTGATGCTAAACTGATGGTCTTCTCTTTCCTCTCTGCTGCCTTAATGCTGCCCTGATGTGTGAGGTACTCTATGCTTTCCCCTGCATCCCTCTTTCTTCAGGACATCTTTGTCCTAGGCTCCTCCGTTCATGTGTCAATCTATTCACTGTATTGCGTTGTGAAATATGCTTGTGTATTACTGAACTAAACCTGCCGTTCTGTAGGTTTTGAAGTGAACAGTTGGTTTGAATGAAGGTTTATTTCTTTCTCTGGGGCAGATCCATTAGGCAGTATGTCCTCAATGGAGGTGAATGTTGACCTCCTGGAACAAATGGATCTCACGGATGTGTCCGATCATGAGGCTCTCGATGTCTTCCTCAGCTCCGTAGGGGAAGAGAGCAGCGCTCAGTCTCCTGACACAGGTTGGGCTTTGCTTTTAATGAAACTTGATTTCATGTTTATTATAGAACAAACACAAATCAGAATCAGTTTTATTGGCAAAGTGTGCTCACAGACAAGGAATTTGTTGTGGCACTGGAAATCCCAGTACCTCACTGAAATCAAGATAAAAACACTTTACACAATTATATGTACAAGTTGTTATTTACATGTAGATGTAACAAAAACATTAGTAGGTGGCATTAGGCTTGGGCGATAATACGGTAATATGGTATACCGCGGGATCTAAAAATAGCAACGGTATCAGTTTCAATACCGTCATACCGTCATTAAAAAAAACAAAAAAACAATGCACTTATATAGGAGACAAGGATTAAATATTAAATATAATTTATTTAATGCCTAAAAATGCGTATGCATGGTTGTCATCACGTGATAGCGTGGAGGAGAAAGAGAGAAGGGGGAAAGATTGCGAGTCGCGCACCGGTAAGGACCTAATGAATGAATTAATTGGCCTAAATAAACGAATGAATGCATAAATAAATAACTCAATTAATGTATATTATTCCATTTGGTCAAATTTGCATGCAATTTTTTTTTTAAATAAGTCCCTTATGCGCATCAAGCCTGCATTTATTTGATAAAAAATACAGGAAAAAAAATGTTTTCCTATTTTAATATAGCCTACTTTTAAATATAATTTATTTATGTGATACAAAGCATATATATATATGCCCTTTTTTTTTTTTACATTTGAGACCCTGCCCCTGAGGAACACGTTTTATGCTTACCGTTATGAGGCCTATTCATTCATTCATTCGTTTATTTAGGCCAATTAATTAATTCATTCGTTAACGAATGAATGAATAAATAGGCCTAAATAAACAAATTTCGTTTACGTTTGAAAGCCGTTTGAAAGCTGCACTGATACCAGTCGGTGACTTCACTTATATTTTGTCAGACGATGTGTTGGTTGCGTCAGAAAATGACCTGCAGCTAACAAAGTCAATAAAAACAAAAAAAATTCTAACAAAGCTGGAGGCCAAGTATGAATCCGATTCAGTGCGCAAAATAATGCGAAAATGCACTTTGCTCGACCCTCGTTACCGTGGAGGATATGAGACGGATGATAACGCATTGGCTGAGAACAAGGCTGAATTACAGGCTGATATCGTGAGCTTAGAGGCAGCAGGTCCAGTGGCCATCAGAGTGGAAGAGGGAGAGGCGCAACCCGAACCCTCACGAAAAAAGATGACTCTGGGAAGTATGCTGCAAAAAAAAAAAAAAAAAAAAAAAAGCCGATGCAATGGTAGCTCCAGTCGGCATCGGCACCGTAGAGGACCGAGCCGGAGATTAAATAACAGCATACTGTTTGGAGCCAGTCACTTAAGGAGACGAGGACCCACTTCTCTGGTGGAAAAATGCTGCCGGGCGTTTTCCCCAGTTGTCGCGAGTGGCACGAAAGTACCTGTGCGTCTGTGCCACAAGCACCGCAGGTAAAGTTGTCGGTCCACAACGTGCCCTGTTAAAGCCGGACAAAGTAAACATGCTGGTTTTTCTAGTGAAAAATCTTGACTAGATTTGATGCCACTTGCCATTCGTTCCTATTTGCACTGTGTTTATTTTTATTTATTTAATTGATTCAGGTAGCCTATTTTATATGGTTTTCGTTAAAAATTATATTGTAAAGACTGGAAAGAAGAAGGTTTTTTTTAGGCCTATTGCTTTGCAATAATTTTTTATAATATGGATGTTTATGTTAATTCAACTCTTTTGAATTTCAGCTCTTTGTGATTTAATTTAATTGATTTGTGTTTGCGTCTCTGCGCGAAAACTGTTCTGGATGTTTATGTTAATTTAATTCTGTTTGACTGTTGTATTTGCACTTTTTTATAAACTGCTATTTGTTGCTAATAAAAGTTGTTAATATTGTTGTGCATGTTATTTTGTTATTGTTTCAGTATTAGTGTTTGGTATTCCGTTTCTGAACGGTTTAGGCACAAGCCAACAGTTTTGGTGACGTTGTCTGAGCCTTACGTCATAATTTTTTAATTATTCACGGTAATACCGTATACCGAGGTAAAATAGGGAGGAGGTTTGACGGTATCAAAATTTGGATACCGCCCAAGCGTAGGTGGCATAAATAAGTATAGATAGAACATATTGCACTCAGTAGAATTGATGTTCTATGGAGTCTTTATTGGGGAGTGTTTAGTGTTCTTGGGGGAAGAAACAAAACCAAAAACTTACGGAACAAAACCTGAAAGTGTGCAGGAATGAGTCGAATGACTGTGAACATGTCTTTCATAGCATTCAAGTATTCAAGGTTGCGACTGCACTTCAGGACTAATTCACATTCTGAAATAGATGGCGTGAGACATTTTAACCTTGTTCTGTCTGTTCAGCAGGTGGTCCGGCACTGGAGCCTGGCTCGTCCCCTTCAGAGATCAGCCTGAAGGTGCCCTCACAGACAGAGCTACGGCACACCGTCTCCTCCGTCTCATCCTCCTGCACCGACACCGTCAGCGGCGTGACCGAGGGTCCGGATGAAGAGGATGCCAGCGAGGAAAGCTGCAGCGGAGACTCTCCACTGGTCCAGTCAGATGAGGAGGAGGTACATGCTGACACAGCCCTCATGGGCCTCCCAGAAACAGAGCCGCTCAAAAGCTCAGACGACAGCGACACGCAGGCCCCCTAGTGGCCACGGATGGCAAACGCACTCGTTTAAGTTGGTTAAACCTGTTTTACATCAAGGCCCAGACAGGAGTGCTGAAGACCAGCCAGATGTTTCTTCATGGCTTAATGGGACACTTTGAGATGAAGATTTTGGAGCCTTATAGAACGCTGTTTGTGCTCAGGCTAGAGAGCACCTCTTTCTGACTCTTAGCACTGTGATTTTTGTTTTATTCTTTCCCAATACAAAAAAAAATCAACTCAGTATATGACACAACTCTTCATATTACCTATTGCTTCGTAATTATATAATAATAAACATTTTACAGTGTTCCCGCTAATATCACTGATGTATGTTGCATGAATTTGTAATGCGGAGCTCATTTTTGCATATGACATTATTGAGCCGATTGAAAGACTCTGAAATAAAATAAATATACCTTGAAATAAGAGGGGCCTGAAAGACCGTCTCAGTGTAGAACTGATATTTCGTATCATAGTGATTTAAAGCAAATATCTTCCACCGAAGATTTCACAGAGTGTCTGATATAAAAATAGCTGGGAACATTTGGACCATCTGTGGTTACAGAATTTACAGGCTCCCCGTAAAGCAAGCTGTTGCTCTCAAACCCTGTTACCTCTGGAGAAAAACGGTTATCACGGCACCTGCAGTGAAATGAAGGCAGTGAGAATGAGGTTTCAAAGGAAGAGTAAAGTCTGACTACATGGGTTTTGATAAAAAATGATTTCAAGAACAAGGGATGATGGGTTAATGTTAATATATTCTAAATATTACATCAACAGCCGGTAATATTAACTAACAATGAACAGTTGTATTATTTTAGATCTGTTATCAACACATGCCGGCTTTTTAATTGTACATGCTCATATCCCATTTTTACATTTAGATTACGTTTGCCATCACCTACCATTCAGAGTGAATCTTTAAAGAGTGCCATGTGTAAAAATTGAGGTAAAAATATCCAAAAAATGACCTACACGCATCAAAAGAATGAGAAGAAATAAGGGCGATGATGTCATTAAAAAAATGTCAAGTTATAGTGCTGCAGAGATATCAACCTTAATTAGCATTAGCATTACTAGCCACGGCCCGACAGGTGTCTTAATACCAGTTTCGGCCATGGGAGGCGGTATGCGGGCAAGAGACACCTACCACCACCACCCGCTACAGGGAAACAACCGCACTCGGAATCACAAATCAAATCCGATAAGAAAAGGAGCCGAACCAGAGTAAACATCGGCACTGCTTTCCATCGCTGGAGACAACTGATGGACTTGAAAGAAATGAGGTTCGACTCCGAACTTGCAACATTTCTTTTGGATTTGTAAGTAAGATGCTGTTAGTATTTCGCTAGAAGTTTGTTTTATATGTTTGCGTATTTTTTTTCGGGAATTTATAACATAGAAATGTATCGAAGGCTGTTCGATAAACGTGCTAATGTTAGCGATGGGTAACCGTAGCTGCGTTTGATAATTAGCTAGCTATAACTTACCCACAGATCCGATCCGGTTTTTACCTGTTATCTACCAAAGGCCGTCTCTACCAAGCTGATGCTAAAACGTAACATTACCTAAGAAGCTTGAAATGTCTTCGATGATAATGAACCCGAGAGAGAGAGAGAGCGAGAGAGAGAGCGAGAGCGAGAGCGCGCCCCGGCCGCGCGCGCACTCACTCACTATATTCAGAGCGGTCAAGTTTTTGAAAGCGTGTGAAAAGAGTCAATTGCGTGTTGCTCACGGTGAATGCTTGAGAGTTGGCAGCTCTGGTTACGTTGGTTGGCGCTAGCTTGGTCAACATCAGCTGTCTGATGTTGACAGAATGCTGTCTGTCAAATTAATTTAATTCAAATAATGTGTATATACAACTCAAAATGTAATATGAACAAAACGAATATGAACATATTCACTGGTAAAGGTGAAGGGGAGTAGCTTGAAGATGTCATGTTTCAAATTCACTTGACATCACCCAACGTTCCTCTGGAGGCAAAACGTCCTTTAGGCTTCGGCTATGGCTCTAGGGTTGTTGTGAAGGTAGGGGCGGAGCATAGAGACTATGCCGTTTCTCGTTTGTTACTCTAGAGTAGACCAATTCACTTTATTGAGGCATACTGCCCCCATCTGGTATGGAATGTGGAGTATGACTTGATTTTTTTGCCAGACATTACACATGGCTCCTTTAAAAACACTATTACCTGAACACTGTTAAATGTAATCTTTTGAATAGACATTTTTCATACTGTACATTTTAATGTTGTGATGCCTAAATTAATATCTGGCATTTAAAATGATTAATTTAATTTTGTTTTTAAATTTGTAGTGTTTTATATATTATGTTTAACACAAAATAATATATAATTATAATTTTGGCATTTTACCAATTATTGTCTGTAAAATCAAAAATACACTGCACAACAAAGAAAAAAAAATTACATGAGGCCAGTGCATTTTTTGGAAGGATTGACAAGTGATTTATTTATTAAAACCAAAAAATATACAAACTTGAAAAGTAAAAAAAAAAAAGTAACTAAAAAGATCTCCACTGGACTGGAGGACTGAGTAACAGTGCATATAAATAAACAGTACAAGGATCAGGAGTATTACTGTATAAAACAGGGTGAAAGGATAACAAAAGAAACAAACAACAAAAAAAAATTTAAGGCCATAAAATGTATACAACCACATTTTGGAAACACTGTTCAGTTTTTTTTAAACCTTAAATACAAGTCAGTCATTTGGAAAGGGGCGACTACCATGTTTGATTACAGGACTTTGATACAGTCAGTGCAATGGGTAGCTAGGCCTACACAATAGTTTACTTTTGGGTAAAAGACTTTTCCTTTTGAATAAAAAAAGTAAAGCTAAAAAACTAGGGATCACCACTATGACATACTTCTCAGTGATTTAAGCAGCACTTATTTTTTGTATGTTTTTGTAGCAACCCTGTTAACATCTAATTTATATCAATGAAGAAACCAATGTAGAAGTAAGGCTCTTTCTTCATCTCGACCTTCTCATCCAAACCCCTAGAGACCCGAACTCAAAGGCTCAATTTAACATTTACTGGCATAGAAACATATTTGGGGCTTTTTTTGATAGATATTAGTATCTCGCAATAATATTCTATGAAAATGAAAAGGATATTTAAAGATTTCATTCTTAACGGCAAAACAGGTGGAGCATTTTCAAGAAACACTGGTAACCAATTACAAATATAAAGTCAGGGGGACAAAAGTTTGTGGGATAAAAGGGAAAGTGCATTTACAATTGACATAATGACTTTAAAAACAAGTACAAACTGCCCTCAGCATCAAACTTGTTATTTGTACTTCAAAGATTTTTATTAAAACGCCTCAAAATGTGCTTTTAAAAGAGGGGAGTTCCTAGTGTACTCACACAAGGCCTTGAGATCTCCAAATCATCAGAAACGGTTACAGGCTCCTTCAAGTGTCAAATCGGTTTTGTTTTTATTTTTGTAGCTGGAGAAACGAAATGCCAGCGACTACAATACATGTAGCGTTTAAAGTGTGGGCTGTTATCTCGCATGTTCGTTCTTGTTCCTGACAGCTTTAAGACGTAATAAACGTGAGCCCAAGAGACAAACAGGCCGTAAGGGTGATGGAGAAAAGTGTCACTACAGCACCAGTTAAACACAAATGATAGGAATAGTATAGGATATATTTATATCTATGTATACGCATATCTATACTCGATTTAATGCTAAAACAACATCTAAAAACCAATCTCAATACTAGTGCAAAAGGTTTCGTGCTTGTTGGATGAGACCCAATAGCCTTATGTCAGGTGCCCCAAACAATTGTGTATTCGCCCCCTTATATTTGACGTGAAATGCGATGTAACATTTAACCTCCGTACATTCAATATATTAGACTAACCAGCCAGTAACTACACGTATCTGTAATACAAAAGTGCAATATAACAGCTTGTTGTATTGATATATTATACACTAGGTACAAAGAGTATTGAAGAGTGTTTGTACACAAGTATTAGGAACACCTGATATAAAAGGAGACCCCCCCCCCCCCCAGAGGAATGTCACTGTCTGGTCTGGTCTGATTAGGAGCGGCCGCTGGAGAGGGGGATCAGGACGGAGCTCTTGTTTCTGGGGCTTCGTTTTGCTGGTGTCGTCTTGCTGGGGCCGACGGCTTTCTGCTTCACTCCAGCCCTCTCCAGTGCTCTGCCACACACTCGATTCACCAGACTGTCGATCTGCTCCTGTGCAAAATAGGGTGGGATGCTGGAGGTTACATATTTACACTGAGAAGTGTATTTTAAAGTGGAATACAATATTATATGCATTAAAAATGAAATGCTGCAATTAATACAATATCGGACAATACAATGTTCTCAACGCTCGATTTGACCTTCCAATGTGATTAAAGGATCAGTTAGAAAGTAGATTTTTAACATTGTTATTCATTAGAATTCGGAGTGCCAAAAACACACGCACACAGTTTTACAGTTTCATTTTCTATACTTTTCTTGCCACTTGCTGAATTTAACGTAAAAATGTAACAACGATAATTTTAAACTAGGAATTAAAATTCTGTCCGATATTCAAATTCAATACAATTTTGATTAATTAAATATAATAAAAATTAAAACACTACAAACTAAAATCATTTTAAACACTATAAATTCATTTATCCATCACAACATGATAATGTTCTGTATAAAAAGGACATTCCTTTGATGATGACAGCAAAGTGGTCAAAATATAAAAATCAAGGAAATGAGCAAGTACACTATAATACAAAATAGTCTCCATTTAGTTAAATTTTTCTCCTTTTTTGAAAGAAATTAATAATTTTATTCAGCGAGGATGCATCACATTGAGCAAAAGTGACATTAAAGACTTTTACATTGTTACATAAGATTTGTATTTCATATAAAAGCTGTTCTGGTGAATTTTTTTTTTTTTTACATTTTCTTTAGAAGAAACCCTACTTGAGCATTAAATCAACATATTCGAATGATGTGACGCTGAAGTAATTCTGCTTTGCCCTCACAGGAAAAATTCAAATGGAAAATGCCTATTTTAGATTGCAATTGCCTATTTTATTACTGCTTTTATTGCATTTTTAATGCAGCCTTGATGAGCATAAGAGACTTCTTTCAAAAACATTCAAAATCTTACTGACTCCAAACTTTTCAATGGTAGTGTATAATGAAACAAAATGATTTACAATAATTGACTTTAGTTTTAATTTGATTTTAGTTTCTGATTGTGTTTTAAATAAACAAAACAAAAAAACAGTTTAATGAATTTAATGCTACTTCTAGCTTTTATAAACACTTGCTGTAGACAGTAAAGTACCTCAGTGTAACGAAACATCATCTTGAGGCCACGGGGGGACCTGCGCTTCTGGATGTATCGAAGAGCACATTCCAGACAGAAAACAACATTGTCACTCTCGTGAACAACCTGTTAAAGATGAGACAGGGAGAGTATGACATTATAGCATAGCTAGAACAATTAGCCTAGGGAAATTTCTTCCTAATTTAAGATAAAGTGATGTGTAATATTGTAAATTTACCATGGAGAGGTAACACAGATGCTGACACACTTGGCAGCGCCTGTCAGCCGTGTCTTCTGTAAATCTCGAGCGCTGCTGCTTCTTCTTGTCTGCTTGAGACTCGCAGTGTGTGCCGTAGCGCGCAGACAGACGGAGCCCGGCCTCGAACAGATCCCTGCGCTGGCTAATCTCTGCATCCCTGAAAAAGTACGGAACAGGAACATTTCACCCATGTGTGTGTTCATCTGTGTGAGTTTCTGGCTATTGAAGCTCATTAAACGAGTCCAAGCAAACCTCAGGATGTGTTTCGGACAGACCTGAGATCTTTGATGAGACTGGAGACTGCATTCATGAGCTGCTTGTCGTCCCGCTCACATGTAGTGATCTGGTAGAGCAGTTTTTCTGTGGAGAAAGGCTCTTCTATACGACGCCGTTTAAGGTCCTGCAAAACAAACATGGCACACAAGTGTGAAAGCACCATACTCCCACACAAAATAGGCAAAAGCAGCTCTTTTAGAGCTGAACCAAGCCAAGTTCTGGCTGGCTTTGTCCGTCTGTGCAGCAAGTCTCTCACCTTAGCTGCCTCAAAGCCCAGCTTCATCCACTGGGGGTTGGCGAAGTGCACTGTCTCTGAGACACTGTAGCCACAACACACCTTAGACACAAAGGTCCCTGGGAAACATACCATGAACTGACCACTCTGTTGCACAGTCCGGTACACTTTCACCCCCTTTCGACGGAGCACCTCTGGAGAAATCTGTCATGAGGATGAAGAGATAAGTAACATCACATCAAACCACATTCTCCTCCTCATTGCAGAAAGACAGTACATTTAAAGAGACAGTCACCAAAAACTGACAATATTGCTGTTTGTTTTCTGTAGAAACAAAAGAACATACTATGAAAAATGTCTCAGTGTCTCAATCCATTTCTCGTGGCCACGAGGTTAATGCGTAAATTAATATTTGATTTGGAATTAAGAAATGATAAAAATGTTAATTAGGTAAAGCGATACACAATAAATATAAAAATATAGCCCTAACCAGTTAAGATAATAATAATAATAATAACAATAATAATAATATACAAATATTAAATTAAAAGACACAATAAGTTAATGGATTTACAAGATTGCTATGGTCACGCAGGTTTTTTTAACTCTAAAAAATATGTCGTTCCCGCAAAATAAGAAATCATGGCCACAAGAAATGGATGTCGTTACCTCGACAAAATGATCTTGTGGCCACAACATAATATCACGTTCACACAAGTTAATGTTGTGCCCGCGACAAAAATTAAGTGAACCGAACATGTCCCTTCCTGGTCACCGTAAGAAAGTGAAACAATAACATGAGGGGAGTAAATTATGACAAAATGTTTATTTTTAGGTGAGCTGTCCCTTTAAGAGAAAAGAGGTGCAGAAGTCAGTGTTTCTCTCTCACCATAATGTTCCTCTCCAGCATCTCCAGCCCTGGAGTGCCGTTAGCCTGTAGCAGTGTGTGTACTACTTTGTCAAGTTTTGATTTCTCTTCAGCTGGAATACAGTACCTGAGGATGAGAGAGACACATTTATTAGGGAACATGCCATTTGGGTTCAGTTTTAGCCAGCTGTAATGTTTGATAAACGCTTACCAAATGCAGTCAGCACCAGTGTGTAGGTAATCGATATACGGAAGGCTGTTCTGGTCCCGACACCAGCAAGAGGTAGAAAAGACCATGCCTATGTTCAGCCAGGGGATGGTCACTCCTTCATGCAAACACAAACAGATGTACTGAACACTTACTGCTGCACAGATTCAACAGCTTCGCAGGCCGATTAAAAACACTCATCATTCTAAATTAACTAGTAATTGAACTCTCAATTATCAAGATGTTTTATTGTATGCATGAAAGGTTTTCAGTTTTTTTTTTTTTCAGAAAACATTACCTGGCACAGCACCAAGATGACGTAAGATGGATCCTGAGTTATTGGGAAGGACAGTAAGATTCCATCCATGTTGGGAACAAGACACACAAATTAGAGCTTGCAGAGTATGTCAATATTTTATGCACATTTTGTTTATCTTCTACAGGTAACTCTTTACAATAAGGTTGTATATACTGTTAAAGCACAATCGAACAGAATCTATAAGTATCAATAATAAGGTTATTTACACATATACCTTTTACTAGGGTTATGCAATATATCAGCCAGTATTGGATTTTTAATCGTGCCTGTTCATTTCCTATGTTTTCCAACTAAGATTTTAAAGTTAATATTTAAAAACACTTCATTCTTGTGACAAAATCTTAAAATTCCAAAGGCAGAAAAGGTCCATTGTCTGTTGTCAACAGTGTAGTGATGTACGAAACAGCTCACATAGGAGTCACAGTCAACGTAAGCAGCTTCTTGTTGGTCAGCATGGTGAATCTGCGTGACCAACTTGATTTCGTTGCGAAATCTGTGTGCGGAAATCTTTCACGCTCACGCAAAAATAAATAATTATTTTTCATACTGTACATTGAAATGCCTAAATTCACTTAATATGGCTTTATAGCATCAGTTTTTACAGGTGACATTGGTTAATATATTATGAACTACAGTAACATCAACAATGATATATAAATATACATAATATATTTCTATGAAATATAATACTTATATAAATTAAAATGTAAGCATTTAATAAATCGTTAGTAATTGGTGCATTAAATAATGTTAACATTTACAAACTTGAAGGATAGTTCACCCAAAAATGAAAATTCTGCCATCATTTACTCACCATCAAGTCGTTCCAAACCTCTACGAGTTTCTTTCAGTTGTTGAACACAAAAGAAGATATTTTGGTCACCAAACAGTTGATGGTAGCCTCTGACTTCCATAGTACGGAAAATACTATGGAAGTCGATGGTTACAATCAGCTGTTTGGTTACCAACATTCTTCAAAATATTTTTATTGTGTTTTGCAGAATAAAGAATAAAGAAACCCATACGGGTTTGGAACAAAAGGAGGGTGAGTAAATGATGACAGTATCAAAATGTTCACTTTTGGGTAAACTATCCCTTTAATATAAAATGTTTTTTAAAACCCTAACTTTGAAAATGGCTCAGACTTTCCCACAGGAAATCCACTCCCATGAGTCTTTGTGTCAACCCTCCCACAGTGAACAGCAACATGGCATTCCTTTTCCTCAACCAGTCTCCAGTACTCCCTCTGCAGAAACAGTTAAAAGACATGACAGTGAACACGACTAAAAACAACATCACTTATTGCTGCACATCAAAGAAAACATGATGAAAACAGCTTATTAACATGAAGATGTACCTCAACTTCAGCAGTGTCTGGCTCTTTGCTGAAGCACATGTTCATCGTGTTCCTGGCTGCCCTGTAGAATGTCGTCAGCGAGAACGACTTTCCCTGGGAACGACAGACAAACAATGAGCGTCCACACCAAGGACTAATGCTTAAAGAGGTGGTTGACTGCTTTTTTTCTAGGCTTGATTGTGTTTAAGGGGTTCAGTGTTAATGCTTAGGTTTTTAAAAAAAACATTATTTTTCACATAATTTACCTTTATTCTACATCGCTCTGTCCCTTCAACTATAACAATCTGATGATTTCCTGGTTTTATGAAGCCCCTCCCTCAAAAATATGCAATGGGCTCAGATTGGTCAGCTGGCCCAGTGTGTTGTGATTGGCTAAACTGCCAAGTGCATGTGTAAACATCACGCCCCTCACCTCAGATGTGCTCCTGTTGTATTGTAAACAATGGCGTCGTCAATATTGCTTATCAATTTGAGCCTGACTGAGACGCAGAGATTAGTGAAGAGGATCACGCAGAACCTGTGCAAACACGGCTCTTACAGGACGCTTCAGAATGGTATGTTTTGTTTGTTGTCTTATACTTTTAGATACGCTGTTATTTGTAAATGCTACTGCTTATGTTAGCTTCTAAAATATGGTTTTATCCTCAATAAAGCTTTGATTGCATTATAGCATTTTTGTAATGGTAAGTGTTTGCCAGCAATTATTGCTCGCTACACAGCAACCACGTGTGCATCCATGTTTAACGCTTCTCGTAGCTACAGTATGTGAAAAATATCTGTCAGTATATACTCATAAAGTGTATAACTGAAACAGTTCATCGATGGAGCTGACGATCTAAATGAGAGAGAGAGAGAGAAAGAGAGTGAGAGAGAGAGAGAGACAGAGAGATGAAGAGCAGGGCAATGCGAGAATCGTTAGAAGACAGAATCACGATTCATATATGAATAGATTTTTTCGTGCACCCCTAGTTTTGACGACATAGCAACAACTTCCTCTTCTTTAAAGCAGCGCAACATGGCCTCGCCCCCTTTGTTGCATGTTCTCGGGGGTGGGGTTTATGTAAATTTCAGGGTTTGTGATGTCACGAACCTGGGAAGTAACTCGCTGTAGTCCTGACCAGACATTTTTGTAGGCATAAAATTGCCATAAATTTAAAAGACAATATCTCTTTCAGCGACAGACAATATTTAACTTTCAGCGTCGTAACTTTGCAGATATTGTTTATACTCAAACAGTAATATCACACACTAACTAAAGTTAAAAAAGTGAAATCATTTAATCAACCACCCCTTAAAAAAAAAAATTATAAATATAATATAAATATAAATATTATGTATCCAAAAAGTAAAGCAAATATACCCTGTGTATGCACTTGTGATGTTCATTTATCACCCCTTCATCCTCCCCTCTCTTCTCTAATCTTCTCGGCCGGGTGGTCTTCGCCGTGGGGTCCAGCTCTCTGAGGTGCTCACGTGCTCTGCTGCGGTGCAACGCTCCATTCACCAGCCCATTTTTGGGCTCGCAGCGTGGAAGCAGCAGAGCGGCATGCTGGGATATGTCTCCCTGGCCCTCTAGGGGCCCACTTCTTTTCTCCAGAGCCTCTTTCTCCGCCAGCACTTCCTTCTCCAGCTGGGCCCTCTGGGCTGGGGACAGGGAGTCGTAGGAGAGCAGGTACTGGCAGTACGCCTCCTGGAGCTTGGCCAGCCGGTCTTGAGCCGAGCGCGGGATGCCCAGCAGATCGGCGAGACGGCCCCAAGTCTTCAGGTCTGTCACCTGCTGCATTCCTCCCATTTCATTGAGGATCTGGAAGAATCTGGCCAGGTCCAGCTCACAGCCCCCTAAAAAGAAGCAAAAAGGATACAAATGAATCACCACGCTGGCTGTTTGCAAATGGCTGCTTCTTTAATTTCGCTTCACTTTTATCTCTAAATGTGTGCGCACATACCCCATTAGTCACAGGCTTTCAAACGGCTCGCATTAGTGCCAGCCATGTCACTGTTTGAGTGGCACATTGAAACTAAAGGATTTGAGGTTGGCAAGAAGGCAGCAGCTCTGTCTGGCATCGCCTAGATGATTTTCCTCATTCAGTCAACAAGAGACCAGACTGAGCCGTCTATCTGTCTTGGCTCTAGACACACTGAGTAATCTCGTCAAAGGAAGCTGCCTTTGCTATCATGAGCTCGCTAATCTGTCCAAACTGAACAGGTCAGTGACAGAATGACCAATAGATATGCACTTCAAATATAGCTGGTAGATTACAAGAGAAGATAGAATACTTATCTGAATATTAATACAAAAACACACCACTTATTGTCTGAGTTAACACGTTAATATAATTACTTCAAGTAAAGACAACATAGCCTGGATTTAACAGAGAATTTGATGTAATGGGTATGAATATAATTATATTAGGAAAGCTCCTTTGAAACTGTAGCTTCTGCTTCTGCAGTCAAGGTAGTAACAAAAAGTCTAACATTGTAGTTTTATAAGGTGGCAAATATTTTACATTTATTTTTAAAATTAACATTAATATGTATATATCTATATATCTATATATATATATATATATATATATATATATATATATATATATACAGTACAGACCAAAAGTTTGGAAACATTACTATTTTTAATGTTTTTGAAAGAAGTTTCTTCTGCTCATCAAGCCTGCATTTATTTGATCAAAAATACAGAAAAAACAGTAATATTGTGAAATATTATTACAACTTGAATGAATCATACTACCTTGCTACGTGTACTGCATTAAGCTAACATATCATTGCTCTTTTGTTAATTTTGATTGCTTCCATTGTCTTCATTTGTAAGTTGCTTTGGATAAAAGTGTCTGCTAAATGACTAAATGTAAATGAATCAGACTTTACCATGCTACAAATGACAAACAACACAAATTTTAAAATCTAGGCTTCTGTCACACCACTAACAAAAGTAGCTAAGTTGTCAGCACCAATAGCCTTGTGGCCAGTGCGGCAACATATAGTGCTGTTGCGCTTTGGGTGTCCCAAGTTTGAATCCCAGCTAGTGGACCTTTCCTGATCCCACCCCCCTCTCTCTCTACCACTTCGCTTCCTGTCAACCAACTGTCCTATCAAAATAAAGGCAAAAATGTCAAAAATCAATCTTAAAAAATGTAGTAACATTTCTGCTTTTAGTTAATTGCCAGCACTGTCTATGATTTTCAATTAAGCCCACAAAACATTGCTTTCCTGTCCAGCACTTACCTATAAGTGGAGGCTCTTCCGTATTAATGCCTTGTGTCTGCAGGTGTCTCCTGATGCAGGCCAGTTGCTGTACATTCGGGCCCCAGCGTCTGCCCAGCTTGTGCACATGCTGCACGTATGAGACGAAGCGCATCTCCTCTTTAAGCTTACACTCAGGACGCCAATCTGCCGGTGGAACAACCCGGTACAACCCATACCCCTCCGCCTGCCCCCGCACAATCTCCAAGTATGTCAGAGGGTCATGGAAGTCGCGTGTGCTGGGATAGAAAACGGGAACCTCCGTGACCTCCGCACTGCGCCGGCCTCGGTCTTTAGGCTCAGCTTGGTTGAGGGGCTCAGTCGTATTAGAAGGATTGCCTTGTTTTAGAGAATTGCTTGTTTTGGGGGTCTCTGATATTTTGGGGGAGTTGGCTGGCTTCAAAATGTCTCGTGTTGAGGTAGTGGGGCTGTTCTTGGCCAGAACGGTGGCTTTACAGTGTATCTGTTTGGTGAACATGAGCTTCCCCGCCGAGGCCCGTTTGGGCCGTTGCGATCCTGCCACTTGTGATCTCACCGGCGTCTCCTGAGCTGCTTTCCTACTCCGCGTCTCCAAGGGAACCACTTGCACTTTGACCCTCTTAACCTCGACCTCTGCTCCAGTCAGACTATCCCTGGCTAACTCCAACTGCCTCTTTGACGGTCTCAGTCCATTTCGTCTGGGTGGGAAAGTGTCCGTCCCACACAGCCTCCCAGCGGTTGCTGGTGATAGCACCTGTTTTTGCATCTTGGCGTGGCTGGTTTGGGCTTTTCCTGAGTTGGAGTGCTGAGGGTGTGTGTGGGTGTGGGTGTGGCGTGTGTGTGTGTGTGTGCTCAGGCTGAGCTTGGCCTCTTTGAGCAGTCTGGCTTTGGTGTAAGTCACGTGGCCCTTGGGGTATTTCACAGCTTTGGTCGGGGGACTACGGAGTTCTCTCGTCTTCCTAGAACTGACAGTGGATGCTCCTGATGTTCCGTTTATTTTGGAGGGCTGAGGGATGACAGAAATGACTTTTGTTATTTCATTTATTTACACTCTAGAAAACTGAATTTACAGTAAATATAAAATACAAGCTGCTGTGTGACATTTTGATTTCATTTTATCTAGTTTAAAACACGTGACAAGGCATTCTTTGTTTTTGTTGTTGGTTTTGTTTTCATTTAAAAAAAATTTTTTATTTTTTTTTGAAGGGTTTTTTGTTTATTCTTTTTTTTTTAATAATTATTTTTATACATTTGAATCAATGTTTGTCAGTTTGATTTTGCAGCCAAATGGTTTTTTTTAAATATTAATAAAAATGTTAATAATAATAAACTCACAATAACAAAAACATTGAAGCAGTTTTAATAAAGTATTTATTATGATCTTAAATTCTTTTAAGAATTTTAGAATTTAATTAAAAATAAAAGAAGAGTATGAAAAACCACTTACATACTTTCCAAAATATCTGTAATAATGCTTTTCTTCTATTTATTAATTAAAATATACCAAAATTAATTTTAATACATAAATTAAAAACATGCTCATGACGGAGGTGTATTCAAGTCTTTATACGTATAAATAGGATTTTAATATTTTTTTTTATGTGTTAAAAACACAAACATTGGCCCTAATTTTATGCATTTGACACGAAGCAACTTAAATCCAATTCATTCAATTTTATCAGTCCATGCATTCCTTGGAAATTCAAAACTATGATCCTGTCTGAGCTACAGTAACCACTGTAGCTCTGCTGTGCTACAACATGAGTTTGGTGTTTGCTCTCTTTTTACTGATGACAAGTGATTTTAAGGCAAGGGCTGAGAGTGTTGTTGTCAAGAAGAAGCAAACATAACTTCCTCAAATGTAATGCATAACAGCAACCTCAAAATTATTCCCTCTCAGAGTGACCATATTCTTCCACTAGGGGGCTCAGTGGAGCTGGTCTTTCTTTCTTTAGGGAGCTCACGCACGTGACCTGGGCCATGTAGTATGATTGTTCCATCTGCATGCGATGGGGGATGGGAGACGATTAATTTGTCTGCAAAACCAAAGTTCTTGACAGAAACCACAACAGATATACAAATGGTCCACCACATGCAGACACAGTTCATGTTTACAAAAATTGGACACAGTCCCGAGTATGTGGTACTTGCACACTCCACTGGATTTGACTATGTGTGGAGAGAGAGGGGGGTTGGGTGGAGGAGAGATGACATCATGTGTTGCTATAGGCCTGCTGCAGGATAGTAGGGATAGGGTAAAGCTAACCGTATGCTGCTCTGTGAGCCCATAGGACGCTCTGGCAGAAGGGGAGGAAATTCTGATGAACACTCACAAACGGGTCCTACATAGTCTCTATTATCCCACTGTTCTGTACTGACTGAATTAGCAGACAGTAATACAGAGGCAAATGACATGAATTAGCAGACAGTAATACAGAGGCGAATGACATATATGTGGTGTATCAGTATTTCTTGAAAAGCTTTTCAATTATTCATCATTCATTCATATATGAAGCAGCTAAGCGTATAATGTAATACAGAGGCGAATGACATATATGTGGTGTATAACAGCAACAAATACCAGCATATAAAAATAAATCTCACTGTAATAGAGTCTAGATTATGAAATATGCTACTGTAAACTGGTTTATAATTTATTAATATCCTTAAAATCAGAATCTTTCTTAAATTAATTTTATATTCAACATAGATACCTCTGTATCCCTAAGACACAGTGCCTTTTTTCACCGCTTTCCACAACTTTATTTTCTTGTGATCTTGACATAACAAAACACGTTTTCTCAAAATGTCAACTTGAAAATTATTTTCTCTTGTATTTCTCAGTCTGGAGGTAACAAAAGCCATTTCGAAAGGCAGTGTATATATCCTGCTGTATCATAGATGAGCAAATCCAATTTCACGTTCATCAGGGACTCGCTTAAGCTCAAATAGCTACAGTATATGTCTGTCAGTGACGGACCACTTCCACATCAGTGTCATACACTTAGGAAGGCAGCTACAACTTTATTGTTGTAAAATAATACTATAGCGATCTGAATTTGTGTGTTCAATTTTCGATTGATGTTAGATAGATGCTGATTAAATGGTTTGCAGTTGACCAGAGAAATGATGAGCAATACTTATTTTTTACAAGAAAAAATTAAATTAGGAGAAAACTTTAATTTGATATCACAAGAAAATTAAGAAAAACAAAACAGAAAGCAACGCAACGCAACAAAACAAAAAGCAATGCAGCACAAAACAAAAAAACAAAACAAAGCAAAACATAAATCCACCCATACCTGTTGTTTTTGTTCTTGGACAGCCCTGTTGGGTCGCAGATTGTGTGTAGTGGAGGTCCTAGCTGATGCTACAGAATTCTTCTCCTTCCGATGAACCCCGTCTCTCCCTCTGGCCCTTAAACTGCTCTCGTGTTCCCCAGCAGCTCGTGTCTGTCCATTAAATACTGGTAGAGGAGAAAGCATTCAACAGATGTAATATTAAGATGTCTTATAGTATATTTTGTTAGTGTATACAGGTATATTTAACATCTAAATGTAAAAAAAACATTTATTTAGATGTTTTTTTTCTATATTCGGATCTACTATGGGTGCACAATTACTGATGGTGACAGGCACTGAATTGACTGACTTAACCAGATGGTTTTCTTCCTAGGTGACCTAAATCAGATGATTTAGTACTTTAGTGGAAAAAGACCCAAGTTTGAGTCTTTCTGCTGAACAGTCCTGCTGTACCCGACTGCTCTGCTTTCCATTTTCTGTGCTCTTGACTTGTAAATAGCTCTTATAAAAGAAGACTGCCAAGCAGCTAACAAGAGTCTGCATAGAGGCCTTGTCTAACACACTAGAATTTATGGGATTTTAAAGCCCAAATATTGTAACAGCAAAGCTGCTTACAGCTCTCAAACTAACATCAATAAATCACCGAAACCCAGTAACACGAATGACTGAATGCCACTAAAAGTGCTCACTTTTGCTGTGTTAAAGACTAATCTCCTGCTTTTCGACTGTAAGAACAACTTAATATTGCATGACAATCTACTGTAACAGATTTGCATTCTTCCTGAGAGCCACCCACATTGCATTTGGACAAAAGAAGCAAAGTTTTTAAAGTTTTGAGCTTCCATTAACTAAACAGATGGTGAACTGAACAGAGAGTCCAATGTTAGCAGTAAAACACTAAACAAGTATTGAAAGGCTCTTTGGGTCACTTTAGTAAATGAAAGCTTCTAGAGGGACCAACTTATCATACAAACCGTTTGGAGCTTGGCCAATGGCGCACATAAAAGTGTCATATTTAGCATGTGGTCTCGTACAGTATGTAATGAGAAGTGGCTCTGGTTTCATTATAAAGTACGGATGCTCAACATGACTCCTATTTTCATTAGGTAGCACACAGAGTGTACTTTCAGCACGATATCCCACATACAGACACAACACACTGCGCAGAGACTGAATTTAGGGCAGCAGAACTTCCACTGAAATATCTTGGTCAGTGTTCAAGGATCTCATAAGCATGAAGCGCATTGAGAGAAATGATCTAAATTTAAAAACCCTGAAAGCTCTTTCCAGTTTTAGAAACAAACACTTTGTTTATCCTCGAGGTCCAATCTGACCTCGAAACCCCAGTGAGGTGACGGGTGTATGGTTGTAGTTTGAGCCCCTCAGACATGTGTTGAGTATGTGAAGCAGTATTGGGTTACTGAGGTGTCAGATTACACTGCAGATTTTGCTGAGTGGGCATTAGGGTCCGGTTACAAACCCAGAGACTGAAAGAAATAGGGAGAGCACTCAAAAGACGTTAATAACTTTTATTATACGGCTAAATTTAGCTTGGCCTATTTTGATCTTTTAGCTATAAATTTGTCGGAAATCTAAAAGAAAGAAAGAAGAAACACACTCAGTGACCTGTGGAATCATTAATAATAAGAAGAAATATGAAAATTAATGTAAAAATAATTATCAGAATGCCTAAATATAGCATGAATAGTCATGAAAGTATGTAATATATAGCATATGTGAAACAATTTATATTTTATCACTATATTTATACTACACATTAAATATTTATTTTAAAATAAATAAATAAACAAATAATATTTATTTATTTATGCTGCATTTATTTGATAAAAGAATCCAGTAAAAACTGTGAAATATTATTACAAATTAAAATAATTAAAATATGCTATTTTAATATAATTTAATGCAATTTATCATCAACGTTGAAAACAGTTGTGCTGTTAATATTTTTGTAGAAACTATAATACACTTTTTCAGGATACTTAGATGAAAGGAAAGTTCAAAAGAAAAGCAACTATTTGAAATGTAAATCTTTTGTAATATTATAGATGTCTTATATAAAATGTATAAATGTACTGTCAGTTTTGATCAATTTAATATGTCCTTGCTTAAAGTGTAAATTTCTTTTAAAAAATCTTATTGATTTTAAAACTTTGAATATTATATTGTATTGTATTATATTATATTGCATGTGTGTATACTATATGAGATATTAAATACCTTGTGTGATATGGATGGTATAGAGCAAATGTCAGTCTGGCAGTGAGGGCTGTATATAGTCACAGCTCATTAACTGTATGGTGTGGAAAGAAGCAGGACTGTAACACACCTCATTGGGGTCCTTAAATGGAACCAAATGTCCAGCCTGCCTGCTACTGGCAGTGCAATAATACACTGAACACTACACATACTACACAGTAAAATGGATTGTAAATCGCTATTTTAAGTAAAAAGGATTATAAAACACAAAGCAAGATAAAGTTTATGAGAATAAGTGTGTGTGTTTGTGGTTATTCAGTGTGTTTGAGGAGTGTAAGTACCATGACCATTGACGATGCATTTGTTGGGTCCTTTGCTCTTGCGTGGAGTGGACTGGCAGGAAGCAGGGGCATTGCTAACACTGTCTTCTTCCTCTTCCTCATCCTCTTCATCATCTACATCTTCATCATCTTTAGCACTACCAAAGTATGCCATGTTGCTGGGCAACGCAGGAGAGCCTGAACCAATGAGAGAGAGGGTAAAGACAAAATGAGGGAGTATCAGACAGAGAGACACAGTACGAGTTAGAAATAGAGAACAGAACAGAAGTAATGACTACCAGCTGAGATGAACACAGATTAAGTCTTCACATATCTTACTTAGTAAGAAACCTGATTACCCATGAAGAGATAGTTCACCAAAAATTCAAATTCTGTCATCATTTACTTATGTTGTTCCAAACCTTTATGACTTTTGTGGAACATAAAAAAAGATCTTTTGAAAAAAAAAAAAAAAAAAAAAACCTTTTTGTTGGTCCTAAACCGCCATCTATACTCTACATGTATGAGGTCAATATAAAAATGTAAAATAACAAATTTTTCCTGAAATTAATTGCGATTAATACCCCCTAACATTAAAGTTTTTAAATATAATTTTATATTGCATTAATTTCACATTCAATCTTCAAATTAATGTAGAAACAACATAAAGGCAGTATAGTTTTATTGTTTGTTTAATGGCATCTTTTTTATGACTGAAGGTGAGTATTACTGATACCAATACTACTGATGTTTCTAGGAAATTGTTCTTTTTTTCCTAATATTTAATATTTAACCATTGAATATAGCCACTCAACATTGTACTATAATTGAGAACTATCAATTTTAACATTTATTAGACTTTAAAAATTAACAACTTCTAATCTAAGTGAACTTAAAACTTCAGTATCTACACATTAACCCGTTATGAATCATATTCTGTGCCCTTCAGCAAGTAGGAAATATACAGAAATAAAGTTATCAAGCACTAAATTCTGAATTAAATATAGATGAATCCTTAAAGCTACAAAAGTTATTGATTCCCTTTTTCTTTTGAACAGACATTATAGCAGCTGGGTTATTAGGTTATTTGGCTGCTATTACTTTAAGAGCTACAGCTGCTGAAGGTGACACGGATCTGACATGCATGCTCATAGTTTCATTTGCGCTTGAATACGAAATGATACAGACTACAGTGCGCGCCACGATATTTGGCTGACAGAACAGGAAAATTACTGACATATGCCCTGACATTCACTGGCGTTCAGTCGCTTAACGGCTGATTCTTGATTATGCTGAATGCAAGTGTCACGTCACGTCAAAAGCAAATAGAAATTACAATCACTGCCACTATCTTGTCTACACTGGAAACAGTATACAGATGCACGTTTTCTTTCTGACAGTCCATGCACCTGAGTCTGTCGTCAATAGGACAAATGGAGTGAAAGAACGTTCGCTTTGACACGTTTGGTTCAAACAGCTCGTTCGCATCTTTGTACAGATATCAGAAGGATCCCAGTGTAAGGAACAAGTGGACAGTTCATTTTTAATGGCATCCCGGATCGTGTCAGAGGATTGTTCTGAGCATTTTGTTTTGTAAACGAGGCACAGTGTTATGAAGAGTTCACAAAGAAACATTTGTTGAAAGATGAAACAGAATTATATCTGAAATATCAGACATTATATCACAGAAACTTAATTTTCTGTAAAGTTGCTTTGCAACGATTTGTATAGTAAAAAGCGCTATACAAATATACTTTAATTGAATTGAATAGTTTTTATTTTAATTGGATTTATTGTGATATACTTTACATGCAATAGCAAGGAGGTGTTGATATGCAATGACATTAGACAGTCCTAACAATGGCTGATTACTGACAAGCCTTAAAGGACCCCCTCTTAAAACAAGTCGTTTTAGATAGAGGGTAATAATAATAATAATAATAATAATAATAATAATAATAATAATAATTTGTTTTTGTTTTGTTTTTTTGTGCAAAAACTTTATTACCATTATAAGTAAACCTCAAGAAACATTAAAATAATAATTTTTAAAAAACTTTAAAATTTATTAAAATAGAAAACATATTTTTTTAAATGTTAACATTTCAGAAAATTACTGTTTTACTGTACTTTTAATCAAATAAATACAGCCTTAGTAGGGATGGGAATATTTTGGTACCTCACAATTCAATTTATATAGATTCTTGAGGTCACGATTTCATAAAAAATCGATTCACAATTTTTTTTATTTTTAATCACGATTCACAATTTTTCATAATTTTTTTTGTGCAGACTGGACATCAGATGCAAAAACACACCAGTCTTTTTATGCGTAGTCCTGACGTGAGAAATCAGTGTTTCCAATTAACTATTAACTTCCTATTAGACCAAAAATATTTTACTCTTTCCATTAGTGATGTGCCCGAATCTGAATACCGTGTTTGGAAAGGAAATGAAGTGTACTACGGAGCCCCTAAAAGGAATAAATACGAGATGGGAGGAAAAATATATTTTCAATGCTTTCTCTTGCAATTCTATTGTTGGGTAATTATACAATAAATAAATTGCGGGCACCAGGGCGGCACTATTAATTAGCGGGCATTGAAATTCGTTGAGATTCGTAATCACATGTACTGTGTTTATACTACGGAGCTGCAGTACTTACTACACATTTTACAAGATTAGATGTTTGTCAGTGGTGCTCAGGATCTGCAAATTATTTGCCATCATCCTATCAGTCATCTCTCCTTACTCTGTTTATGTGGTAAGTGAAATGTACTGTAATGTAACAGGCTACCGCTAGCAAGCGGCTAACCATATCCCTTTAGTAGTGGCTCCATAGAACGCATTGTTCGTTTTCTGTGCCTTTCAGAATACACCGCTCTCACAGCTGAGTTCCGCCTTTTTTGTTCCGACATCATATTATGTTTATTATTATATTAACTAGAAAATCAATTTTTGAAAATTGTAAGTGATGCGAATTGCTAGAAGACTGAATCACGATTCATATGTGAATCGAATTTCCCCCACCCCTATTAGTTAACACATCTTATTTTAAAAACAATTCTAATATCTTACAGACTCTGAACCGTGTAATGGTAGTTTAAACATAAACAAAAAAATGTACAATGATTGACTTCAGTTTCTATTTTACAAAACAATGCTGGACCCCACTGACATTCATTGTATAGGAGAAAAATTAATCAAAATATATTTTGTGTTATGCAGAAAAAAAAGTCATATAGGTTTGAAACAACATGGTGGTGAGCAAATAAAAAAAATGAATCAATCAGATGTAAGAAGGTTCTGTGTTTTGCTTAGGCATTCTCTCTTAGAGCACAACAATAAGAAGATAACTTCCTTAAACTCTTGTTGAGCATTTGTATACTGTGCCAAGCTCCATATGCTGTTTAACTTCACTGTCCCAGCACTGTGAGAGAAAGAACCGTTAAATGGGACGGCAGAGTGGTCCAGTCCAGTGCTCATCTCATGTGCTACTGATCCTCACCGAAGGGTTCAGTGCTCACAATGAAGAGCCTGTTCACAAGCTTTATTCCACATTCCCTCAATAGCCATTTATCTGCACCAGAGTCACTGGGTCCGTGGTGCTCACATGTGCTGTAGCATGTGATTGTGTGTGCATGCGTGAGAGAGGGTATACGTGCGCCTGAGGAGGGGGTGGGGAACAGGACAGACTGCTGAGAGAGAAATAGAGAGGAGAAGTGGCCTGACTGCTTTTGAATCAATCCACTTCTCCAACCACAATAACCAATTGAGTGTTAAATTTATATCGCAACCTGGTCATATCTGCAATTATTTGAGATCAATAGAAATGAACTATGTGAAACGACTGGTTATGGATGACGAGTTATAATGAGAGCCCAGCTGAATGTTGAATGAAAGGATCTCGGGGCCCCCTAGATTACAGAGCAAGGCTCCTTAGGCCAGTCCTCTATCATCAAGGGCTTTAATAAGGGGTCCTGGGGGCTTTGAGCTATTGGCTATTGTTCACATCTCAAGAGGCAACTGAATGATTCTTCGATTCCTCTCTGATAACGCCAGAGGTTTTGAAGAGCCATTTCAGAGCGAATATTAATGAACGTGATTTTCATCTCACAATTACTACTCTGCAGTAATACAGCCGATCTTTTGCTGTGATAAAGTATTCAACTCTCACTTTCATTAATTAACATGATACGCATAATTTCACTATCTGCAGGAAAGAGGTCTGCATTTGTCTAAGTATCCTATTATTTTTGGAAAGAGTCGGAACATCATCTCATGACGTCCTCTTTTTTAAATTCTTCCTCGAAGGGAATCATGCCTTTGAGGGTTTTTGTGCATGAATCTGGATCTGTTTTTACATCCGTCCCTTATGGGCTGATGGAGAATGAGTAAGAGAGAAAGAGAAGGAAAAAAAGGGAGAAAGAAACAGGCTTAAATGGCACAACTAAATAAAATGCAATATTGAATATTGAACGATGGCACCAAAATTAGGAGTATAATATATATAAAGTAGTATAACAGTAGTAGTATAATGCATATGATTTTATTCCTACCATTCAAAAGTTTAAGATTAGTTAATGTTTGTGAAATAAATCTTTTATGCTCACCAAATCTGCATTTGATTAAAGAGTAAAACAGTAATTTTGGAAAATATTATTACTATTTAAAATAATTATTGTATATTGTAAAATATTTTAAAAATTAAATAATTCCTTTGATAATAAAGTTGATTTTTCAGCAGCTTTAACTGCAGTTTTCAGTGTCACATGGTCCATCAGAAATCATTCTAAAATGCTGATTTTGTTTTTAAATATTTTTGTGGAAAAGAAGATACATTTTCTTCAGGATTTTTTGATGAAAACAGTTCACAAGAACAGCATTTATTTTAAATAAAAGCCTTTTGTAACATTGTAAATTTCTCTGCTGTCAGTTTTGACCAATTTAATATTTCCTTGCCAGGTAAAAATATAAATGTATTTAAAAAAATAAATCTTATTGACCCCAAACTTTTGAATGGTAGTGTAAATATATATAATATATGAGTGTTTAGAGTCATTAGTAAAACAAACAATAAAAAGACAGTTTTGAATTATTTTTCATTAAGTAATTTCAAAGTTTAGTAGAACAATGAATGAATAAATAAATAAAAGATTTTACACTGATAAGTGACATCTGTGCTTCCTCGCTCATGAGAAGCACCAGTGCATCTGAGTTATGACTTATGGCATCGATTAAATCAGCCTTGACTTATGTGACACTACAAGCTAAAAATCTACACTAAAAATCCATAAACTGATCCACAATGCCACCCTCACATTTACGTTCACTCTCAACTCTAACCCAATAAAGAAAAGAGGTTTGATATGATGAAGGGGAGGAATGGAGACTGGGAAAAGATGTTCTCATTTACATTCTTTATGTTTGAAAATCCATTAACCCACTTTGCCCTCAGCCAAGAGTCCATGGCAAATCCAATCAGTCTGTTCCCTGTCTTTACACAGCCGTGTGTGTGAGAAAGAAGAGAGATGGAGAAAGTTCCATTTCAAAGTAGCCTGGGAAATGTGAGTGAGTGGGAAGGGAGAGAGAATAAGCGAAAGTATAAAGTTAACTCAAATTGTGTCCTCTATGTTTGTTCTGCCAGAAAATTGGAAAAGAAAAATATGATGAAGGACTGCAGCAGAATGTATAGCTGTCACCAATCCAGACTTTGGTGATGTTATCACTGTTTTTATATCCACAAATTTACACCAATTATGCTTAATTACTCGTGTTCTGTCCCCCCAAGGTCATGCAAACACCTTAACCTGCATTCTTTTATCTGGTAATAGTAAACGTTTTAATTGTTCAAATTTCTGTTGACTTATTGAATGTGCACACGTCATGTGAGTTTAACTGTTTATGCTTTTATGTCAAAACCAGTGTTATTTTATAACTATTAATTTACTATTATAGTGTTTATTAATATTTAGAATTAGCTTTTATATTTTTATTTTAAAATAATTTTTATATTTTCAGTTTTATTTCCATTTTAGTTTTAAGCAATTTTTATGTGCTATTATATTTCTATTTAGTTTTCATTTCTTTTCATTTCAGTTTTAATTTTAGTCATTTTAGTACTTTTATTTAATTATTTTACTTCAGTTAGTTGCCAAGGCATCATTTCTAATTTTCATTTACTTTTTTTTTCAATGTAAAATTAAAATAGTCATTTTAATTTTATTTCAGCTTTATTTTAATTAATGCAAACATTTTTAATCGTTGTAATTTTAGTTTAGTTTGTTTTGTGTTATTTTGTGTCAGTTATCACATTTATTAATGTTCTGCTGTACATGTAAACATATTCAGTGATGCTCTCTCTCATAATATTTATATGCAGCCAAACTAAATCCAGCTGACTTGAAATATTCTGTTTGTTTAACCGATGTTTGGATCGAGACACCACCAATATGCTTGTCCAGTCAATGAATTTTTTTTATATATATAAGAAACCTGCATGTATAGAGAGGAATCTCAATTTTATTTCCAACTGATTGACCTCGAATAATATAACGCCAATGAATAAGAAGAAATTCCTCATCTTCAGGAGCTTTTCCTCTGCCATTGTCACCTTTGACTTGCTTACTGGAAGGGTGAAAAATGAATCGAAAACTAACACTGTGAGAGATCAGCCAAGACACAAAATAAATAACAGCGGCACACACAAGACAGGCACCCAAACGTTTGCCAGCAATAACTGTGACTCCCATGTAAGAAGTGAATGTGTGCTACCCAGAGGAGAAAAATTATGGAGTCTGTAAACATTTTAAGAGTTGATAGGATGAGAAAACGAAGACAGACAGAGAGCAGACCCACCTCTTAGGCAGAGGAAGGTAAGGAAGTCTTCGGTTTTAGGTTTGCGTTTTGTGAGATGGTTGAGCATGGCTGGGCTCGGGGGCATGGCCTCCAGCATTTTCAGTGGGGTGGCACTGGGAGAACAGGGATGAGACTGAGCAAACTTCCTCTGAGCCTGCAGTCTTGGCCTGGTATGAGAAACAGAGAATTAGGGAAATGAAGGGATTAGTTCTCCTAGAAATGAAAATTCTGTCATTATTTACGCATCTTCCATCCTTCATTTATTCATCAAGCAATTTTGAAAGATTTTTTTCTAGTCAAACTTTTCCAAGCAATTTCAATGAATCCTTTCCTCTTCCCTTTTATGTTACACTGAAGAAAGTAAAATGAGAATAAACGATGACAGATTTTTCAAATTTTGGTATCTTTTATTTTAATGAGGCTAAAAAACTAGTTCACAAACCAGATTTTTGGAATACATATAAGGAAAAAAGACAGAAACATCCTTTAGTAGGAAAAGAGATGTTAACTAATTGTATAGGAGACCTGCAGAGGGAAGCACTTTGGTCTGATATACAAAAGCTCAGCAAAAAGTCTGACTATGTAAGTCATTTTTAATTGCTCTACAGCACAGTATGTTGTGTTTTGATGCTTGGATGTCCCTACCAGGTTTAAAAAGCAAGACTTCCATGATTTGATGTTTTGCTGGTGAACTGTATGGACTAGCCTAGAATGTACAGTAACTTCATACTGTATCTTTTCAGCAACTACAGTTACAGATCTGTTATTTTCCCACCTAATTTAAGCATCATGATATATTCATCCATAAAACTACATTTTATCCATGCAGTAATTTTGAATGACATGCTATAATGCCACAATACACTGTGCTGGAAATCTCTCACAGAAAAGTCTTATTAAACTCACCTCTTTCTGACAGGCCCCTCTATTGAGTACTCATGGCTGCAGTCTTTGCTCTGAACTGCATGTTGTGTCCGGTCTGATTTACAGCTTCCAGCAAACAGCCCAGCTTTAGCTCCCGAACCATTCAAATGACCATTTGCAAAGGAGCCTGGGAAAAGAAGGTGTGGTTCAAGTTTAAGCAATAGCAATATACACATAAATACAGAGGAAAATTATTTGCTCTGTTCTAGTTTTTTATTTATTTATTTTTTTTACATTGCTAAGAAATTGATATGTTCACATGTGAGATAAATCTAAATGGCATAGCACCCACAGCAACTCTTCAAGGCCTCTGAAATGAAGAAGCTTGAAACAGGATTTTTCTAATAATTCAGTCAAAAAAACACAAGTGGACACTCAGACTAAGAGCACACTCAGAATGAACTGACAGGAAGTAGGGATAATCACAATGCCTCCAGTGTCCTGTTACATTTATCTGAGGTCTCAGTCATGTTAAACCACCAAAAAATAAACATTTAGTCTATTAACTAAAAATATGACGTGCATGAGTTATCTTCTTCAGCATCATACAAAACTAAGAATAAAAATGGTTCTATCAGCATGTATACTATAGTGAAAAATAAATATATTAAAATGTATTTGAAATAAATTTATTTCATGCTATGTATACTGCAAATACATTTACATGTTTATGTACTTAATAAAAATCACCTGCAACACATAATATCTGCTAAAATAAATGTATTTTAAATATAATAATTTTTTACTAGGGTGGGCCCGGAAATTAATAAATAATAATATATATGTAATTTATAATATAAATTATATTACATTTATAAGTTCATTTGATTAATAATATCAAATGATTCATTGCATATTTTATTTTAAAAGAACAGTTCACGTAAGAATGAAAATTCTGTCATTAATTACTCACCCTCATGTTTTTCCAAACCCGCAAGACCTTTGTTCATCTTCACAACACAAATTAAGATATTTTTGATTAAATCTGAGAGCTCTCTGAACCTCCACAGACAACAAGGGTACTACCACAATCAACGCACAGAAATGTAGTAAGGACATAGTTCAAATATTCCATGTGACATCAGTGGTTCAACTTTAATTTTATGAAGCTACGAGAATACTTTTGGTGCACAAAGAAAACAAAAATATGACTTTATTCAAGTCAACACATGCGTCGTGGTACTCTCCAAAACGATGCCAGGGTGATGCGGAGGAGAAGAATTGATAAATAAATTTGTTATTTTTGTTTTCTTTGCACACAAAAGGTATTCTCGTAGCTTTGTAAATTAAAGTTGAACCACTGATGTCACAAGGACTACTTGAATGATGTCCTTGCTACATTTCTGTACCTTGACTGTGGTAGTACCCTTGCTGTCTATGGAGGGTCAGAAAGCTCTCGGATTTCATCAAAAATATCTTCATTTGCGTTGTGAAGATGAATGAAGGTCTTACAGGTTTGGAACGACATGAGGGTGAGTAATTAAAGTGCCCCATTATGGATTTTTGAAAATTACATTTCATGCAGTGTGTAACAAGTGAATGAAAACATCCTGCAAAATTTTAAATCTGAAAGTCCACCGTGTATAAAGTTATTGTCTCGCAAAAGAAAGAGTTGACTCTGAATCATTGAAACAAGTCGTTTTTAAAATGAATCCCAAGCCGTTTCATGTTGATGTCAACATAAAAAAATGAGCATATTGCCCGCCCACTTGTTGGTCTTTTCTTGTTGAAAATGCAAATTCATTCTTTTCCACTAGATGTCGCTTGTAGAGGTTTCCCTTGTAACACTGTACACAAAGCAGCACTGTGCTCACAAATGCTGCTTTATTATGCATTACAGGCATGATGTAATGAAAATGAGACCATTCGGACCAATCACCGCAGATTAGCGTCACGCAAAGGAGGGGTTTTGCAAGGGAGTCATTAAGCAAATAAGGTAAAAATAAATGCATATTATAAGGCAATGAAAGTGTTTTTTGATCTTGCATGCATCTCAGCCTGTTGTTTGTCAGCATATTATAAGGCAATGAAATTACCCATAATAGGGGCATTTTAATGACAGAATTTTCATTGTGAACTATCTCTTTAAGTAAATATTTATATTATACAAATATATTTGCATTATACATAAAAACTATTTATATTAAAATAGACTTTTCAAAATACACATTATTCTGTACAGAGAGAGAGAGAGAGATTAATTACTTTATTACTTATTTATTTATTTATTTACACAAGTATGTCTGTGTTTGATGATGTTCCAGGGCATTGGAAATAAATTCTCAAGTGAAGTGCACTTCAGCAGAACCCTGTAAATCAGAATGCAGCTACTAACAGCACAGGGTAATGCGCCACACATTACAATTGTTAGAATTCTGCCTGATGCCTTTTAACTACAGAGAATGCGAAAGAATCTCTGAATGCAATGATAGCAATGCAGTGCTTTTGATTACGAAGCAATTCCAAAGGAATCCTTAAGTGTTAGTTACTGAAAGCACAATAAAGCGGAGAGCTCGTGAGGTGTTCTGTTCATGCCCTTGACATTCTCTGAGATGATGCACTGCACCATACACATGCAGGCAGGTCACTGAGTTCACCCCATTAAAGTGCAGTGATTTGAGAGAGTGAGAGCGCTTCACAGCCCTGGCACATGAAACTCATACAGAGAGGGCATTATTTACTTTGCTCACACATTTTCAATGCAATCATGGCAGATCAATAATACTCCTAATGGACCGCTGAGTTGCTGAGGAAATAAAGAAAAGTCCCACAGCGCCATGTGCCTCACTGAGTGTCACAGCTGGCTCATGATCTCAACGTCTGAGCTAAAATAATTCATCAAATACCAATGCACCTTCAAAATACCACATCAAACTGCACATTTCAGAGAATTTTAGTAGACAGAAGGATGATTACATCAAGTAAATGATGTAATAAGTTGTAATAATGTATTTCAAATACACTTTTGTATATTTATTTTTTACTAGGGCAACAGGATATGAATTTATTATATGGCCAAGGTGAAGACTTGGCTTATCAATATTAATTAGCTAATATGCTTGGATGTGCTAGAAAGATTACCTGGCAATGTCAGCATGAAGTTAATTAATATTCATGAGCTCAGTCTCAGTGCCATATAGTGACGTCTTAAAACTCATTCTAGCATCGCTATTAAGTTATTATATTGTCAGCATATCATTCTCTAAAAGTGGTTCAGAACGGCAGCTGAATGCAGCAGCGTCAGATGTTGAGGGTCACAAGAGTGAGATCCTTGCTGCAGCTGTTCTAAAGGTCAGTATCCATCTGTAGTCAAGATCGCTGAAGAACTGCTCTAGAAAAGATGTATACTCACCATTAACTATTCCAGTGCCATTTTCCACTTTGCTCTTCTGAGCCGTCTTAAACTCTTTAAGTGAGAGGTAGAGCACCCGGCGGACCACTCTCTCCTCCGACCACGGGATCCCATCGTTATCATCCTGCAGAAGGAAAAAAAGCTTATTTTAGAGCTCTAAAAATGAAACAGATGTGACCTAAAGTCATCTCACAAGAAAAATGTGCTCTCTAAATAAACCGTTTTGGGTTAATTAGTCAGACAACAGTCAAATAGTGGACAAAAAAAAAAACTCTTGTATTGTGAAACCACAGCTATACAGACAGAAGGCTGTGCTATAAATAGTGTAGTTGGCTGCGGTTTCTCCATTCCAGCACGTGTCAGAAAGCCTTTTATTACTGAATGCTCCAAAAGCAATCACAACAAATGCTCTCAGTGTTAGTATAACATTTGTTCCCCACAGATTACCTAATGTGCTGTAGTAAGACATCTTTCAAACTAGGTAGCTGAATGTCTTCACTGTTTTCCACTTTCATTCAGTAACGTGAACTCTTACATACTGTTAAATCTCTTTAGTATAACAGTCAGCTGATTTAGCCCATCACAATAAATCACCAGAAATGGGGTAACAACCATGCTTGGTCTCAATCATGTCCTCTAGTGTTGTACTGTCACTAAATTGCCCACCAACAGGCTAGTTACATGGGAAACAATACAATACAAAGCTGTCACTTGGGTAAACTACATTACTGTACCTTATTTAACCTTAAATGTAACAAATTAGTACCTTAAGTGTACATATTAGTTACTTTTAGCTTTTGTGCCTTAGGGTATCCAGTGACAGCTTTGTACCTTTCTTCTGCGAGTGTAGAATGGTTCAGGAGGTTGCACAGAAATTCAGAAGTCTTATATTTTAAAAAGAAAGAAAGAAAGAAAGAAAGAAAGAAAGAAAGAAGGGGAGGGTGATACACCAATGGACCCAATTAACAAGTAAATTAGAAATTTGCCAACCAGTAGAGATTTTGGACTATTCTGTGTATTCACGGTTACACGCTCAAGTGACGTTGCTGTGCTACATCGTGGTCACGAAAACTTGCCGCTTGCACACATTTTTAAGCACTGCAGTTTAAAAAAACAAGTGATTTTAAGCTGTTGAAATGCAATCCACAGCGAAAGAAAACTAATTTTATTATATGTGCCTGCTGTCTAAGATACTGTTTCTGAGCACTCTCAGAAAGGTGCATGCACGTGAAGACTGCTCATAGAGTTCAGGAGTACTGCATGGAGTTATTTTTGCTTGCTTGATCCTGAGAGCAAGAATCCCAATCATGCTGCCCTCCCCCAGTGACAGCAATGTGAAATACTTGAGATGATTAGGACGATGTGAAGTGCTTGACCCCAGCTTAGGGCCTCCCCATGGCACACGAAGAAAGTGGCACTCTCTGGGGAACTTCTAGTCACCATGGAGACGCTGTTCCACAGGTCTATTGTGGCAGTCATGTGAAAGTCCCTGTCAGGGTGAGCTCAAAACGACATGACATTTCACGAGCGAGAGCCAAGCTGTATTATTTATGAGATTATGCAAGTAGGGTCCCACAAAAAGAGCCACCAGAAAGTGGACTCAGTAGAATGCCAGAGAGAAATGCTTATCTTATAATGTGAACCCCAAAAATCCCATCTACTTAAACCATTTTAAACTAATGGTTTAAACACTGCACAAACAATAAGCTACTAAGAAGCAATAACAACAATAATATTTTTAATCTAAAACATCAGACAGGCAGTTATGGAGGAACAACTGATTATATATACAGTTAGGTCCATATATATTCGGACACAGGCACAAATGTTTTTTTTTTTTAGCTGTTGACTAAAACATATTTAAGTTACAGTTATAGAATTAATCTGGGTTTAAAGTGCACACTCTGAGCTTTAATTTGAGGGTTTTCTTGTTATAATTGAAGGAAAGGTTAAGGAATTACAGCTCTTTACCTCCCCCCTTTTTCAAGGGACCATAAGTAATTGGACAATTGACTCAACAGTTGTTTCATGAACAGATGTGGGCTATTCCTTCTTTAATTCTACATCAACTAAGCAGGCAAAGGGAGTTGAGAGTTGATTCTAAGTGTGCCATTTGCATTTGGAAGCTGTTGCTGTGAACCCACATCATACGGTCGAAGGAGCGCTCCATGCAGGTGAAACAGACAATTGTTAGACTTCAAAAACAAAACAAATCCATCAGTAAGATAGCAGGAACATTAGGAGTGGCCAGATCAACAATTTGTTACATTCTGAGAAATGAAGAATGCACTGGTGAGCTCAGCAACATAAAAAGCCCTGGACGTCCACGGAGGACAACAGTGGTGGATGATCGGAGGATCCTCTCCATGGTAAAGAAAAACCCTTTCACATCATCCATCCAACAGAATAACACTCTCCAGGAGGTAGGTGTGTCACTGTCAAAAGCCTCTTTTACATAGAAATTCTAGAAAATACATGTATAATGTGTACTGTGATTTGTCCCGGGATCGTTTGAATGTGGTTCATTCACACTGCCAGTGATTTTCCGGAATCTGTGTGTGTTGATTTGGCCACTCCAAATGTTCCTGCTATCTCTCTGATGGATTTGTTTTGGTTTTGATGTCTAACAATTGTCTGTTTCACCTGCATGGAGAGCTCCTTTGACAGCATGATGTGGGTTCACAGCAACAGCTTCCAAATGCAAATGGCACACTAATGGTGCTTTTCCACTGAATGGTACGGCACGGTACGGTTCACTTTTGGGGGGTTTTCCACTGGGTACAGTACCTGGTACTTTTTTTAGTACCACCTCGGTTGAGGATCCAAGTGAACCGTACCATTACAAAACTCTGTAAACTCTGCTGATCACGGATTGGCCGGAGAGAATTGTCACTCCCTGCGTCACTGAATTTGCGACACAAACACAAAAGAACCACTAGATTTAAATCAGCACAGCCAGCGAAGGATCAAACACAACTGTTTTGAACGAGCGCACCTTTTTTAACAACCAACAAGTTTCATTGTCTGTTGTGGAAGTACAGATGTTCTGCTCATTGATAACAGAGCGGATCCAGCGAGAGCTTGATGGGGTGACGCTGAATGAAACAAATTTTTTTTAGGAGTCGTGGCAGTAGAGGCGGCGCAACGACATGTGAATAATCCCACCCACTCTAAAGCGATACTAAACTGCAGTGGAAACGCATACCGTGCCGAGCCGTACCGTACCACGCAGTGGAAAAGTGCCATTAGAATCAACTCCAGACCTTATACCTGTTATTTGATGTAGAAATAATAAAGGAATAGCCCACATCTGTCTATGAAATGGCTTTTGAGTCAATTGTCCAGTTACTTATGGTCCCTTGAAAAAGGGGGGAGGTACATAGTCTACAATCAAGAGAAGACTTCACGTGAACAAATACAGAGGGTTCACCACTAACTGCAAACAAGCCCAGATTAGACGTTGCCAAAAAACATAAAAAAAAAAAAAAAAAAAAAAGCCAGACACCTTCTGGAAAAGCATTCTTTGGACGGCTAAAATTAAAGGGGGTCACATGATGCAATTTAAATTTTCTCTTTGGAGTGTTACAAGCTCTTGGTGCATAAAGAAGATCTGTAAAGTTGCAAAGACTAAAGTCTCAAATCCAAAGAGATATTCTTTATAAATGTTAAGAGTCAACCACTCCCCCCTAAAATGGCTTGTTGCTAACACGCTCCACATGTCTACGTTATAATGTGGGAAGATTTGCTTAACGCCGCCCAAATGTTCACGCAAAGAAAGAAGGTGTAACCTTTGATTCTCGCTGTTGTTGCGCCGCCATGTCGTGGTGTCGCTGTGTATTTTGTTGTGAAAGGCATTCGGCCAATCACAACGCACTGGATAGCTAGCCAATCAAAATATACCTCGCTTTTTTAGAACGATGAGCTTTGTAAAAATCAACACTTTTCAGAAAGGCGGGGCATAGAGGAGAAACAATAATGTACATTAAATGGAAAACAATGTGTTTTTTAACCTTAAACCGCATAAACACATTGCATTTCACCAAATACACAAAATAATATTATTTTTAGCAACGTCATATGATACCTTTTAAGATCAACCTGTACCAGAATGACGGGAAGAAAAAATAATATGGAGAAGACTCGGAACAGTTCATGATCCAAAGCATACAACATCTGTGAAACATGGTGGAGCGGTGTGATGGCATGAGCATGCATGGCTTCCAGTGACACTGGGTGACTGGTGTTTAGTGATGATGTGACAGAGGACAGAAGCAACCAGAAGAATTTTCAAGAGATATACTCTCTGCCCAGAGATTCAGTCAAATGCAGCAAAATTGAATGGGCGGCGCTTCATAATACAAATGGACAATGACCCAAAACACACAGCAAAAGCAACACAGGAGTTTTCGTAGGTAAAATATTTGATTATTCTGCAGTGGCCAAGACAATCTCCTGATTTCAACCCTACTGATCATGCATTTCACTTGCTGAAGATAAAACTAAAGGCAAAAAGACCCACAAACAAACAACAACTTAAGTCAACTGAAGTCAGCTGCAGTAAAGGCCTGGCAAAGCCTCACAAAGGAATAAACCCAGTGTTTGGTGATATCCATGAAACATCACTATATTACTACACTATCTACAACACACTATATTAAAGGTAAATGTGACAATTATTATAATGTGTTTATGTGAAGATTGCTTTAAATAGGCTACACCTAATGTAAAATATATTTAAAATATTTAAACATAATTTAATTTTTTTTTAATGTTTTGTAACATTTTAGGCCTAATAAATGATACAAATGATGCCACAAATTTTACTGTAGTGTTGAATGGCTACAATTATGCATTTTATCCATGTTGACAAATTTATTAAATCAAAAATACAGTAAGAACAGTAGTATTGTAAAATATTATTACAATTTTAGTATATTAAGGATGGTATTTATTTGAAACAGAAATCGTTAGTAACAAGGTAAAAGCCTTTACTGTCACTTTTGATCAATTCAGTGTATCCTTGCTGAATAAACCTGTATTTATTTCTTTCACAAAAAACTTTTGAATGATAGCGTATAAAAAACACAACATATACATACATATATAAATATTATAAATGTCATTGCTCTGATATGGCTTTAAACTGTTGTTTTCTCCTTCAATCATAAGACTGATAAAGGGGTCTGTATCCCAGGAGATTTAAAGCACAAAGCCTGTGCATTTCTGGAGGACAGAAGCACTCTGGATTTATGGCCAAATTCACTGATTTTATGCCAGCACAAGGTCCGCTGCCAATTCCAAATGCAATTTGCTTGCTTGATGCTTGAAAATTGACAGTTAAGTGAATGGTTCTAGGATATCCTGGTCTATTATTTGATCAAGAGGGCCTGACACACCTCATAAAAGAAAAGCAACAATGTAACTCCTCTATTATCACTAAACATGCCTGTTTATCCCAATAAAATACTGCATGCACTAATGTACAGTAGAACTTTCCATGTAAGGCAAGATCTCATATCAATACAGCAATCACAGACAGCACATGAGCCCAGTATCTCCTAAATCAATTAAACACTCATGTTGCTCATTTAACTGTCATAATCAGTTCCTCTGTGATAACGGCCTCATATGCATCTTCCTTTTAACCACATCGGTTGGCTATTGTGCATGTATCTCCGAGCAACAATTACACCAGCATCTCTCACCATGTCTCTAAATCATTTGCTGGTTTTTATTACGCCGCCAGCAACCCTGTCAATTATTGATAAAGGTGTATTGTGTCTGAAGTCATGAGGATAAGTCTGTCACCATAAGCACAATGCTGATCTTTCATGCTAGCGACACATATCGGTTGAATTAGAGGACTTTTTACATGTTTACATTGCGAGGCTATAATCCAAAGATCAAGTAAGGCATCAGAACAGCAACAAAGAGCAAAAACCAAACAACAGAGCACAAAGTCAGAGCAATAATGGCAGAATAATAGACTGCAGGCTGAAGCTTGTTTAATTTAGTGTGTGGGTTTGATTTGCATACAGATAACTTGTCAAATGGCTTTTATTAAACCTGACGGCTTTAATGAGTAAATTGCTCCCTTATGGATTTTAACAGCTTGAATCCAAAAGAAACTTGCATTATAATCAGGAAAATTATTGGGAAAGCTTTAATGTTTACCTGAAGTTTTGCATTGACACTGATTGAGACAGAGTTCGCCAATGTTAGTTGGGTCTGCGAACGCTGCTTCACACAGATCAAATTTAAACAGGGCAGCAGGAGCAGACGGGCTGTGGGCCAGCCTGCCAACATATCAAATCTGACCTTGCTACCCATCTGTCTCAGACCAGTCACACACACACACACAGCTGACTTACTACTAATGTTAACAAAAGCAAGCTGGCATGAAAGAAAAAACGGATCTACTATTTACCCAGGGCCAACAACCTGATGTTAAAAGCAGCAGAATCTTCACGGTACAAGCAGGCAATCGATTGTGAATGATGACTGGCATAAGCTTTTCAAACAAGCCATTCAACATCCCTGCATTCATGAAGAAAAATAACCCTAACATGAAATATTTATAAAAGCAACATGGAGCTGGAAATGTATTGACAGAGACTGTAAACAGGGATGCATGACATATCTGCCCTATAGCGGTTATCTGAGAATATCTATCTATGTTTTTAATTGAGGTATATATGAGAATATTGGATATCATCAATATTGTATATTTTTAATTGCTGCTGCATATTTGAAATTTGAAATTTTTCCATCATCTAGCACTAACTTGAAGGTATAATAATAGATTATTGCAGTCGTTTAACTCTTTAAAACCCTTTTAATTAAAAAGTGCATGTTGTGGTGGGTTGCTATGTGTGTGGGGTGTGCATAAAATTGTGTTATTATTCATCTCCGTAATTTGAATGATCTATTATATTGTTTTTCATTCTGTACATTATACTTTTGTGAGGCCTAACTGTATAGCACACAAAACCATCTATTTAGTTTTTCAGTACTGAATTTTTTTCTTGTAGTTTTTTAAACTACACCAGACAGATTTTTTCCCATATATTGCTAGTAAGTTATATAAATAATTACCAAGAAACCGAGTTAACCATGAAATTTTGAAGTAGAATGACTGAAATAGTACTAACATACTCCAATAATCTTTATTTACAACTTCGAAAAGTAATTTTTACAGTGTAGTATAGATTAATAATATCAGCCATTTCTCAGGTATGGTACTGATAAAGGGCTGAACCCAAAAAAGGTGTGCCAATCTTTTACATCTTTATCAGACAGAATTTCAATATGGGTGCAGAAGAAAGACATTTCAGGGAAAATCTACTAGAATATCCCGCTCAGAGTGACAAATTGTGCAAAAAAAAAAAAAACTTTCCTCAGAACGGTGCATTTGCATCTCTTTGCTTTGTTAAAGCACATACAGTCCTGATGATAAATAATGAACAACACATTATAAATTATCCCCAATAACAGAGCTGCTGATCTTCTTGCTTGCATTGCAAATAAATATTTTGGTATTCCCAGGTTCAGCTCTGTGGCACACATTCCTCGCTGACTATATAAACACAAAGGACTCAATGCTCAGGGGAGTTCCCACAAGCCTGTTTGTAGCGCTGCATCCTATAGGTTTGCTTATCAGTGACAGCACTCTCTACACATTCACCTTGCTGTGAAGACAGATTGCTGCAGACGGAGCCAAGGAAGCACAGACCCACCCAATGACAATCCCTTCTCCTGCCATGACAACAGGAGAATGCCAGTGGCAAACCTGGCTGCTTTACCATATGCACCTTCCTCCCTCTATTTCAATACACATGAGCAGCATTAAACAATATGCTTGTGGTTGGATGAATTAAAACAAATTTAAAACTCAGTGATCTAGTACAATGCATGAAGTAGTATGAGGTCTCAAGAGACAACAGACGCTGGTGGAGTCACCTTGCACTGATTTTCACCCATGTTTCTTTCATTCGAGAACATAAAGCTATAACTTTTAAGATAAAAATGCTTTGTAGCAGCAAACAAATAGAATCCCTTTACCTTTAAGGGTACTGGTATTTGAAGTACATTGAAACACATACTGGAAGCCGGAACACACTAAATGCAGCAATATTTGCTTATCCAAGTTTTACAGAAGTCTTTAAATACATCAAATTGCTATTTATGCCATCTAAGGCCATTAAATCAATAGACAAAAGCCAGACACATTTCTTGATAAAAACATCTCTTGATAATAACATCACAGCAATAACTATACCCAATTTAGCAAGCCCATTCTGATACACTATGTCTCCTTGGAGTTTGGGATGACTGCATCAAGTAGTGCACAGCTGGACACGTCTGAGACAGAGGGATGAAGCAGCCATTACAAGCTGCCTGCAGTTTTGACATCATCCTTTGTTTTATTTGAGAGTTGTAACACAGGAACAAAATTCAGTTACTCAGATAAAATGCAACAATGCCATACAGTAGTAGATGGCACACACAATATTAATCATTTTCCTTTGCTTATTTATCAACTCATCACAGACAAATATTATCCAGTGATTTAACAATGTGGACATTACAAAGATTCATGTGTTACATATTATTATTATTATTAATTAAATTCAAATTAATTTAATCATATCATATTATTCATTAAGATCCTTTAGAAATCATTGTTAAGATATTGCTTTGGTGCTCATAAAACGTTTCTTATTATTATCAATGTTGAAAACAGTTGTGCTGCCTAATATTTTTCTGTAAACGGTGATACTTTTTTCAGGCTTCTTTGATAAACAGAAAGTTGAAAAGCATCTAATTTTTCTGTAACATTATAAATGTCTTTAATGTCGCTTTTGAACAATTTCATGCATACTTGCTAAACAAAAGTACACCCCCCATCTTATCTTGACACTCTATAGTGTCAAGATTAGCACTCAAATTCATAAAAGTTAAACAATGAGATCAATATTCAATATATATATTGATCAATATATCAATTCCTTTCATTTGTAAGTTAAACAATGAGATCAATATGATGAACTAATGACATCCCACACCATGTCAATTCTGTTGTTACTGTGTTATAGCACCAATATGACATTATTTAAACAATTAATTTTACAGTGCCAGCGTCTCATATAAGCATGTTACTAAAATTAATACAATAACAGTCAGCTCTACAAAATAATTACACAGCAAGTGCATGTAGTCCATTAGTATTATTCATTACTTATGTAAATACACAGTAAAATGAACACTGTAATATAAAGTGTCACCAAGTATTTCCTCAGGCCCTATATTTCAAACCACATTAGCAATCATATATCATACAAACGTAGACCAAAATCCTTGAACTGCATTGAAACATATTAACCAATGCAGTGACTAAAGTGAAAACAGATTGTGACGAAATTAAAGGTCCATTATGTCTCTGTCAGTTACAGAGATGAGGACCAAAAGTTTAAAAATGTTAATGAAATAGATTAGCATCGGCATTATTTAGGATTAAACCTACAATTTATGATTTAACAGCCTGGCTTCTTATCGTTTAAGCTATCCACTAAACCAGTTAGTCAAGATTTGCAATAACAGTCAACATATTCAAGATTTAAAAAAAAAAAAAGCAAAGCAAACCCTTTGAATGAATTAGTCTTTCTAGTGTTTGTAAATGTAGCACTACCTAAACTGGGTCAGTGTAGCATGGGCTTTACTTCTCTGTTACTGTGAGAAGCAAACTGATGCCAAGGATGAGTCTAAGGGAGCTAAACATATATCAGATATCTCTGACTGCTGAGGCCAAAGAAAATGTGTGGGACACAAGAGCTTCCAGTTTAGATGGCCATCTCTGGCATGTGCGGCAGGCCTGTGCTCACTGTAAACACAGAGCGATATATATCTGCCAATTTCTGCTCTGATGTTGTCACATTAAATAGATTTGTTTTCACATACGGTGCTCAGAAGAAAGCGTGAAACGCGATTTCTTACAGCCTTCTTCATTTCTGCAGCCTGTTCATTTACACTACACTTCAATAATGTTACAATAATCCTCAGTAATAATGTGTGCTGTAACCTCACCTAATCCTGAATGACATTTTGTAATATTCCTAAACAGAAAGAATGAGATCAAACGGCATAATGGGAACTGCAACAGAGGAGTTTCTGTGTAAATACAGGCCGGTTTACAATGGAAAGTGACATATCAACTTTGCTGCTGAATCATGCGGTCCTAATCAGAAATCTCTTGATCCCTTTGTTGATTTAATAACCAACCATATCCGGTTTGGAAAAAAAGAAGAAAGAATGTAAAACATTCTCAGTCTCAATATCCACAATGTGCTATTTATATTCATAGCCTTGCGCTTTCAAAAACATTCGAGGTTTATTCATAAAATTACCTTCACATTGAACTCTGACTGTGTTTATCATGAAGTGTTATAAGTGTGTTTGTGCTAGTGCCGTCACATATCTAAACATCTAAGCGACAGCTGTATTTGATCTGCAGGATTGCAATGAATTACAGCGAATACCAACTAAAGCCATAAGCAGAGAGCGCTATACAAAGAAGCTATCATCTTTAAACTGATCATTCGCAGCCTCATACAACCATACTCAATGTTCAGAGCTTGTACTTCAAGCCATGTGGCAATTAAACATCAGAGAGTCAATGTAAACATAGACATCAGACAGCAACTGAATGAAATGGTAACCCTCAAAGAATGACAGTTCATAAATTTGAATACTTTGCTGTATTTGAATTTCTTTCTTTATTGGTGGAATCTGCTTTTAAATCTAGAATTGTATGTCAGCATTTTGTCCTAGAGCCTGTTTTCTTGTGATCAAGATGGATTATAATGTTTCCTAGATAAGATTATATTCAAAGGGATGTAGATTAGTAGTTCCCCACCAGGGGTCTGGGGCCCACTAGGGGGCAGCAGCAAACTTCCAAGGGGACCTGAAGGTGAATTCAAGTCCGCATGAAATCAAATTTGAGTTTATTTACTTTATAAGCGCACACTGCTAGTCTTGATGTGAACAATTAATCCATGCAAGTTAAAAACTGTTTGTCTTGGTAATCTTTAATCAAAATCTGAACATTTGCTTCTTCTCTGGAATGGCATTCCTTCTCTGATGACGTCATTTTGACGGCTTGCGCAGAATATCTTTAAACACACCCCTCCAACCGTTAGGTTGCTATGAGTGAGAGACAGAGAGGAGGAGCCCAAAAATAAAACCCCGCCCTCTATTCAATATTCTGTTTCAACTGGAAACACGTGTATACCATTGAGAAGGTCCTTCAGATATTGCTGTGGACAAAAGAGGCCTGGTATAGATGCAAGTTTAAGTAATAGGGCTTCAAAGTCTAAACTATTTCTCCTTTATTCTTAAAAACACAAATCAAACAAAAACAAATTGTAATAGTTTGAAATAAATACAACACATACACAGATGAAATGGTGATGCATATGGACCTGAACATTTTACTACTATAAAAAAACAGTGATTTTTAATTAACACTGATTTTTTTATTTTATATGATTTTTTTTTTGTATCTGTGATACTATAGTTTTTATTCATATTTAAATTAGTTCTTATTTTAATATTTTCCCATTTATTTTAGTTTAAGGTTTCAGTAATTTTTACTGATTTTTGAAATTTTTCCTATGTCTTTATAGTTTTTATTAATTTATTATTACAGTTTTAGTACATAAAGTAAAGCTAAATGAGAAATGTTGCCTTGGCAACTAGCTAAAAGTAAGGCAGTATTTTATTTATATCATAATATCGTTATACCAATTTATTTATAGTAAATAAGCATTTTATTCCAGTTAATGTTTATTTTATTTCAAACTTTAGCTTTGGTTTGAATGCCAATGATCAGAATTACTTATTAGATAGGGTCGATGGGCCAAACAAGAGAAAATGACCCTAATACCTCACTAGGAGATGAGTTTGATCGCTCGTGACTCGATTACTTAATTGGACTACAGCAAACACATCTGATAATGTGACAGCAGGAGGGGTATGAGGGACGATTTTAGCATATATCTTAATAAAGAGGTCAGTCTGCTTACAGCATCGAACCAGTAGGAGGTCAGAGACTGGCTGTAAACCACCTCAGCCTTAACCACAACACAAGCATCTGCCCACGATTTGACATGCTAAGTTCTCGTGACATTGAAAAACCAACCTACACACACACTCACAGAATGACGACCGCAAACACACACACACTGACACACAAACTGACCACGCTATAGTGTCGCGAGACGGTCGTCTGCATCGACTGGAGCTACTGTATGACAAAGCTGACAGTGGAAATCAACATAATAACATGTCACAGACACCGGAAATGCGAAACGTAACAAGGTACACTTCAAAAGCCCAATGCATTATTTGGGTCAACAGCAAGATACGGATCGGCCACCCTGTCCTTAAGCTCTAATTCAAATAGAAGATGGTTCATGGACTGGTCGTTTATAACATCTGACCTAATTCTGTCACAAACCTGATGATAACTTAAAACGGGGGACAACAGCGATGTGATTAATGCAAATTAAGATGCAGCTGCGACTGAATTCGATGGTCACGCAACGGATTAAACGTCAAATTTGCACTTACAAATTTCTTTTGAATGATATTTCTCTTCGGCCTTTCCCTACTCATTTTGCCCTCCAGACTGAATTCATTAAAGGTCAGACGGCCACATCAATTCTGATTATTAAAAAAAAAAAAAAAAAAAATCTTTCCGTTGTTGTAGCACGTGATTATTTAAATCCCTGGTAGCAAAATGTCGAGGTAGGCAGAGAATGTTGTATCCCGGTCGATCGGCGAAGCCTGTCTTCTTTTCACAGCTCAGTACACCAAAGAGGTAAAAGAACCTAAATCCGAAGATCCATGGCGATTAGAAAGCGTCTGTGTAAAAAAAAAACAACGGCAACATATCCACCGAAATGAGCTGGAGCAGCCAGTCTTCCATTTGAAAGCTAAACAGCGTATTGTCAAGGCTCCCCGCACCACATTCTTGCAGTCAAAATAAAAGCCAGCTTCTGGCTTCCATTCTCGTAGGTTGTAATGTATCGTTTATTGTTACATTATGCGGGTGCAAAACAGTCAAACACACCAATTTGAAAAATCTAGAGTTGGGTTTTGGCTGCCGCTGTGCTCCCTCATATTGTGTGAACTCAATGGCACCGATGTTACTGCGACCTAGTGGCGTCTTTCATAGGAGGCTCCGTCCTATCATCCACCATCAGCGCGTTTAGCGGTACATTTGAAAAGCCTGTCGCGAAACATTGCACGAATCTGTGCTTTTAACGTATTTCAGCCATCTGAAATATAAATCTTATCACGAAGTATTTTTGACTGAGCTGCTAATATCAATTAGCCTTGAGTGTAAGAAGGTGCAGAGGAACAAAATGCATGAAAAGGACTTAAAAAAAAAACCACAAGTGCAATGTGGATACAAAATAAACACTTTTGGAGTATACTACATGTTATTATAATTGCCATGAAGCTTCGGTGATTCACATTATCATGAATGGCATTAGAACATCGTCACCAGTTTGCAAACAATGCAAAATAAAATCACTTCCATGCATCCTGATCAAGGGTCAAAATGCAAATGCCAGATTGAAATGGTTTTATATGACTCAGTTTAGTGTTACAAATTATTTCTAACTGATAGGATCAGTGTGAATAATGAACCTACAGAAACATTCGATTCACATGCAAACATATATATATATATATATATACAGAAACATTCGTATATATATATATGAACCTACAGAAACATTCGATTCACATGCAACCTATACGTTGCTTTAAATAAAATGATCAAATTTACTAGTTTTGGAAACCCACTGCCCTAAATGCATCATACTATGCCAATGTTGGTGAAATCAAGGAGTCTTTAAGGATTATATCAAACCCCTCTCTGTGATAATCCTGGGATTATTTCTAAAAATAAACACCCTGATCAGCAATCCCAGTATATGGGGATAAAACTGATGGGGTATTTTTCCCCCATTACAGTGAGAAATGTTCTGAGTGTCATTCATTTGAATTAGACAACAGGGTTGCTGCAAAAAAAGTAATGGATCATATTCAGTTATTTAACAAGTTAATTTAAATTTACATTGATTCATTTAGATATTAGCAAAAACAATTTTCAAATGAGGACAATCACAAGCAATTTATCATAAAGAGACAAGAATTTTCAACAATTCGCAATGATGTATTAGAATTAGAGAATTCAAATATTTATTTATTTATTGGTCGGCTGGTTGATTGTGTCATCTCCATAATGCTTATAACAATGTAAAGACTGCTTCTTAGTTCAAGTCTCAGTTGTATATTGTTGTTTTCATATCCTTTCCTTTGGTTCTAGAATTCTTTTCTTTTCTTTTTTTTTAGCTGGAAAAAAATGCAAGATAGGATATTCCTGTGATTGTGCAGCTAAAGATCTGCTGAAGTTTGTTCTTTGTCTTTCTACCAGAAACGTTATCATTCAGCCTGAGCCTGAGGGCAGATAGGCCTCTTTAATTGGAACAGCGTTAAAAATAACCTCAAGAAGTATCAGGGGCATATCACAGCACAAGTGCCCATTTCATTACGCCAGAGATTTTGGCTAGAGTTGTAAATGCCAAAGACAGGAAACACAAACTGAAAGAAGTTGGTAATGGTTTTGGGATACAAATAATTAAACCACTTTATAAAGAACCACTAGAAGAAAAAAAAAAAAACCTTTTTAAGGTGTATTTTATTTTCAAAATGTCATACATTCTGACTTTTAAGTGAGATAATTGTCACTGAATTTAGGATACATTAGAATTCATGGCTGAGTGCTGTTTACATTTTCTTTATTGAATTTAAAAAAAGAGGAATATTGTAGTACTCTAAGATTTGTTAAATCACATGAGCCTGTTAAAGTCTGCAAAACAAGAACTTGTCTGGTATTTTCTCCCATTTTGTTCTAAAAAACAGGGTTTTAAGTAGACTATGAATGCTGTAATTCACCACTAATAATGGGCCACCCTGCTGGCAGGAGAATCAATTCATCACTTTAAAACATGCCTGTCCTTGGGGCAGAGTCAGAGATGTAGGCTAATTGTGAAGCACTAGACTTTGAAGAGAAGTGCTCAGCAGAACAGAAAAGATTTTTGGTTGATTGCCAAACCAAGCAAACTCTCAAGGAAGTGTAGTTTTCATACAAAGACAGGACACGGTTCAGGTTGGGAGAGATTGATCTGCTTTAGATCCACAGTATATGCATTGTTTACTTTAAGAGTTGGTCAGATGTTAAATGAATGTATTTATATAACAAGGTATTATGAATATCTTGTTTCTTTGGATTATGTATCTACCGTCATCAATAACTAATAGGTTGACCCTATAAAATGTGTGTGTGGTGAATAATCACTCAGATATGGTTGTTGTGAACCCTTATTGTGGCATAACTTCAACTGTAGCAGATGGACTTGGGGTGTTCAGCATGAATCCACCGGGCATCATTGTATTAGAGTAGCCAATGCTGAAATATTCAGAAAATGAACAAATTATGACTCACTTGATCATTAAAACAATACATCATAGCTCAGAAATGCATTTAGTGTCCTTTATAGTGGAAATGAAAACATGTACTTGATAGAGTTTCAGTATATTGAATTATTTGTTTTTTTATTTCTGATGCTGAATCTCTGCACGTGTTTTTTCAAACAGATGGAGGCAAGCTGGAGCTCTGCTGCAGCCATTAATAGCCATCTACTAACAGTTCTGTAATTAATGCAATGTCCCTCTGAACCATCAAAGCCAACAACATTTAATTTATGGCCTTAAAATGTCCATCACCACAATTTAAGTGTTATAGTGTTGTAAACTTGTGGCATTCTAAGAATTTGTGAATGTGAGGGAGTGTTTTTAAAATAAATATGATAAGATTTAATATTTTTAGTGGGCTTATTAATTAATCTACTATAAAACAGGCTACAAAATTAACTACTGTAAACTAAACCAAAATAATAATGTTGTCAAAGCAAAGCATACGAGTCCTTCATTATAAAGTGCTAGTGATCAAAGGAAATCATACAATTCATTAAAAAAGTAAAATATGGAATTGAAATAATTTCGGGTACAAGTAAAAACACGAAGCACATGACCATCAAACAACTACATGTTCTCAATCTTGTGACAGAAATGGGCAACTAATACAATTCATGAGCTTCTAACACCCCCTTCTGGTTATTGAGTAACTAGCAACTATCAAACTCTCCGATGATCAAACGTGACAACAGACAATTTGTAAACAGTTTTAAGCAGGCCTCTGATTTTTGTCAGTCGCCCGAAGCAGAACGGTTAAATAGCCTAATGATTTTGCAGTCTTAATCTGTGCTTGATTAAACATAGGTATTTCTTATTTATGATAGCACGGGCTAACTTTCTCACAGGTTATGGAGAAGCCATGCATATTAGCTACCACACTTGGAGCACCCGGTGGCATCTACAAGTGCTGTGCACCCTCTCATGTGGGATTATAGTGAGACACACTTCACTAAAATCCCATATGAGAGGTTTGTACAGAGAAAAGAAGACTTTGCTGAGAAAATCCAGGCAGTGTTTGTTTGGGGTGCTGGAGCTTTAAAAGTTGACCAGAATCTGCTATTGTCTTTGCCCAACCTCAAAGCTGTTGTTAATGGTGGGATATGAGTAGTAGACCACCTTGATATTCCTCTGATTAATAGCTTTGGAGTCAAAGTTTCCAACATTCCTCATGTAGTGGATAATGCCACTGCAGATATTGGTGTGAGTTTGATGTTGGCATCTGCAAGGAAAATTGCTGAAGGTGAGAGATACAGTTTCCTTTCTGTACTACTTCCTGATTTATCATATTGTTGACTGATTCCATTGGGAATTTCTTTTTCTTTGCAGGACACATTTTTTCCAAATTCCGAGAGTCTGATAATTTTCCAGAGTCCTCTCTGGACACTGATGTTACCGGAGCCACCCTGGGCATCATCGGCATGGGTAGAATAGGATACAAAATAGCCAAGAGATTTCAAGGGTTTGAGATGAAAATCCTTTACCACAATAGGAATCGAAGGTGAATCTGTTGAACTTTGATTAAAATATTCACAATGTCACTAAACAGCTTCTTACCAGCTTGAATAATACATAAACTATCAGTTTTCAGTATATTTATTCTACAAGAAGTAGTTAGACATTGCTTTAAAATATTAAAAATGTCACTGATATACACAACTGGTCAAAATTTCAAGTTTTTTTCTTTCTTTTTTTTTATATTTGCTTTTATTAAAAGATGCATTAAATTGATCAACAGTGACAGAAAGATGTTACAAAAGACATTTAGTAAAATTCTGTCTTCCACAAAACAAAATTAAGCAGTACAACTGCTTTCAAAATACATGAAAATTAGAAATGTGCATCAAATCAGCATATTAAAATTATTTCTGAAGAATCATGTGACACTGAAGACAGGAGTATTGGCTGCTGAAAATTCAGCTGTACCATCACAGGAATAAATTACATTTTAAAATATATTTTTAATAGAAAACTGATATTTTAAATGGTAGTAATATTTCTCAATTTTTCTGTATTTTTGATCAAATAAATGCAGCCTTGGAGTGCTTAAGAGACTTTCAGAAACATTAATAAAAACATCTTGCCAACCCCAAACTTTTGAAAGGTAGTGTATGAACATACATGGTCAGTATTGCAATTATTCCTTTTAAAATGAAGTGTAAAATTACAATGGTGCCTTTCAGCTAGGTTGCGTATTTAGTCTGTGATTGGGATAATATTTAATTATACAAGGCCTTATGGGTTTAGGTCAGGACTTTTTAACATTAGATTGGCTAAATGTAATACTTTAATTTAATTTCACAACATTTTATATGTTCAGGCCTGAGAGAGAAGAGAGAGCAGCTGGGGCCACATATTGTGCAAGCATGAAGGAGCTGTTACAGAGGTCAGGCTTCGTCATGGTGCTGGTCAATCTGTGTCCCCTCAGACGCACTAACTGATTGCTGCCAAAGAGTTTGCCATGATGAAACCCAATAGCACCTTTATCAACATTAGCAGAGGTAATGTAATAGGCTGGAAAAAAGCAATCCAATTAAACAGAAGCAGCCCTGTTTGAGAACTACTTTCCTTGTCATAGGCTTGGTAGTGGACCAAGATGCTTTAGTGGATGCTCTCAAGAAGAAAATGATACGAGCTGCTGCTTTAGATGTCACGTATCCCGAACCACTTCCCAGGTTTGTTTTGCTTGGCACGTTTTTGTTTAACAAATTGCTTAAATCACTATAAGGGCTATAAGGAGGATAGTAAAATAGCAAACCTAAATGTTGTTATTATTTTTTTTTGTTACAGTTGTAGTATAAATGATATGCGTTTTGCTTATATACAGGGATAATCCCCTGCTGTCCTTCCCAAATGTCATCATCCTGCCTCATGTAGGAACCCACACCGTGGAGACCTCACAGATCATGGTGGAGAGGATGGTGACCAATGCCTTGGCCGCTGTAACTGGAGGCCAGCTTCCTGATGAAGTCAAGGCATAGAGCCAGAACACAGAGCCATCTGTTCCTCTTTTGTTTTTAACCAGCAAAACAGAAAATACTAATAGATTTAGTAATCATTTTATTCTGTTTTGTGATTCTGTTTTGTCCATACAAGTCATTTTTTAAATGTTTTATGTATAGTAATTCAGTAGCCTAAAGAATATTAAAGGATGTGTTAGATTGAACAGCACAGTATAAATAATTTTTTTTTTCCGTCCAGCAAAATCTCACATTTCTTACCATTAAAAAAAGATCATGATGCTAAGAAAGAATTACTCAAAAATAAACGTGACAATACAGTTATGTATGGGTGTCTTTTCATACTTTATACTGCACATGTGCTACTGTATGTGGATTTTAGGTAAATAATTTTTTGTTTGTTACTTTTATGTAGTTATGTATTTACATACATATAGAGAGAAAGATAAGCAGGCAGAAACACTAAGTGAAGATTGCATGATATCCTAAAATAAAATAATTTATTACGTTTTAGAATATACATTTTTCTTTTATCCTTTATCTCTCTCTGTCCCTCTATTTATACAGTGTGTATGTATACACACAAACATATACTACAGTTCAAAAGTTTGGGATCAGTAAGACTTGTAATGTTTTTAATGAAGACTGCATTTATTTGATCAAAAATACAGAAAACAACAGTAATCTTGCTAAATGTTATTACAATATAAAATAATGGTTTCTATTTTAATATCCTTTAAAATATCATTTATTTCTGTGATGCAATGCTGAATTTCCATCAGCCATTACTCCAGTATAAATTATCACATGATCCTTAAGAAATCATTCTAATATGCTGATTTATTATTAGAATTATCCATATTGGCAACAGTTGAGCTGCCAAATGTTTTTTTGGATTTTAAGGATTTTTTTAATGAATAAAAAGTTAAAAAGAACAGCATTTATTCAAAATATAATTATTTTGTTAACAATTTAAATCTTTGCTACCACTTCTTATTAATTTAACACATCCTTGCTGAATAAAAGTTTTGATTTCTTTCAAAAAAAGAAAGAATAAAAATGTACTGACCTCAAACTTTTGAACGGTTTGTTAGAAAAGATTTCTATTTTAAATAAATGCTGTTCTTTTAAATTTTTATTCATCAATGAATCCTGAAAAAAGTATCACAGGTTCCAAAAAAATATTAAGCAGCACAACAGTTTCCAGCACTGATAATAAATCATCATATTAGAATGATCTCTGAAGGATCATGTGACACTGAAGACATCACAGGAATAAATAGAAAAATGTTATTTTACATCATAATAATATTTCACAATATTACATTTTTCCTGTATTTTTGAAGAGCAGAAGAAACTCCTGTAAAAAACATTAAAAATCGTTCTGATCCCAAACTTTTGAACGGTAGTGTATATATAAATGTAATTTTGTAGTCAGCTGGTTCACAAATAAATTATTGCACGCTTATCTAAGTGATCTTCAGTCTAATTAGAGACACTGTAATCTACTAATGTCCTGTCGTAGTTTCCGTGTTGTCCCGTCTTTTGACAAGCCATTCCTCTTGGTTTTCCGCGTTTTCAGTGATGCGAACACGTAACGTTATTTTGTCATGCTGAGCCAAACAAAACCCGAGTGGCTGGCGGTTAGTGGCTCGTTGAACGCTCATCGGACAACATGAAACGGGCACTTAGAAAGTCTCAGTCTCTGCGTTGCTGTTCGGTCCTCGAGGTGAAAAGTAAAGTAAGTTGACATGTACCCTACTTTTATTCTGACTACTGATCTGTACCATGTATCTTTTTCATTTATTATATTACCATACAATATCTTTGTTTCTGGCGGTATGCATTTCCTTTGTAAGACTTTATTAAATCTTTTTGGAATAACACATTCTTCATCCAGATTTGAAATTCTTTCACAGAATCCTTGTAGTGAGTCTTACATGTGTCTCGGTGGTTATCTTGGCGCGCTTATTTAAGTATTATTAGACTGAAAGGAAATACCTTTGTAAACAATTGCTTAAACAATCAAAACCTACACAATATCCAGAAACGGCTGACTTCTAAAATATGTCCATTGTTTCAGCTGATTGAATGCAGCCCCAGGTCATTCACTGCTTCTTGTCCAGAGCATAAAAGTGTGATTGAGATATAGTGTTTTCAAATAGCCTACATTATTTTCATACAGTTTAACTTCTCTTTACAGTATGGTGCAGAATTCAGGCGGTTTTCCCTGGACCACTTTGAGCCTGGCAGGTATAAAGACTTCCACAGGCTCATTGTGCGTTTACATCACTTATGGCAAATGGATGTCCTTATCAGATATGCGGATGTCCAAGGAGACCTGCTGCCCATCAATAATGATGACAACTTTTGCAAAGCTGTGACCTCCACACAAACTTTACTGCGGATCTTCATTCAGCTTCAAGGTATACTGGAAGGGAAAAGAGGCTATCTATAAATACAGTATCTCTAATTTCCTTGTAAACAATTCTTGCTCCACACATGTTGATGTACTCTTTCTATTCAACTTAAATATTACAGTATAATGTATGTATGTACCAAAAGGCATTATTTTTCAAATACATGGCATGGATATAAATTCTAGCAAGACTTCTTTCTGAATGGAGATAAATTGTGGATATTTCATTATATGGAATATATATTTTTAAGACCTTAAGGCCTTTAATAAAAGCATTTTTTTAGTTTTCCTTTTGAGCTTCTTAAAGCAGAAGAAATAGAAAACAAAGAAAGGAAGGAATTTATCTTGTTAGAAATCATGTACTTGACTCTAATTGCTTTGTATTCCCTTGTGGTGTGTTTGTTTGTCAAATAGAGTAGATTATCTTGTTGCTTTCCGTCCTAGTTCATGTGATCTCTACCAGATTTCTAGAAGTTCCACAGTAATGTGAAAATAATTCTGTAAATAATGTAAGAATAAATATAAACAGAAATAAAAATAAATAAATGGAAAAGTACAGAAATAGAGTTAGAAATATATACATTTAGTGAAGAATTTGTTTCCTTCATGAGGACTTTTATTCATTTGTTTGTTTGTTAAAATAATTTAATTTATTAGAATTTTTTTTTAATTGGACTTACTTGTTCCCTCATAAGTAAGTAGTGTTTTATTGCAAATAAATACAATTTAAGCTAAAATTGTTAGCAGTTAAAATTTTAATTCAAGTTGAAAGTCTCTTCTCAGTCTTTTCTTTAGACAACATCATAGCAAAGTTCGAGGACACTAAATATAAGTTAAAAATATAATCATAATCATCTGATTTCATATTTTCAGAACTGCAAAAAAATGCTTCATTCAGCTTTCTTCCCACACTGTTTTACAGAGGAAGCTGACCATGATATCACAGGTGCTGAAGATACAACAAAACGAAAGAAACCTGTCAGCCAGAGAAAAACACCATTCCAGATCAGCATGCCACAGAACTTCCGCCCTGTTTCGTCTATCATTGACGTGGACATCATACCAGAATGCCACCGAAGGGTGCGTCTGTATCGCCAGGGCTCGGACAGACCTCTGGGGTTCTACATTCGCGATGGTACCACTGTCAGGGTTACTCCATACGGTCTGGAAAAGGTTCCGGGCATCTTTATCTCCCGCATAGTTCCTGGAGGACTAGCGGCTTGTACGGGACTGCTGGCCATTAATGACCAGGTCCTAGAAGTGAATGGTATTGATGTTATGCGGAAGTCTTTGGATCAGGTAACCGACATGATGATCGCAAACAGCCACAACCTCATCATCACAGTGAAACCTGCAAACCAGCATAACAACATTAGGCGAAAAAGCTGTAGTTCCTCAAGCTCGGGACACTATTTTGATAGTACGCACTCCGTATGCTATCCAGGGCTGCCTATGATAATGAAAGCTTATGGTTTAGGTAATGGCTCTGAGAGCGAAGAGGATGCAGATGTGTTTGTGGAGAGCCCCATCAAACACCTGTCCCAACATCCGTGTTCTTCAGCCACCTCTCATTCTTCTCAGCCTTATGTTAATAATTGCTACAGGCCCCACGTTTCTGCCAGACGGCCCAACTCGCTCATTTCAGCTGCATCCTATCACTCTCAGCCTTGTCTTGCTCATACAGCTCACACTGACCACAGCGCCTCTCTTCACAGGCATCGGACCTCCCAACAGCATTTCGGCTGTAATCCAGCCATCCGACAGGGAAGCTCCAGTACCCATGACATTCTAAACACGTGGCATGTAGATCTGAGTCGCCATTTACTGTTGTCCCAGGGGGCAATGGAGGAAGATGGAATTGTTGTTATTTTGTAAAAGATAAACCGAAAATACACCACCCATTTTAAACTGTGCACTACAATTTATAAATTACTCGATATATAATTACTTGCATGTCAGGTTTTTACTGATAATTTTTAAGATTACTATAGATTCTGCATGTTAAGGAAATTCTTTGTTATCTATCATAAGAATACTTTCTGAAAATCCTTAGATCGTTCACCTAAAAATACAAATTCTGTCATCGTTCACTTACTCTCATATCACCCCCAAACCTGTATGATTTTTTTCTTCTTCTTTGGAACAAAAATTATGAAATTTTGAAAAATGTTGGTGTTAATGGTGACTGTTGACTTTGACTGTATGGTAAAAAAAAAAAGAAAAATAAATATATTATTTTATGTTCCACATTAGAAAGAAAATTACAGAAGTTTGGAATTACATGAGGGTGAATGAATTAAGGCATTTTTTTAACTTTTGGGTGAGCTATGCATTAAATAAAAATAATTGGAAAATACAGTAATTTTACATTTAATTAAATGCACCTCTACTCAAATACTTTGTGTATTACAAACATAACTGAAAACCCCAATACATTTAGGTTAATATATGTGTTAAACTAACATCATTGAATCTCTTTCAGTTAATTAGCACATGAATTGGTGATTGTTTTCTATCAGATGTATCATATGGTTTCTTACAAAAAAGGTAATTATATTAGAAATTTCCTATTACACACAACATATTTCTATAATTTTTGATGTAGTCCAACACAGTTTGCTTAAGCAAACATCTATTTTGACTGAACAAAGTTGACTGCACAAAATGAAATGAAGTCTTTTCAAGAATGGTGTTGTATTAGCTCATTTTAATAAAGGAAACTGAACAAGCAGCAATACCATTTTTGGAGGTGGAAGTCTGAATGCATTTCAACATTGCATTACAGCATGATTTTACTTGCAATTTGTTAAAAATTGCATTCTTATTCAAACATAAAATTAGTATAATGAAGTATTTTTTGAAGAGATGAAAGATGCTCTTTGTTCTTAACAGTGAGCTGGACACCAAAAAACAACACAAAATCTACTTAAAAATGTAATTCCGATGCACCAATAAAATAATAATTCAATAAATTAAGCCATACATATTAAAAATAAAACAATAACTCATTATCCATTTGAGCCACAGTGAATCTGGTGCTCTGCCTCCAGGCCTGTGTAGACAAACTGAATTTTAGATCATAGCATTAAATAAACACACAAGCTTACAATAAATTAAACTAACCTCTTAACAGTGTTTTGTACTGAAGATCTCAACATTTGATTTCTACAGTATAGCCTATACTGTAGCATTATCATCACTATATCAGGGCACTGATACTCACACAGACCGCAGGATGAGCTCCCCCTGCTGGCCTCATCAACACTTCCTCCAGGAGCAGCCTGAGCTTTCCCAGGAGGAGCTGACAGCTACAGGTTGATGGTTGATGGCTGCTTGCTGTTACAGACGCTCCCCACAAGCATCCCATACACTCTTTGTCCATGTTTTCCATGACAAATAAAATCAATATAAGTTTATGGAAAAAGCTGCATCTTCCATACCGACACAATCATGTTGCACACAAAGGGCCATGCTGTTCTGTGTTAATCCGTTTGGCTGTTCTTCTCACTAGTTTTATATTCACAGAACAACACTTGTCAACTAAAGCTAACACAAGACTCCATTAAACTAAAGGGATAGTTCAACCATAAATAAAAACTCTATATTTACTCACCTTCATGTTGTTCCAAACCTGACTGATTTGATTTCTTCCGTAGAAGAAGATATTTTGAGGAAAGTTTTGGTAACCATTGACTTCCAATGAATGGACAAAGAGAAACACTGAGACATTTCTTAAAATATCTTTAGTTTATGTTCCACAGAATAAAGAAATTCACACAAGTCAGAAATGACACAAGGGTTTAATCATTATAGAATTGTCATCTTTGGGTGAACCATCCCTTTTAGTTCAAGTGGTGCTTTTATTAAGTAACAAGGACAAGAAAGGATTCTGTAAAACTTGAGTGAAATGAAGTTTGCAGTGTGCTGTTTTCCATTTATTCTTAAACTGTAAGGGAATGTCACAGGCACTGTGATGATAGGGGGCCCATTTAGATCTGTGTATTCACAGAGACCAATGAATAGACCTCCCACCCATAAAATATCATTCTGTGTCCTTTAGTGACAGTCCTAATGCAGATGTGTTCTAGGTACATGCTTAAATGTTCTTTACTTCACTTGTGAATAGTCAGTAGTTTTAAACTGAACAGACCTGCTGTTGCGACATCAGCACTGATGCAAGAGACCACCTAAACAGCAACAGGTAGACTATCCTCTGCATATTATAAAAGACAAGCATCCCTCCTATTGCCTTCTTATCATGTCACACTTGAATCCATTGATCCATCTTCCCATAAAAGCACCTCTGAAGGTGAAGTGCCACAGGTGTGTCTACATCACTCACAGGTGAAGACCCCAGCCATGGGTTTATAGTTATTTCCAATAACTAATGACCATCACTTTGATCAACTTTGCAAGATCAGCCCACCTTTCTCCCATTGGTGGATCTGCACTATGCAATATGTAAATCAGAAAACGTCACTTCCCGTCTTCCTGTACGCCATGTTTTTCACCAGGAGTGGGGTGATGTTTTAGTGAGATATAATCAAAAGTGGGCAATCCTGCGCTCTGTTCAGATTTCAACAGACGATCACCAGTGCAACAAGGAACGCGGATTGAGCGCAACCCGGATGCTTCACGCCGATTCCATACTGCGCGCCTTCCAGTGACGCCGGAAGAAAACGGGCGCACGCAGACATCCATCCACTCAATCGCAGCTCTGTGAGCGAGTACTGGAGGTAGACACAGGTTTAGTCATTAATACAGTTCGGATTATGAATGACATATGTAGTTTCTTTCTTCCTTGCGTTAATGCTACTTAAAATCCATGGTTAGTTAAAAAAAAAAATTATAATGTGTCCGAGGATGGATTGAAATATAGACCTTGCTAGGTACATAGTTACAACTAGCTATATTTATTATAACTATGTTATAGGCCTCAATATTTTAATTTAGAGATCTCTTAAATGTCCATTAGATTGTCGCCAAATACAGAGTTTGGTGTTTAAAAAGCGCAATGCATTGATTTGACAGGCTGTTCAACGTTTCGTATTATTTTTGTTTTCGTTTATAGGATCAGCAAAATGTATCAAATTCCAGTGAAGAACCTGACAAAACTCAGACGTCCAAGGAAACGCGTCAAAAATATTTTGTGTGATATCGGGATGCAGCAGTGTCAAGATTTATTGGAGGTAACTTAGGTTATTATGTTCTGCGGCTGGTTAATGCTTGATTCTGATTGGCTGACAGACGTTTTAAGGTGATGTTTACTCGATAACTGCACTGTACAGTATGAAGTCGTCCCAAGTTTTCACTACAGTTCGGTTTAGTATGACTTTACCAAATTATTTCCATTATTTCAAAGAACTTTTCAAACTGTCACAGCAAAAGAACAAGACAAAAAGTAGACATTGGCAAAAAATGACAATCTCATTTTTTCAGAAACTACTATTAAAGTTGCGAAGTAATGGAGACAGCCCTTTTTTTCCCCTCCCATATTGTGAAGTACATCAGAAACAGATTATGGAAAAAATTAAATAAAATCTAGGGCTGGGACTTAGTTCTATTTATCGGCTGTTAATTTGATGGAAGCAGATCTGAATGCAAGCTTGCAGTCGATTATAAGGAAGAGGTGGAGTTTAAGCAGACCATAAGACTGGAGAAGTCCAGTATATGTCACCAGAAAGAAGTCTGTCATTTCACCAGAAGACTGAGTTATGTTAATTGGTCCTTAATTAAAAATATAGGAATATACTATCAGCTGAGATTAGTGTTTTTTTTAATTTATCAGTCAACTGATATTGCATATTTGACTGTGCATGCTCATCTCCATTCATTTTTACATTGTTTAAATGAGTTCTAGATGATGACAAATATCATTTTAATAATAAATGTGCCTTATGTAACCTAATAAACTATATTTTTATTTTTAGTGTCTCTTTTTTTCACAAAATTCACAAATGGCGTTATATCTGCTAATGAAAATGTCTTTATTTCCAACAGACATACAAATGTTTTGATGCTGGTGATGCAAGTTTTGACAACACAGAATGGGATGATTTCACTGATGGCCATGTTGGCAAAAAGAAAAAAAAGGTGATTATGTATATGAAATATGTTGCTCTGTAAAATATGTTAAAACATTTGTCTTTTTAAAAACATTTGAGAAGTTGGTGATTAGACTTTTAGTTTTGAGTGGAATGAATTTTTACACTGTACACGCTATGTGTAAATGTTATTTCATGTCATATTAATCACGATATGACTTTTGTTCCTCAGTATCCATACCGGAGCCAAGCTCTGTGCTGCAGTCTGTGTTGGTACTCCAGCCGGTCAGTACCCACGTTCAGAAGTCACATCCATCGCTGTCACTGGAAAGATCTGGATGTGGCCTGTTTGTTAATGTGCCCCTACTGCCCATTTGTCAGCTCTCCGAAGGTCACAGAGCAACACATTCAGTTTTTCCACATGCTCCCATCAAAAACCCATCGTATACCTCTTTACAGCAACCCTAGCCACACTTTGGCCCACACACCGAAAACCGTGTCAGTTACAGTTTCCGCTGATGCTGCCGATGACCGATACACATGCGCAACCTGTGGCTATCATGATTCTTTATTATATGTGATGAAGAAACACGTCTTGGTCAACCACTATGCTGCGATGCTGGATCGCTACTTTGGGCTCGGCTCGGACAGTAAGCAAAAGACAGGTGGTGAGCAGATACGTGATGGCGCATCGGTGAAATATCACTGCAAAGTGTGCAAACTGCCTGCAGAGACCATTGAACATTTACTCTATCACATTTTGAGTTCAGAGAAGCACAAAGACCTGCACTGGCAGATAATGCCTTGTATAATCGAAAAAGACTGCACAAACCAAATGGCTGGACTACAGAATCTGCTGAACCTTGCTCCAAAAACAATGCAACAGGTCACGTTGCTCGCAAGGCCGAACTATGTGCCACAGCAGATGCAACAAGCAAATGGAAACGGTACTGTTCTTCTGGCTGGCCCAAGCAGCGCGGCTGCTTTGTTTTGCTCTCCTGGTGCAGGGCAGATGTTTTTGTCCCCACAAACACAAGCTTTACTGTCGGGCACGACTGTTGCCGCTCTTCAGAATGCACAGCAACCGCAGCCCGCCAGCAGGATGCCAATCAATATGATGATGCCAAACATGCCGCAAAGCGCACCTAAGACGGTACCTATCACTATGGCCATGCCCAGGCTACCGCAGACCCATCAAGCACAGCAGGTCCTTCTTCCGCCTGGCGTCCAAGTCAACCTCCCGGGCGAAATGGGTGTAAGATCTCCATTTCTTGTTACTCAAGGTCTTCAGCTGAACCAGTCGGTTCCCAGATCTCCCCTCATAGCCTCGCAGTCCGTGCGTCTCATTCCTACAGGCAACAAAGTCAACGGTGTCCCAACCTACACTCTAGCGCCCGTTCAAGTCACGGTTCCCGTCCAAAGTGGTCCCGCTCAAGTGGTACTGACGCAAAATCAGATCAGCCAACCTACAAATTCAGCGGTGGTGCCCGCGGGTCTCATGCCCACAGTTCAGAGGGCGATAAACAGAAATTCTGTGCCGAATGAGTTGGCCGTGCTTGCACCGTTTTTGAAGAAACATGACGATCACACAGTCAAGTGCCTGAGGTGCAAGATTTTACTGACAGAGCAGGGGATTTTCCAGCATTTGTTGCATGGCTTGAAGTGTCTGTTCTGCCCTCAGATGTTCTACTCTTTCAAGCAGATCATGGAGCACACCAATAAAGAGCACAGTTTGAAAATCAAGGAAAATCGGCATTTCATTAAAGAACAGTTTAGTCTCGACTGTGACGATGAGGGGAACCTCATGTTCAACACTTTTAACCTGAACACAGATGTGCCCAAAGATCTTCTTGACAACCGAGAGCTCAACCTTGCACTAGTTACCAGCTCTCAAGATAAGCTGTACATAAAAATGTATCCAGACAAGGCAGAATATGCAACAACATTGAAGACGACACCTACCGCCTGCCCATTTTGCCAAGTGAAGCTCCAGAACTCTGAGGACTACGAGAGCCATCTTCAAACGAAACACCACATCGTTCCCACCATTCATGCAATACTAAAAACACCTGCATACAAATGCATGTATTGTTTTGGGGTGTATACCGAAAAATCGACACCGAAGACAATCTCAATTCACGTGCAACGGTGCCGTTGTGCTCCCAAAGCCGTCAAGGAAGCGGAGAGGCAACTGAATCCAGATACAATGGAACGTGTTGATGGTGATTTATGTAATTCTCCTCAGATGGCCAGTTCTTCAGACGTGGCCTGTCAGAGCGGCCTTGAAATTGCCAAGCCAAAGAGAGAAGTAATCACTCCGAAGAACAGGAGAAGGAACTCTAAAGCTCCAAAGGTAGAAGTCCCTGAAATTCCAGTTAAGCTCGTCTTGGAACCAATGGGAATGGAGAAGACATCATTCGAGGACAGAAAAGACTTCCTTTCGCAGTACTTCCACAGGAAGCCATACGTAACGAAGACCGAAATCGAACTGCTAGCTTCCCGTTTGTGGATAAACAAGGCTGACGTAAAGGCTCACTTCAACAGCAAGCTCACCAAGTGCTTGAAAGCAATTCAGAAAAAGAAGGTTTGTGTACGTCTTGGGTTCAAAATGATTGAAGTGAACAAGGTGAAGCACAACCTCTTCATTCCAGAGGTGAAGCCTGTGAAAAAAAAGGTCTTGGACGAGGTGAAACATGGCGGCCTGGTTCCACAGGTAACTGTTAAAAAAGAGGACATGAGCGAAATGGAACATGACCTCTTCATTCCAGGGGTACCAGTCACAGTTAAACAAGAGGATGTGAGTGAAATGGGACATGACCTCTACATCCCAGGGGTAACTGTTAAACAAGAGGATGTAAATGAGATGGAACATGGCCTCTTCGTCCCAGAGGTACGGCCTCTGTAAAAATGGCTAAACAGTTTGTTAGATGGACTATGTTTGTATGCAGCATGTTCACACTAGGATGTAAACCATTGCAAAATGGTTATTTAAAATTACTTGATTTACACATTTATAAGATGGGTTGCCTCTTGGCATTAGTATATTTGGAAAAAAGGGGAACCTACAGCAATGCTGAAAAGACTCTACACTCTACGTTTTTGTGTTGTATATAGTTCAGGTGATGTAAAAAGTTTTTTTTTTTTGGTTTACATAACTTTATTGCAAGAAAAAAACACTCACTTTCCAATCTTTTATATTACAGTCATACTTTTGTTTGTCTGTTTTTTTATTTGTTTTTTGTTCACTTGTAATATACATTTAGGGATGTCTGTAGTGAAATAGTTCTGCATCTAACATTTTATATTAGAACTGTACAGAAAATGAAGACTTGGTTAACTATTACTACTAACTGGCAAATTACAGGCAGCATTTCATAGCTGTATCACCCGAAGGGACACTTTTTTTCCACCTTCATATAATACACTGTAATTATTTCAGACGTGAAAAAAGATAAGTGCCTCCATGTCCTATTTAAAGTTTGCAGTTGTATTTGCCTCTTGAAATAAACGTGACTAAATATTACAAATGTGTGGTTTACTAAATAAATTGGTTGTGACTGAACAAGCATGATATTCTTTATCAACTTATTGATATTTTATGTTTAATTCATCATTTGTCATTACGTTTATTATACATGGTCATAACTGTAACTGCTTCTTAAATCTATGACTGTTTTTTTTATTATTAAGTTGTTAAGTTGCTATGAGGACTGCAGTTATCACAGGAACGTGAATATAAATGCTTGAGGAATCAGACAACCATTGTAGTTTGTTAACAGACTACATTATACTAAAAACATGCTTCAAAATTTGTGGTTTAGGTTTGATAATTTATAATTTATGATGTTGAACAAAATGTCAAAACATTAAATAGAGTTAAATAGCCAAGTTACAGAAGTAAAAATCCCATTCATATTCTCCATCGGGTAACTGATTTTGAAACAACTTCTAAAGCTTTAAGGACAGATCTACTGTGAGCTATGAGGTTGTAAATCGATGGTATACAGGTGTGGGTCATATAATTAGAATTGAATCAAAAAGTTGATTTATTTCACTAATTCCATTCAAAAAGTGAAACTTGTATATTATACTCATTCATTACACACAGACTGATATATTTCAAATGTTTATTTCTTTTAATTTTGATGATTATAACTGACAACTAAGGAAAATCCCAAATTCAGTACCTCAGAAAAATTAGAATATTGTGAAGAGGTTCAATATTGAAGACACCTGGTGCCACACTCTAATCAGCTAATTAACTCAAAACACCTACAAAGCCTTTAAATGGTCTCTCAGTCTAGTTCTGTAGGCTACACAATCATGGGGAAGACAGCTGACTTGACAGTTGTCCAAAAGACGACCATTGACACCTTGCACAAGGAGGGCAAGACACAAAAGGTCATTGCAAAAGAGGCTGGCTGTTCACAGAGCTCTGTGTCCAAGCACATTAATAGAGAGGTGAAGGGAAGGAAAAGATGTGATAGAAAAAAGTGTACAAGCAATAGGGATAACCGCACCCTGGAGAGGATTGTGAAACAAAACCCATTCAAAAATGTGGGGGAGATTCACAAAGAGTGGACTGCAGCTGGAGTCAGTGCTTCAAGAACCACTACGCACAGACGTATGCAAGACATGGGTTTCAGCTGTCGCATTCCTTGTGTCAAGCCACTCTTGAACAACAGACAGCGTCAGAAACGTCTCGCTTCAAAAAGGACTGAACTGCTGCTGAGTAGTCCAAAGTTATGTTCTCTGATGAAAGTAAATTTTGCATTTCCTTTGGAAATCAGGGTCCCAGAGTCTGGAGGGAGAGGAGAGGCACACAATCCACGTTGCTTGAGGTCCAGTGTAAAGTTTCCACAGTCAGAGATGGTTTGGGGTGCCATGTCATCTGCTGGTGTTGGTCCACTGTGTTTTCTGAGGTCCAAGGTCAACGCAGCCGTACACCAGGAAGTTTTAGAGCACTTCATGCTTCGTGCATGCTTTAACTTTATTGAGATGCATATTTCATTTTCCAACAGGACTTGGCACCTGCACACACTGCCAAAGCTTCCAGTACCTGGTTTAAGGACCATGGTATCCCTGTGCTTAATTGGCCAGCAAACTCGCCTGACCTTAACCCCATAGAAAATCAATGGGGTATTGTGAAGAGGAAGATGCGATATGCCAGACCCAAGAATGCAGAAGAGCTGAAGGCCACTATCAGAGCAACCTGGGCTTTCATAACACCTGAGCAGTGCCACAGACTGATCGACTCTATGCCACACCGCATTGCTGTAGTAATTCAGGCAAATGGAGCCCCAACTAAGTATTGAGTGCTGTACATGCTCATACTTTTCATTTTCATACTTTTCAGTTGGCCAAGATTTCTAAAAATCCTTTCTTTTGTATTGGTCTTAAGTAATATTCTAATTTTCTGAGATACTGAATTTGGGTTTTTCCTTAGTTGTTAGTTATAATCATCAAAATTAAAAGAAATAAACATTTGTAATATATCAGTCTGTGTGTAATGAATTAATATAATATACAAGTTTCACTTTTTGAATGGAATTAGTGAAATAAATCAACTTTTTGATGATATTTTAATTATATGCCCAGCACCTGTATGAATCTATCATATGTCATATAAATATTTGCTTTACATATATATATTTAATGTTGGGATTCACCTCTTAGCTAATTGTTTTAGTTAATGGCTTGCAACTTAAGACTTAAAAAAATCACTATAGAGAAAATTAAAAGAAATAATAATAATAAAAAAAAACTTCCTAAACCAAAACACATGAGAAGAGGCAATCTGTCTTGTCGTCGATCGACTCGATCTGGGTTCAATTACTTCAGCCTTCGCCCTCAGACAAATGTAGTCGATGATGCTAAAACTGTAGCGAGTGTAAGGATATACTAAGCTGGTGATCATGCTGGCTGTCAAAAGAGTCGTTTGCTCTAAAGAATGCACATTTAGTCAATATACGACTGCATTAACAAGCATGATCTATAAAATGACAGCACGACCGGAGACGCAGCGCTTGTCCAGGGCTGGTAACGTTATGCTGAAAGAAAGTAGTATCCATAGCTCAGCCTGTCTGTCTGGAGGCAATAAACTGATGAAGATGCTGGCCAAAAAGAAGTGAGTCTCGGGTTTGTATAATACATAAATAAAGTTACGCCAGTTTTGACTAAAGTTGCATGATATTATCGTTCTTTACAGGAAAAAGCAATGGTATGAATCTCCTCTGCAGGTAAGAATTCTAATATGTAAATATATATGAAATTCACTTATTGTCTTTTTCAGTACTGTATACTCTTTTAAAATAGAGAAAAATGTTAACAACTAAGCTGTGTTGACTCTGTTGTACGCATTAAAGCTGATTTACTGGTCTTTTACACACTTTGCCCTGTCCAGGCCTCTGCACTTAGTCAACCTGGCTTTCTGAAACCAACAAAGCGAAATAAAGAGGACAGTGTTCGTGTGAGGACTCTCAACATCATCATCTACAAAGCAGTGGTGGACTTACTGAGCTCCTACGAGGTCAACTCAGAGATCAGTGTCTACAATGTGCAGATTTCCAAAGTAGGATACGCTCTTCCTTCAAAATCCCTTACCATAATTAACTACATATATTCAACAATTAAAAAGATAGTATACCCAAAAATGAACCTTCTGTCATCACTCGTGCCATGACTTTTCTTTTCCTCTGCTGAATACAAAAGAAGATATTTTTTTTAATTATGTCCATTGTAAGGAGAAAAAAAAAAGTAGTTTTGGAAGGACATGAAAACTTTAGGTAAAAACATGTTTCTTCACAAATGCTGTCTTCTTGTCCACGCGGTTTCACTATCACCAGATTTCTCTGCTTGTCGAATATACTGGAAGACGAGTCTGTCAGCTGAGGAAGACAGCCATATTCAGCAGGCTTTAAATAAATGTGCTCCTCGTATACGGTATGTATTTTTCATGGTATATTTTGAAGTAGTTGAAAAAAGAATTCCATAATTTGGCTTATTTGATCTTTCAGGCACCTTCTGATCTCTCACCAAATCCTTGGCAATGTTCCACCTGTGGTTTTCATCAGAGATAAACAGTATGCTGCTGTCACTGAGGTAACAACGCTAGACTTTACACCGAGTTTACAGTGATAAAAGAGAACATCTTATATATATTATTTTTCTTTTTTAAATTAGATTGAAAACCTTCTCAAGAAAGCAGATTTTGGTCCAGATGAAGATAACATAAATCATTTATCCGCCAACGATGGCGGGTAAGAAGAATTTAGTTCTAATAAAAATAAATCGATTTTTTTTTTTTTAAATGAATTTCTAAATTGTTCAATCTTCCAAAGGGCCAGACTGCAGCTGATGGAATCTGAAGACAACAAAAGAGCCGTTTTGTTTGGTGTCGATCACGATGCTCTGCACAAACAGATCGAAGCCTATAAACGAGAGAAGGGGGCGGGAGACTCTCTCACACAGAGTCCTGCTGCTGGAGGACTAACACAAGAGCAGCTGGATATGCTAGCAGATATTAGGAAGCAGAAACTCATAGAGAAAAAGAAGAAAAAGTCCAAATGGATGAAGGATAATGATATCACTCCTAAGGATTTCCTGTTGTCCAGAAGCCTTCAAAAAGAGGACAAAGAGGAACAGGACGGTGATGAGGACAGCCTGGTGGATAGCCAGGTCACAGAGTTGATGGAAGAGGACAACAGGACACACTGAAATGAAATCACATCTTTTGGTCACTTGCAATATTGTATTGTATTGTTCAATAAAAATCTTCAAGCTTGGGAGTAGTAGTAAATGGGCTCCAATGTTTTTTGATTCCCAACATTCTTCAAAATATCTTTTGTGTTCAGCTGAATAAAGTTAGTCGTATACATTACCATTTAAAAGATTCTTTTATGAAGGAAATTCAAATGTTTATTCAGCAAGGATGCATTAAAATGATCAACAGTCATTTATGTTTCAAAACTTATTTCAAATAAATAATAATGATAAATGTTCTTGATCACCAAATCAGAATATAAGACACTGAAGACTACTCAATCACAATTCATAAAAGCCTGTCCCATCTGGAGCATCCTGACACATGTGTTAGGATGTTATTTGTGGACTTTACGTGTAGTTCTGTGTTTAATACAGCAGTGCCTCATAAACTTGTGAACAAGCTAAGCAACCTGGGATTAACCATCACACTGTTCATGGATTCTGGACTTTCTCTGATCATTTTTCATCTACTCTTACCTTGAACACAGGAGCACCACAGGGTTGTGTCCTCAGTCCAGCCCTTTTCACTTTATTTACACATGACTGTACACCCATCTACTCCTCTAACTCTATAATGAAGTTTGCCGACGACACCACTGTAGTGGGGTTGATATCAGGAAACGATGAAATGCACTATAATGAAGAGGTTCAACATCTGGTCAAGTGGTGTTCAGATAATGACCTAGTCCTAAACACCACAAAAACAAAGGAGATCGTTGTAGATTACAAGAAAACCAGGAAAACGATGCTTCCCCCTCTACATACATGGAGAGGAAGTTGAAAAGGTTAACAGCATCAAATTCCTGGGTCTGTATATCACAAACAAGCTAACATTGACTGTTAACGCTCACTGTCTAGAGAAGAAAGCTCAGTAGAGGCTTTTTTCCTGAGAAAGCTCAAGAAAGCTAAAGTACCTTCTCAGCTCTTAGTGAGGAGCACAGTAGAAAGCATTCTCGGCTAGTCGCCTTTATAAGAAGGCTAGCAACATCATCAAGAATTCAACTCATCCAGGCCACAGACTGTTTGAGCCCCTTCCTTCGGGAAAAAGATACAGGGTAATCAGAACATGCACAAACAGACTGAGGAACAGTTTTTTTTTCCAAGAGCCATAGCCTGTATCACAGCTCTTTCCTTTACATGCACAGACACAGCTGCCTTCCTGCTTCCAGTGCACTGAACACTTTACTGTTCAATGTTGGTCTCGCTGCACTGTATTGTTATGCACTATAATGCTATAATGCAGTTGGTCTCTGAGAGTTACCAAACAAATTTAATTTTTATTTTTATAATGACAAAGTTTCTAAAATAATGGCTGCTGAAAATTCAGCTTTTGTCATTACAGGAATACATTACATTTTAAAATATATTGAAATTAAATTATGTTTTTGATCAAATAAATGCAGCCTTGCTGAGCATTAGACATCTTTCAAAAATCTCAGCTATCATTAGAACTTCTAAACGCTAGTGTAAGTTGATGCTGTATTCGTAGACAGCTTTAACGTGAATTTAGTTTACTGGCAAAAAAAAAAAAAAAGTGTGTCAATAATACACAACACCACCCATTAAATAAAGTTTATTATTATGATAGCCATACACTGTATGGGAGTTTTATATAAAAAAAAAATTTGTGAAGGACAGAGTAACACAGTAACTCTGTTACATATATACTTACACTTGCAGGCAATGATAGTACATGAAAAAAAATTCTACATAATAAAGATCTAATTTCTAAAATAGATTCTGTGTTATGTGCAATTGGCTTTATCTACTGTGATAGGTCTCAAGATTTTTGCAAAGACTTAAAACCTTATTGCTTCTGCTGATTCCCCTAGTCAGGAAACATTGATTTTTTTTTGTAGCACAAGGATATGACTATTCACTGCTACTTTTCATTTCTGATTATTTACAGTTGTGCAAGATAGGTCCCTATAACCCATAAGTATGGCTGCAATAGTCTGTTCAAGACCTGACTGGAGTAACTATAGCAAAAGAACAAAACAAAACACTAGAATAGCATTTGAGCTGGCTAGCTAGTAGTTTTAAAACCCCATCTTACTATGCCCTATACTGTGGTGGTCTCCTCAGTTTGCACAGCCTCCTGAACTGCCTCCTGAACGTAGACTATGAACTGGGATGCGTCTTCTCCCTGTGTATACACTGTAACAGTTTTGATGCCCTCCATATCATCTGAAGAAACCACAAGATGGTGCTCTTCTCCCAGGCCCACTGTGGCCTGCTGCAGTGCATCCTGGATCATCATGGCATGGTTGGCCTGCGGCTCTTCCTCCTCCACCTAGGATGATGGGACAGAACATTCTTATTATTAGAGGATTCAAGCAGTTCTTCATGCTGCAAGACATGCTGTAACTTTCAGAGATCCAAAAGCACATTTATTGAAAATGTAACCACAAAAATGACCCACAAATGCCTGACGTCAGATAAATACATTAATACATGTCTCACACACCAATGATTCAAACTGGGTGGTTAATTAAACCCAGCATTAAAAACAAGCAGCTGAAGTTTATTATTAACATGGTCTCTGAACATTTCAGCTTTACATATATATAGGACCCAGTATTAGACTGTTTAATTGTAAGGGACAAAGAGAAAATGAAATTATGAATGTTTAGGTAAAAGTTTTGGTTAATATTGTAAGCAAACCTTGTACACTAATGTTCAAAATCTAAATATATATTTTCAATTTAATTTATTCCTTATTCAGAATATTCAGAATAAGTCTGAATTTTCATCAACCATTACTCCAGTGTCTTCAGTGTCACATGATCCTTCAGAAATCATTCTAGTATGCTGATTTGGTGCTCAAGAAACATTTCTTATTATTATCAATGTTAAAAACAGTTGTGTTTAATATTTTTATGAAAACCATAATTTTTTTCACAGGATACTTTGATGAACAGAAAGTTCAAAAGAAAAGCATTTAATTGAAATAAAAATGTTTTGTTATATAATACTTTTCTTTATTATCATTTTTGGTCAACATTCTTGCAGAATAATTTCATAAAAAATTAAACTTTTTAAAACCGTAGTATATGTTATGACCCTTTTAAATTCATACATATACGCTATAAATATTGAATAACAATTGAATGACTACGATTTGATTATAGGGAGTTACTAAAGTGTCCATAAAAGTGATACCAAACATAGCAAGCCAATAAACCTAACAATACATAAGCAATAATGATATAGCAGAGAGTGTAGATGATATATTGTGAACTCAGTAGATAAGTATGGGCAGCTTTCCAGAAGTAGAGATGTCCGTCAGTACACAAATATGCATATAACCGTACCTGCTCTACAACGGTAACTGTACCGGGAGCCATGGCAACCACAGAAGCCACAGCGCCATCATGATTCTCTGAGCCCAGTTCAATGATCTGCTGCAGGATGTTGACAGACGCCGGGTCTAGTCTGTCTCCCGCTGTGGCAGACACAACACCTGAACACAAACGGTGAGTTTAGATATGAACTTTACAGAAATGCAACAACTGCTCAAGAAATGAAGCAATTGTTTCTGACCATTTTGTGTGTTGAAGCGCAGGTCCTGCAGAGCTGATACAGCAGTCTCTGTTCCTTGCGGATCCTCAGTCTCAGCTATGTGAAGGTACTGCATGGCCGGCTCCTCCACTGACTCCACTACCTGAATGAACACACCCATGTTTAGTAGCTGAGAATATGTCATCGATTAAAGCAATTTAACAATCATGCACTGCTTTATCAGTAAGAAAATATATTATGAATGTCAGAGTCCAAGAAAAGAATAGGCTGGAGGAAACTTTAAAGTATTTTATTAATGATTATTATAAATTATTATTCACAAAAAAATGAAATTCTATTCCTCATGTTGTTCCAAACCCATAAGACTTTAGTTCATCTTTGAAACACAAATTAAGATATTTTTAATGAAACCTGAGTTTCTGTCCCTTCATTTAACATCCGGGGAATCCAAAAAGCTCATAAACCCATCATAAAATGAATCTATATAAATCAAACCGTTAAATCCAAGTCTTGTGAAGAGATATTTTTGGATCTTTTAAGTTTTCATTACCTGGACTGTCAATGGAGAGACAGAAACCCTCTCAGATTTTATTAAAAATATCTTAATTTAACCAAAGACTTATGGGTTTGTAGTGACATGAGGGTGAGTAAATGATGACAGATGTTTTATGTTTGGGTGAATTATAGGTTTACTATTAATATATTATTTATCACTAAATATTATTGTACAGCACTTTGGGTCAACTTCTATTGTTGTTTATGCATTATATAAATAAATATGACTTGTCTTTACTAAATGTAACATGTAATTATAATGGAGACTCACCTCCCACTGATTCAGACCCAGACTGTCAGTCTCCACCACTTTGAGACCATGTTTGCACTTTAGGTGTCTGTTCATTTCCCATTTAGTGCCATAAACGTAATTGCACACAGGACATTTGACTCCACCTGATAACACACACACACACACACACACACACTGATGCAGTTTGAGGCAACACTGTATGTCTAACAAAAAGCAACAATGTATATGTTGTACGGTTAAGGCTGGTTTCATTCTGGTGAGGAAGGACTTGCCTTGTTCTGTCACAGTTTCAGAACTGGACGCCCCTGTTCCAGCATTGATGTACTGAACGTTGGGATGTTTCTTATTATAGTGTCTTTTCAGGGAACCTGAAATGTTGCACGAGTAGTGGCAGTGCGCACAACGGAAAGGCTGTGAAAGGCAAAACACTGTGCTTTGGTGGTGGCTGTAGGACACATGACAACAGAAAACAAAAATATGTCTTTTGTGGTGTTACTTTGAAAGCTGCATGTTGCTCCATGTGACGAAGGAGATGCGGTCTCAGTGCAGCAGTGAAGTCACACTCAGTACATCTGAACTGCTTTCCTACAACAAAATAACATTTGATTTGATTTGCTGTGTATTAAGAAAAATACCACAGTATAAATAATCAAAGCCTCTGATATATTATCAATATCAGCATGAGTTTGTGCATAATTCATCAATGCACATTATACAAACAAATTATTTATTCAAATACTATATGGAAAAAGTTTACTTGATTAATAGTATATATTTTCTACAGAAACGCATCAGTGCACATGCGTGTTGTTTTTAATGTTAAAGCCATGTGAATAAAGGCTTTTAATCTAACAAGTAAACATTTTCCATGTTATTATTTTATTGTAATTGTGATCAAGTAAATGCATCCTTTTTAATCCAAAAATGAACCACCCTAAGCTTAGGTACACAAGTCCAAATAACACTGCATGCAGTGTTAAACACAAAGAAAGAGACTCACCGTCTGCTGTGTGCATGAGCTTATGACTTTTCAGAGTGCATTTAGACTTGAACTTTTTTCCACAGAGGTCACAAAGATGTGTTTTCTCAGTACTGTGTCTATTCATGTGAGCTTTGAGGTTGCTTTTACTTCTTGAGGCATAATCACATTGTGAGCATTTGTACGGTTTCAGCCCTGGAGACATCAAGAGAACAAAAGCAGTATACTGAGGTGGTTCATTTAAGTGCATACGTTTGACAACAAGTTTAAAAAAAGACATAAAACCCACCTTCATGAGCCCATATGTGCTGCTGAAGATCTGCCCCATTCCTTGTGAAGAAACAATCACAGTACGGGCATTTGGAGGCTCGTTTCCCGATCACTCCTTTCACATGTACACGTATTCCCAACGTTTCCGAGATGTGGTTCAGAGACACATCTGTACAGCAACAGCACATTCATTCGTTTAGGGATCTTGTGGGACATTTGAGAGTGTTTTGTTTTGTTTGTCCTTACCTGGATGGTTGCTTTTAATATGCTCTCTAACTTTGTCCTCAGGAACAGACTCTTGACACACTGGGCATGTAAAACTTCTCTTGACCTAAAGATGAGAAAGAAATATGTTCTGATGAAGAGGCAATTTCCCCTATATCTCAAGAATAAGCAGACTACAGACACTCACTATGTCCGAATGGGTTCTGAGATGAGCCTGAAGCTTGTATTTGTCAGGTGTACAGTAAAGGCATCCTTCGGAGGGACACTTCAGCAGGATGTCCGAATGTCTCTGGATCACATGCCTCTTCAGGCAGTTTTTAGTGATGGAGGAATAATTGCACTGAGAACAGTAATGGAGGTGCTCTTTCGTGTGAGTTCGCACATGTGTATTGTAGTGCACCTGATACCAGAAAAGCTTACCTGTTAAGGGAATATTACAAAGAGCTATAGAAGGACAGGAGTTGGAGATGCTATTTATCAAGGATGCCCAACCCTGGTTCTGGAGATCTACCGAGCTGCAGAGTTCATTTTCAAATTTGCTACATCACCAATCTGCAATTATCAACAGGCTCCTGAAGATCTTAATTAGCTGGTTCAGTTGTTTAATCAGAGCTGAGCTTTCTCCAGGAACAGGATTGTGCACTCTTGTATCATATTTTAGATATTAGATATGCATACCACAGTATTCACATTCAAGGTCTCCGTACACTTTCCGAATCCGTTCAAACACTTCCATGTTAAGCTGTCGTTTTTGCATCTGCTCTACAATCTGCTTGAAAGCTGATATCTCTTCTTGCTCTGAACCGACTAATTCCTCATCGGCGTTAGTTTGTGGAACAATCACGTCTTCCTTGGTTTGTGGAAATGTATCCTTTGATATTAACTGCTCAGAGTGCGTTTGTGCTTTTTCAGGTGTCAAAGGTGCAGGTCCTCCAGCAGGATTCTGATCTTCTGTCATACTGCACTCCGTTTTAATTGGATCGTCTTGAAGTTTTTGGGCATTTATCGCATCTTCACAGGCCATCTCTTGTGTTATTGTCTCATTCATACTGTCTGAAATGGGATTTTCATCCTTTGAGTTCTGTACAAGAAGGTCTGACTCCACCACTAAACTATCAGAGCACTGAGTCTGAAGGTCCTCTTGAGCCATGCAAGTGATTTCTGTGGTTAACAGCTCCTGGGCATTGAGCTGTGACAGCTCTTCTGTGATCTTAAGCTCATCCTGATTCAACATGTCCTTCTGAATGTCATCGCCTGGTTTAAGCAAGCAAAAGCTGGAATTGATGGAGTTTGCAAAAGCTGAGGGTTCATCTGATTCCGGGTGGAACTCTCTGAGATGTGACCTTAGTCGCACAGAGCTGACAAATTTTTCCTGGCAAATGGCACACACGTAGATGAAGGGATGCTTTCGGATGTGGGCTTGCAAGGCTGGGAATTTGGTTGAGCCGTGATCGCAGAGTTCGCAGCCGAAGGGTCTCTCCTTGCCATGAACCATCATGTGACGGTCGCGCTCAAGCTCGTTCTTGAACTTGCGGTTGCATATTTGACAGATGTACAGAAGCTGTCTCTTGCCCTCCCTGGTCTGGAGGCTGTACTCATTGTAGGAGTCCTGTACCTTCTTGTCGTTCATGTCATGAGTCTCGCGGATGTGTTTTAGAAGGTTCTTCACGTCCGAGTATTTCTTCTTGCAGAATCGGCAGTGCTGCTTGATCTTCTTGTGCACTCGCTCCACGTGCACTTTGAGGTGTCCTTTGCTGAGGCAATGAAATGAGCACAGCTCACAGCTGAATTTCTCCCCGGTGTGTTTCCGCATGTGAACGCTAAGATTGGCCTTTATAGCGCTGGCGTAGTCACACTGCGGGCACTTGAATGGTTTCTCATTTGTGTGGATTCTTAAGTGAGCCTGCAGTGAATGTTTGAACTTGAAGACTTTATTGCAGTATTCACATGTGAAGATTTTAAGCTGCGTCTGTCCTAACCTGCATCGAGAGATATGATTTGGTAATATCATTGTACCAAATCATTTCACAAGATCAGTACAAATGATCAGTACAAACTCATTTTATATGTCAAATTGCTTTAGTCAGGGTCTCTCATATTTTGACACAATGAATTTCATTTTTTTTTCTTTTACATAACTTCAGTTAAAAAAATGTTAGTGGCAGATTAAATAAATGAATAATAAGTAAATTAATTAATTAATCCATAGAAATAACATAAATAAAATGTCATGTCTAGCAATTACATAATTACATAATCTATATTTACTATAGAAATTTCTATGATTTTATAGGTAGATAGACAGATAGATAGAATACACAAAGAATACATAAACACTACTATAAAAATTTCCATGACTTTTTCCTAATTTCCTGATATATCCAAATTACTTCTATATCATTTGTCTTTTTTTCCCCTTCTAAAGTTTTATTGCTTCTAAATTAATGCAATGGCAGTATAATTACTACATTAATACTGTGTCCTTTGGTGCTAAATCTAAAATGTGGATGTGGATAAATCACGAAATATAAACCTGTTTGATTTGAGGGGTTCTTCATAAGCAGCTTGCTGAATGGCATATTCCTGGTATCCCCTTTTCACTGCTGCCTCCTGGGACCCTGCGTCTGCAACAGTCTGGGTGGACGGTTCAGCTGGAGCTGCTTCAATAGGAACTATCTTAGAGGCACCTGCAATAAAACAAAACTCACAGTTAGCTGAAATGCTTCCCTCAGCTATTAAAGCACCTGACATCACATGTACATCTCACCAGGCATGGCCTCGTGACTGGTAAGGACCACACTGATAATAGGGTTTTTGTTGCTGCTTGCTGATTCAGGGTCCTTTGCACTGGACAGCTTATCTGTCCGCATCACGCAAGCTTTCTTTGGTGTCCTCTCTTTCTCCTCCTCTTCATCACTGATTTTATTTGCATCAGTATTATTACCTGAGCAATAAAGTTGACAGGTGAAACGTGTGGCAGTTCAGAAAGCAGAAAGAGCTACAACATTAACCAGCATGAATTTGTACCATTGTACTCTATATCATCAGCGGCCTCTTTCAGTCCTACGAAGCAAATGTGTTTGGAGATTTGTCGCCTGTTGCTGAACACGCGATTGCATTTCTTGCACTCCAGATCACTGCCATCCGCCCTTGGCTCTTCAGCTACTGCCAGCGGCTGTATTTCTGTGGACTCTTTCTCCTGCTGATTGGGTGTATTTTTCAGGACCTTTTCTGGTTGGACTTTCTTAGTAGAGCCTTTTGGTCTTCCACGCTTTCTTTTCACAACAACTTCTGTATGATAAACAAGACATTCTTATTTTCCAATGCTTTTAAAATTATTATTATTATTTTTTTAAAACATAGGATTATGAAAATTAAGCTTAAATCAGCTTAAATTGTAACTTTAAGCTTAAATCAGCTTGACATGAAGAAGCTTTAGATGTATGAAGTTGTAATGTAAAAATCCTGCCTGAGGTATGTTCTCAGAATGGTGTTGTGTTTTTGGAAAACTTTTAATATATATAAACAGTGTGTTATTCAAATCAGCTTGACATTGTAATAGTCTGTCTCTAATTACATTATTTTCAGTGTTTCGGATCTTAATAATGCCCAATACAGGTTGATTTCTGAGTTCAAAGCTGCTTACCTGAACTCTGTGGCTCCTGAGTTGTTAAAGGCTTAAGTGCTATAATACAAGTGTCAGGATCACCTCCTTCATTGGAGTGAGTCTCATTAACATGAGACAGCAGCAATGGTTTACTGGGAGAGAACAAGTTGCATATTTTGCACATGAAGACTGAAGAAACGTCTGTGAATGTAAAAACAGCAGCTTAAGTCTTTATTCAGTTTATTATTTGTAAAAATGTGCCCAGGTGAATTTACAGTTAAGTTATAAAGTCTCTCCTGGCTTTTAATTTGCCAAGTACTAAGATTTATCATGTATCCTTCAAAAAGTAGCATACATACTACTATGCAGGTTATTATAGGAAAATTATATAAGGCTCTAAAGATATGTAATATCTAACTATATTTACTTATTATTTGTTTTCTACATGTAAATCATTTTGTTTACAATTTGTGAGTTTTAAAACCCTTCCCCCGCAGAATTCACTGGAGTAATAATTCAAAAGTATCAGGGAGCCCTTTCAAAATAAGAGCGTCTAATAATTTTCATTTCTAACACTTTTAAATCAGGAATATATTTATTAACACTGATATTAATATGCATATTGATTAGTAGTTGCAGTTTAGCTTCAGTTCATTACAACACTGTTAATTTATCTGCGATGGGGTTCTTCAAACAAGATGCAATAGATGGCATGCAATAATACAGTTCATAAACAAGTTACTAAACTGCACACAAAGACTGATTTTTCAAGAGCAAAGGCGTGTTGTATTACGTTTAATTATACTGTTAAACCCCCGGGTTTTTCCTAAAGGAACCCAATAATATTCCCTGACATCTCATTTTTGTAAACTCGCGACCAGTTTCGTGTTTTTCTCTGAGGCACTGGAAATGGTTTTCATTAAATAAGATGACGTTTATGCTCAAAGGGCTGGAAAATGTATTATTTCAACAAAGAACTGTAAACAGCGGACACAAAACTGAATTTATGTATAAAGCATCCTCTGGCAAAAGTAACTTTTGCTGGTGCAAGCCACTAGTTTTACCTAATTTATTTGTCTCCTTAGCGAATCGTCGGAACTAGCCGTTTCCTCGAAGCGCAGTTATCCTGAAAATCACGTTTTTGCTTACCTGCTTGCACTGGATCCATTCTTTTTAAATCAGCAATAGCTAAAACAGCCTCGAAAATGATTTAACCGTTGTTTGTATTGTCAGAGAGCAATTTAAATGCATTCGTTATACTTAAATTACTTCTGCAGAGGTTTCTGTCGAATCTGCGATAACAAATATGGCGGATGGATCTTCGTCTTCAAGCAAAAAAAAAAAAAAAGCATCTGTGTCGAAGCGCGCGCCACCTGCGGCCTGGAGCTCATTTTGCCCTACTCGGATTATCTTGGAGGTTAAACCTGCTGTGTTCTTGTAATCAGTAATGCGACATTCAGACATTTTTCCCTAATGTGAACTTAATGTTTAAACCCTTATCAAAATGACAGAGGTGTACATGTGCATTATATATTAGTATAGCAGCTCGACTCCTCAACAAGAACCTCAGTTAAATCAATAATTATTAATAACAATACACATTCATTTTATTAAAAAGTGTTTATTTGGGTAAATGATATTCACAATGAAGTAAAACAGAATAAAAACAGCTTAATTATTTTGTCCTTTCAGCATTCGTGTTTTTTCCTCTCAATCAAGTAAAGTGTCCTACATGCCAGAGGAGCTCCAGTCAGTCACAGCAAACACCCTCCCCCCAGCCTCGTCTGCAGATTACAGCTGAGTGTAGGATGTTTACAACGACTACACTGGAATATTAGCACAGAAAACATTACAGATGTCAAGAGATCCAGATGGCGCACGCGTAAACAAGTTAACATGTACATATAGTTGTTATTAAGTTATTATTAAGTTGCTACACAACATTTAGGACGCAATATTGTTTAATTAAACACACATATCAAGACGAAAGAACCGGACGATGGCAGCAAACATCCAACTGAAAGCTTGTTTTACGGATAGCACAGCTTCCAGTCGGGGATGTTTACAGGCATGAACAACCAGCATATAAAAACGACACACAAAGATGGAAAATAAACAGACAAACCAAGCGAAATAAGTATAGTTTAAGTGAATTCTTATATGGACACCACGGAAATGTTTGTGGTGAGTTTGCTGCCCCCTACAGTCCACCCGAGCAGTGAAAATACAGCAAAAGCCGAGTTGAAAGTTAAAGGTCCTCTCTCCTTCACGTCAATGACAAAGAGACCGCGATGAGGAATAAGACCTCGCAGATTTGAACAGACACACGATCTAATCACAGACGTTTAATGCAAATATGCTTGCGTCGATTAAGACACTATTTCCGTCTTCAACACAAAGTTATGAATTTAAAACAACACCTGGAAGTGCGGTCTCTACATATGAGCATCACCGTAAAAAAACAGCCCAGTGCGACCCGAGTTTGAGCGAAACAAAATAACAACAACAACAACAACAAAAAGACTCGTATTTGTAGACTGACATTGAGTCAACCTTGTTTTTTCTGCTTGGGAATACGAAAATCGGTCAGTTTTGAGACAGTCTCGAGCACAATCTACCGCACGTAACGAGTTGTAATAATAAGAAGAACTTGCACCAAGTAAGCTTGTGTTGCTATCAGCTACCAAGTTGGGTGAAGAGGAAGCAAACAGTCAAGCCTTAGCTGCACTGCATTTTACACTCACAAAAGCGATCTAAAGAGCCATCCAGCCGTTGGGTTTGTGTCTAATACTGAACTGAGAGTTAGCAAAAGTCATTCTGCTTCTACACGGAACAACACAGCACGGCTAACTAACGGTAGCTATGCTCTACAGCTTTGCTCCAATTTACAGAAAACTAGCATGGACTGTCCTTCCCGCCGCGCCAGTACCTCGTAACATATGGATATCCTGTTCAATTTAGACAAAGCACCGCCGTTCAAGCGATAACGCGATTAACCCAGTTTATTACTGTGATTCCTCCGGCTTTTGCTGCAAAAAAAAAAAAACCTTTAGTCTCCGCCATTCCGAGCCTGTTTCCTTCCGTCTCTGGCTTGTCTTTAGTTTGACCTTTAGTTACCCGACACTAATATTGACGTAATTGTCATGGTAACAGGATCCCGCCTTCTACGTGCGGCCGCGTGCGTCCATGAAAGTTGCTGATGATGGAGGAAAAAAAACCTGGATAACAAGGAATCTGTTGTCATTGTGATTAAAGATAAAAGGTTTAATGACACGAAAACATCATGGAGAAATATGACATTGACAGTCAAACTTTTTTTTTTTTATCACCCTCACTTTGGACAAATAACTGCTTAAATGAAGATTAAAACACGATTTGAGACTCAATGACCTTTATTGTAAGCTCACGCTTTACATTTGCTTTATGCTGCAGTTGGTATTAAATTATGCACACATACGACATAAAAGGAAAAAGAAAGTCACATTCATAGGTTTTGCTGTAATGTTTTACATAACGGTCAGTGTATCTCAGTATGACCTTGTACTTTAACATATATAAAATAAGCTGTAATTCAGGCACAGCTGTTTTGATCACACTGGCTCACTCTTTTATAGTCACTGCAAGCCCTGGATATATGTTAGATCAAGTCCATTCACTTGTGTGTGTGTTCTGGAATTAACTATTAGCATTGGAAGAGGAGTTATTGCTAATTGACACCCATGCTATAGATAGACTATTGTAGGGGGGAAAAATAGCTGTGATCACAGCATCGTGTATGTGTGATTCACTCACTTTATATCAAGCATCTGTGTTGACGTATCTTTACGTGTTTCTCACTGAATGTAAATGTGTCTGTGTGTGTATGTCTCAAGCAGGCAGCTCCAAAGCACCTTCTTCCTCTCCATCCCCTCGGTTTGCACGAATCTCCATGAGCGTACGGGCAAATTTGCTCCAGTCGTCTGTATGTGACACGGCTAACTGCTAAAATAGAGATACAACCAACTTCTGCGTCACATCTTCACGGTAGAGCACAATTAGTTATTTGCACATTGTTTGATCATTCTGTGTATTTGAATTTGAGTGCAAATATTTATAATTCATCCGAATATTAGAGAGTGAGACACATGTGATACACTACTCAATGTAGGTGTTGTTACCTCTCCCACATCATAGATCCAAACACAGCCCTCTGAATCACCCACGGCCACCTCTCTGCCCCCTGATGCCCATCTGACCCGGTTCAGGGCACATCCTCCCTCCACTGTCACACTTGCCGACGGCACCTGGTACACACAGAAAACTTGTTTTGGGAGCAGAAATATAACTGTAATAACATTGTGTGGCAACACAATTTAGCTGCTATCTAATGTAGATCAAGCACACAGATATCAATTAAAGCCAATTCATGCAAATATATTGGGTAAGATACCCTCTCATACACCACCTTTTTTCCATGACTACAGATGTCACTCACATCTCAACACATTTATTCAGTGGTTATGTTCTTATTTTTGATTTGTCATGTGCACATATTAGATTTATTGTTTGAGGTTAAATGATATAATTATTTTCATTGGGTAATTGTGATCTATGAATTAATTTCATGTTGGATATTACAAGTTTTAGTGTACTTTGTTATTGGAGGATTTGTGGACATAGTAATTAATATAGATTTGTACTGTAACAATTATTGTTTTTCCAATTATTGAGTCCCAGTTGCATGTTTTGTTGATGTTTTATTATTTAATGTAATTATTACGATAACTCATGTTATTATTTAATTATAACATGAATTTTGAGTGGATCGTTTAATCTGAATTTATAGTTTATTGCTATTATGACATCCTTTTAATTATGAAATGGCCTGTGTATAATACAAAAAGTATATAGTGTATCACTCTGACTGAAATTCTTTTTTTTTAAATTTGATTTGTCATTATTCAATTAAAAAATACATTGCACTGAATCAAATTGCTTTTACAATAGTGTATAAAATTTCTGGGTCAGTAAGATTTGTTATACTTTTATTCTGCAAGGATGCATTGCATTTATCACAAGTGACAGTAAGACTTTCTTTCCATCAAAAATTCCTGAAAAAGTATCATGGTTCCAATGTATATATTATTTAATTTAATATGAATATTTTACATTAATGACACCTTTTTGGGGAAAAAAAACATTAAAAATAATATCAGATGACATATTCTGCAAGAATCAGATGACATCTGGGATAAATTTAACCCAGGGGTTTCTTGCCCCAAGTAGGGGGTCCTCCTATCCTAATATTAATTAAAGTATGAAATGAATGTTCTTCTTATATAATACAGAAGACAGATAACTGAGTAAAGAATGTAATGAGCTGCGGTGCCCCTGACCTCTGTGTAGTTGTTGAGATTCCAGAGGTCCAGACGACCATTGCCATCCACTGTAGCAAAGAGCGCTGGATGCACTGGAGACCACATGACATCATAAACATAGTCTGCATTGTCTTCAAAGGAATACAGGGGCTTGTTATGCTGTCAGAGAGATGGAATAGTTATGTAATGCTACATGATCAAAATACATATCGAGCAAGACATAAATTCCAAAACAACTCTTACCTTGGTTGACCACAGTTTGACCGTCCAGTCAAATGAGGAAGTGGTAAAGAGGTGGGAGAAGTCGACTGGACCCACAGCGTTATGGCAGCTGATTCCAGTCACAGGACCCTGATGCCCATCAAACATTTCACCAATACCAGCCTTACTGCATGGGACGAGTTAAGCAGGTTCAAGTTAATAGTAAAGTTGTTTTTCATTAAGAGTTTTTAATATACACAGATATCATTTAAAGAATACTTGACCCAAATATGAAAATCCTGCTATTAATATGTTATGCTGCATGAACGACCGACCTTCCATGGCGGGATGCTGTGTAAACGGTGCCCTCCTCACTTCCTACCACATAGTTATTCACATCACTTGCAGGGAAGGCCATACAAGTGACGGCCACCGGCTTTGACTTGTTGTAGATAAGCTCCATACTCTCCTGTGAGTAACAACAGATATATAATGTATTGTTTAATATCAGTCAGATCTCAAATGACAATAATTCAATCTGTCTAAATGTGTTATCTGGGCACCTGAGGCTGCGAGAGCATGTCCAGACTCCAGGAGCACATCTTGCCATCTGTGGATACTGTGATCAAGTTATTGGCGTTTTGCGTTCCGACCACATTCACACAGTATACAGGATGCTGCAAAAAACATGTGACAGTTTTGTCATCTATATTCTTTTAAGAATATTTTTTCCAAGACTAATAAGGGATTGTTTTGCCACACAATTAAAAACAGAGTCTTTAATTCTCATAAGATGCGTTTTGCAAAGTCTCTCAGGAATATCTTGAGGTTGAGTGCAGCTCTTCAGTTTCTGGGTCACCTCAGTGACCTGGCAACATTAGTGTTTTCAGCTCAGATTTTTAACCGTTAAACTGCCAACACACTGCATTCTGTTTTTAAACATTTTATCTGTGATTGATGGTCTTACAGTGTGTGCAGTTGCAGACAAGGGCGTCCGTTGCACTGGGGTCCTCCTGTGACTTCGGTTGTCCCACAGTGCTATCTGTCCTGAGTAAGTGCCGCCAATCACCAAGTTGGGATGAAACTGAGCAAAGCCAACTGACATCACTGAGGACTACAAGGGAAAACCATAAAATGCAGTATTGGTTGACATCAGCTTGCCCTCCATCAAGATCGATTTGAACAATGCGAGCATACAGACGATGAGCTGAGCAATGGGAGTTAATTTATAAGTGACATCAGTGCAAACAGAGAATGACGTGCATTAGTGAAGCAGACAACATTTGAGAGTTTAGCTCTATTGTTTGTGTATTTTAATAGAAACTCAATTTCGATTCAGGCTTTTTCATTAGAAGTTGATTACTCAAACGCATGCTCAGTATATAATTAAAAATAGTATTACAGTATATTGAAATGCTGCTGAAAGGAACAACATTCAGGCATTGAGGGTTATTTAATAGGAAGCAATGGGAATTCGAACCTGACAGTGGAATATGTATTCAGGGGTCGTCTTCTTATACTTCATATTCCAGACCAGCACAACTCCATCTGGCTCATGAGGTGCATCCTCATTAGTGTTGTATGAGGCCACTAGCAATTCAGGATACTGCAAATAGAATAACAGACTGAATACAATGTGCTACATGTCAATTTCATTATACATATTGTGGATATGATATCATGGACCTATGCAATAAAGTCACTCTGGTTCTGAGGTTGTTTTATTTGTGAGTAACACATTTGCATTAAGCATGCTTATATTCAGTGCTGGCTAGATTACTTGCAAATTGGAGTCTGTTACCGAATAAAGATTGCATGACAAAAACTGTAGTTAATGAAATCTGTTGGATTACAGATATTAGACAATGTATTCTGACTAATTTTTACTTACTGTAAGATTGTTTTTTTTTTTGGATCTAACACATTTATCACATAGATTTGAATGGGATTGCTACGTATAAAAACAGAGAGAATGAAAATATGTTACAATCTTTGCTATCATCATGAAGTGCATTAAACATCAAACTGGGGTTTGTGAAAGAACTGCAGGGGTTTTGTGAGCTTGTGATAAGTTAATAATTATTATGAAATCATAAAAATGTCAAATTAAAATAAATAAATAATTCCACAAAATTGAAAGATTCTCAATGTGTACAAGAGGTGAAGATTTTTAGAATGAAAATTTTTAAAGAGAAAAAAAATAAGAATTAGGGTGAATCAATAAATGATTAATAATTACCCACCACTGTGTGAATAATATGTAATCATGTCATCCATAAAAGTAACTGTAATCTGTTTATAAGCATCGTACTGGAGTCTGATTATGTAATCCAGATTACAAATAATCAGTTACTAACCAGCACTGCCTATATTAATGCAGTTTATTAATAAAGTACCTGTGGTGACCAATCCAAGGAAGTGACGACTCGATGTTTGGACCAATGCTCATCATAGAAATGTCGATTAAAAGACAAGTTTGATCCGGCTTGCATGTCCCTGATAAAAAAACAAACCTTTGCATTCTGATACAACCATCCAAAGCAAATTACAGTAAGTTTCCCAGGAGTCACTTGAGGTTGAGTGCAACTCTTGAGTTTCTGGGTCACCTCCTTAACCCTGATTTCAAACCATTAAGCGATCATCATCCTACATTAGGTTAAACAAACCTGTCTAGTACCATCAAATGAATAACTTTTCTGTAATCATGTGGGACTCTGTGTGTGTTTGACTGTTACATAAGCCTCGGCTGACCCTTCTTTGTCCTCCATATCTCGCCCACTGTAGTCAAAGAAGATGTCCGTATCCTCGGCCAGCACACGCTCCATTACACTGATGCTTCGGTCGAAGAAAAACAGGAAATCCTCTGAATGAATAATCTGCTCTTTCTCCTCGTTGGTCAGTTCTCTAGGTTGATCTAAGGCACACATATTCATACAGCTCTGTATAGATGTTATACTTCTTTTAAAAATTGTATTATTATTATTATTTATTTTTTTTAAACTGTGATTCTTCTTGCCTTCTTCGGCCTCCTGAGCATTCTCCTCCTCCAGCTGCTGTGGCACAGGTTCAGCTTTGGTCACTGAAAGCTCCTCATCCTCCTCCTCTGTGGAAAACAGTCGTTGGAAATTTTAAGCAGCGAGGCATTTGTTTCATGGGTAAAGCCACTATTAAGTTGTATATCCATATTAATTATTAAATAGAGATAAAACAGCTCTTTACCTTCAGGCTGATCAGATGCCACAGGAGTCTGTGTCTCTTTAGAGTATGTCACCTGTTCTTTTGGCATGAAATCAATCTGAACAATTTTTGATGCACCAAGCCTTTGCATCCTGCACCTAAGAAAGCAAGCCCAAACTATTTTAATGTGTTGTTTTCATTTTGTTTGTTTGTTTGCCTTGGACCTGTAAGCATTTACCTACCCTCAAGTTGTGAGCGTCTTTCTTCTGTTGAACAATAAGATATTTTAAAGAAAGTGGGCAACCAAACCTCACTGACTTCCACATGTACGGAAAAAAATCTATGGAAGTCAATGGGGACCAGAAACTGTTTAGTTAACCACACTCTTTAAAATATCTTCTTTTATGTTCATCAGAAGAAACAAATTTATTTAGGTTTCTAACATCTTGAGGGTGAGTAAATGGCAGAATTTTCTGTTATATTTCTCTGTTGACACTCAATGTTTTCTGTATCATGTTTAATAATGAGAACGAAATTTGAGGTGGGAGTCTCACCCATGAACCGAATCTGCAAGAAGTTGAAGAGCTGAGGGGTCGGTGTCCCACTGTAACGTCCTAGAGAGGTCAGAAGAATACATCATATAATGGTTAGGAGGCATGAGACTAAGAGCATGCATGATTAGGCCCTGCAGCTTCACCCTCTTTCATGCATGATTACACGAGATAACACGCTGTCTCTTAGATGAGATCACATATAGACTGTGGCATCATACTCTAAACCAGCTACAACAAAACCACATCCACTGATGGGTGATGCATCAACAAATGCAAGGACCTAACAATGAATAGTCAATAGTTCTCCTTACCGATATCTGATGTCCCCAACAAAAGATGTAGGGAAAAGGAAAAACATTAGACTTAGTCTCAAGGTGATTACAGAAATAAAATAATAATAATAATAATAAAATAGCTTAAAACTTGCATGAATCATGTCAGTTTTGACTTAAGAAACAATGCACAACTATCCTAAAATAAATCATATTATCCATCAAATAATTTTCTCATAAAATATTTAATTCCCCTAAATAATGCATAAAATAAATTATAATGCATAATATTAATTAAACTGCTATTGTGAGAGACCCTCTTCTTAAAATATGAAAGCAGTTAAATATACTACATAAAGAGCCAAATATACTGTGTGAAGAAAAAACATGATATGCAAAATGAATACAAATAAAATCTAATTTTATTCAAATAAATACTGAAATTAAAATAAATAAAGAAATAATGAATATTTGTATTGGTGTATTTTTTTCAGGTCATTGTTATAATATGGTTTGATAAATCTGAAGAGAAATTCACAATTCATATATTTTTTTTTTTTTTCCTGAATGTTACTAAATTTTTTCTCCTCAAATTTGCCACAGACCTCCTAGAACATTTGTAGAATTCAGTTTGAAAACTCCTGCATTAAAACACTCCTCCATATACATTCATATATCAGCGAATATAAAAATATTTCAAAATGGATTAAAGATTATCTATACAGTATATAGTTTGGTGTACAAACAGCAAATACCCATGCAGATTTCATACCTTCCCACTGTTCCTCCATCTATGGACTCCTGACTTCCAGTTTCACTGGGTGGGCTCACTGATTGCGAAGAGGGAGACATAGGGGTTGGGACTAAATAATGAAAATAACAGGTATCCCATGTTAAAAGCTGCAGTGGCTGCACTGATGGCCAGCAGTGGCAGACACAGGCAAATCAAAATGAACAGAATGGATTGAAATGGTCAAATCAAAGAAAAAAAATCCAAAAGGAAAAACAACAGGAGAGATTGTCAAGCGAATTTCACTTCTCTCTATGATGTTAAAAATTTGATACAATCTTTTAATCATCTCATCTAATTATATGATTACAATTTTACAGCAAATACCACCTTATAAATCTAACTGAGCTTGAGTCAAGTCTGCTTCAAGTACAGCCAAAGTGTAAATGGCATGAGTTCAATAAACTGTAAATAAAATACTGTAACATCTTTATATTCATATAGTTCAAAGTGTAGTAATTGTTTTAGGGATGAATCCATGACCTAACTTATATATAAATCTGAAATTACCTAAAATCTGATCGGATTTACATCTAGCAAAAAAATTGTGAGAGGTCACAAGACATTCAAGCAAAGAAGATCAAAAAAAAAAAAAAAAAAAAAAAAAAAACTGGACGCAAATACAGGCTGAAGCGACATGCCCTTTAAACCAGCACAAATTGGTCTAACATGAACCATACTCTTGTGAAAAAGATGTGTGCTTTTGAAAAAAAACTGCATTTGATAATATTAACTGCAACTGATAATATAAATAAAAACTGCCCCTTACATATACTTATAAGTATAATAACCCACTTAAAAGATGCACTAATTATGCTTCAAAGTACACATATATTGATGTGTTGACTAATGTACTAAAATGCAAAGTACTTGATTAATTATAACTGTAGTGTTATTTGATATTATATTTCAAGTTAATATATGTTAAATGTACTAAACTGCAAGATCACAATTGCAAATACATAATATACAAATTTCAAAAGAAGTTGATTTTAGATTACTATAAAAGCTTGTCAATGCATTCAGCAGACACTAAAAAGTCATTTTAAAGACACTAGAAGTAATTATGAAACTACATGTAAAAAGTTTTGCTTAAGTGGTTTACAAAGCACTCAGCTTAGCTAAGTTCAGCTAATTGCATTCATTATAAATTTAAACTATAATATACGTATATTTTATTTAATTACAGTTAACTTAATTCAGTGTCCAAAACAATACATTGTAGCAATACTCAAATATAATCGCTAAGTATATTAAGTATACTCTTTTTAAAACTATACTGTAGGCCTATTCTTTTTCACAAGGTTAGGGGAAGCCCTGGTATAGCACTACAGACTGCCGAGTGAGATTTTGCATTATTAAATACTTTTGCTGATTCCTTTTCTCATTTCATTCAAGCAGGTGGCATGCACATTCATAAAGATGCATCTCACTCATATTATGCGCATGCACAGACAGCTGTATGTTCAGTATCACATACCTAAAGGTGGTTCTGGTGAAATTCCAATGCTCTGCAGGAGCGCCTCTGTCTCTCTTCTCTTTCTGTCCAGGTCCGAGTCCTCTGACACATTCTCGGCCCTCTGAAGCATCTCAGACTGCATCACAGGTCAATCATTGAGCGCCACTTAAGAAATATTTACAGGTGATAAAATGATAAATGGCTATTATATCGAACAAAAACAGCAACTACCTCTTTTTTCTTTCTCTCTTCCTCCTTTCTTTTTTTCTCCTCTCGAATCTGGGCTAAGCGCTGCTTTTTGCGCTCAAGCTCAGCTTTCAGGTCACTTCTATCAGCCATCTTCTGTGTCGTTCAATCTATGTATAGTATGAACAATTTTAGTTTTCATTTTAGGACTCGTGCATGAACGTTGTCATGTCTTAACATACATTAACTCTGCCACACAAACTTTCGACAGAGAGAGACACATTAGAGACCATCTGTCATTTTGTAAAGGTATGTTCTGTGTCTACATTATGCATTTGGCTGAAGTTAAATACATCCAGCTTAATTGTAACATTAACTGAGAAGATCAGCCTTTGTAGAGCACCATTAGTCTAATGGACAGACACATATTGTGTCTGAATTAACACTAAATACCATATAAATTGACAAATTTTGGATTTATTTTAAAGCAAACTAACTGCAACAATACATCTGTAATATATTAACAAATTAGCAAATGAATTCAAACTAAAATACGTAATCTACACTTGTTTGTAAATCTGTTTGGTGAACCTCCTACACTTAGAATAAAAAATGGATGTGGAAAATTACATTATAATAGATTGCATACTATCCTTAAATTCTGCAATGAGAATTTAGTGATTGCGGTCCATAAATACACTACCGACAAGAGATAAAAACAGAAAAACACATAGGCAAGTAAACTAAAAACAATATCTTGTTCATTCACAAAAGGGTGTCGTTGCATTTCAATGAATCCGCGACAAAGCCTGTTGTAAGCTATATGATATAACGTAATAATTGAACTATACCGTCTTTTTTATTTCGACCCAACAAGGACAAAGTCTGCTGCGCTTTATCGCGTAAAAACTGAAATAAGAGGCTATAAATCTACACATGAGCATCAACAGCTAAACGAATACACAAAGCATCAGCAGTTCACTTCAGTCTCATCAGCACCCAAAGCCGGAAGTGGTCAATGCCGCCGCTACGTCATCAACACCTCCCAGCAACAGCGGTTTCGTCGTCGTCAGAAATCAGATGAATGTTTTACAACTTCGTGAAAACATTTGAATGTGTTTATGACCATAGCTATATAAGTTTATGGCGCCCAAAAATGCAGTCTCGTTGGTGGACACGCTATTTTTTAAAAACACATCAGAAAAAGCTTTCCGGTAAAACAGCGTATACGTTTTTTAAAATAATACTTTGATTTAGCAATGATGCATTAAACTTATCAAAAGTGACAGTAAAAACAATTATAATGTTACAGAAGATTTTTATTTTTCAAATAAACGCTGGTCTTTTGATCAAAGTGTCCTGAAAATTGTGAGAAAAAAAAACTGCTAAGAAAGAAAAACCGTAGTGTTGCCATCACAAGAATAAATTAAATTTTAAAATATATAACTATATTAAACTACATCAAACTATTTTAAATTGTATTAATATTTTAATATATTTTGCTGTATTTTTATCAAATATATGCAACCGTGATGGGCATAAAACAATTATTTTAAAAACATTAAAATCAGCATTTCCATTACAGGAATACATAAAAAAAAAAAAAAAAAAAAAAAAATTATTAAATTGAATATTTAAATGTAATGAAAAGTAAATAAATAGTTAAAACTGTTAAATTATATTACATATTTTTTATTAAAATTTATTGACATTTTTTATTTTTAAATACAAAAACGTGAAAAAGATAATACAAAACAAAAAACAAATAATAAAATACATTTACAAAATATTAGAACTATCATCAGAATAAATCTGAAATCAATGAATAATGTCCAGATTAGCGTCGTTGTAAAGCAAACATAAGCTGAGCATGCTTCTCATATGATCTAAAATGATTTTCTTTCAGATCCTCTTGAACTTGTGCCTGGTTCCACACACACTGGTTGGCGGTCAGTGAGAGTGTCCAGAGCTAGTTGAGGGTGAGATGAAGTCAGCCGCTCTGGCTCTGGCAGCTAATTTCGTCCTCAGTTCTCTGATTTCCTGCATCAACTCCCTTTCCTTAGAGTCGAGCTCCCCTCGGCCACGATCTAAAGAAACTATAAAGCAGCAGTGCACATCTTATCGCTTGTTGCTTCATTAAATCATGTTTGGTTATGACAGTAAAACTCGATGTTTATACTAATAATACTCACAGCCAGTAGAATCGTCTGACTTATTGATCAAGGAAATATTGGTGGTCTCACTCTGGATCTTGTGCAGCAGGCCTCTCGTAGAGCAGGGAGATCTGAGTCTCTTATGATGATCTACAAACACACACAGAGATCTTGATTACCTCCTGTTAGCATCTAAAGTTTAATAGACTTTTTCAACTTATTGTATCCTCACAAGGAAGTCATTTTAAAACTCTACTCATGTTTCAATCAAATCTGTTACTACATTTTGTGAGAAGTGTTTGTCTTAACTCACTTAATGAATCCTCTAGATTCTTTTGCAGCTCGTCATGTTTCTCAGTCTCTTCTGTTTCCTGAAAGATAAGAGACCTCCGCTGGGCGGCCACCCGTCTTTCCTCCTCCAGTTTAGCTTGCTTAGCTACTACATCATCCCACTGGGACCGAAACAATGTCATTGGTCTTTTGCATGTTGTATTAAAAGGAAATTATATTTTTAATGAAATTTGTCTACCTGATTCAGCAAACAAAACACTACAGGTGCAGTCACATTAACCATTTTCATTGGGAATTGTGTGTGAGGGTGAAAGTTTCACAACAGGTTTAAGTTGGTCACGTGGATTCACCACGATGACCAACAGAAAGCTGCTTGGTTTGAAAGTGACTTCTGTTTCAGCTATGCTACATTCATCACTACCGTACTGACAATATGCAATGGACATATAGTGTTTCATAATGTGACAGCGCCTTTAACATGTGAATTCTCACCTGCTTTCCCTCCGCTTCCAGCATCAGCTGGACTACTTCTTCCTCTTTAGCATGTGTTTGTTTGCTGAGATTCACAAGTCGCTCTCTTTGCTTCTCCTGTCTCTCCTTTGCTTTTTCCAGTCGCTTGATCACCTCGGCTTGCCAATCAGCGTCCACTTCCATCTGTCCCACCTCTGCCAGAGACTCTTCCAGCATTAAATAGTTTCAACTTTCAAAATTAGTCTCATCCAAACTTTACTCAACTGCAACACACAAGTCTGTTAAGCAAAAAGAAAGGAAATACAGAAAGGAAGCAGGAGCAGGGTGGAGTAAGATGTCTGACAAAGATAATCATATGTACTCCATGAAAATTGTAGTGAGACATACCTTCTTGTTTGTTTGGCTGACATCTGCATTTGTCTGAATGAAGTTCTGAAATGTAGAATCTTCGATCTCAGCCCTGCGTCTCCTCGTATCCACTTCTGCTCTCACTGTTTGACTCACTCGCTCTTGCTCTTTGGCCAGTTGCTAGTAGCCAAAACATAATGATTAGATATGACCTCAGGAGTGTGCTCCTGGAGGCCCACCTTACAGCAGAATTAAACTCTAACCCTAATTAAACACACCCAAACCAGCTAATCTTCAGGATTACATGACACTTCCTGGTAGGTGAGTTGGGGCAGGTTAGAGCTAAACTCTGCATGAAGATATCCAACTAGGAGAAGGACTGGACACTCCTAGTACATCAACATTACAAACATTATAAAGTTTTTATAGGGGCCAACCTGTTCAAACAGTTGTCTCTGGGCATCCAGTTCCATCTGTCTCACTTCTATATCTTGAACGGCGGCTGCCGTCTCCTGATCTCGCAGCACCATCTGAGTACAGCAAAAATGTAAAGAACCTGCGAAAATAACTTTACACAACTCCTACCTGCCTTTCTAAATGAAACAAAAAGCCTTTATAAAAACATTTACTATTTGTGAAACACAATACCATTGAAAAGTTTGGGGTCAGTAAGTTTTTTTGTTTGTTTGTTTTGTTATGGGATTTGAATTTGTTGTGAATTGTGAAGTTCAAAAGTTTTGGGTTGATCTTTTTTTATATAAGAGGTCTTTGTACCATTAAAACTTCCTGCAAGTTTCATAGCTTAAGACGTCCTCCCCATTATAAACGAGCCATTTATTTAATCAAGCTCTAAATACAGCTCGTTCTGGATCCATGGTAAGAAGTGACGTCACGGTGCAAAGTGACGTTCCAACCATTTGCATATGACCGCCTCCAGCACAAGACAACTACGCTCATTTCGTATCGTTGTCGCGCCGCGCGCCTCACAAGTGTTCAGTCGACGGACAGCAAGTGGGTCTGTGTACAGGAAAATTACAATGCCACGCAGATGTGCTCAAACATATAAGGTTTTATCATTGCAAGAGCCATCGCTTCGAATGCATCACCCGCTACTAAACAGTTACGCTCAATCCACAAATGTTCTGGCTGGGGGCGTTAATAATTGATCCATAGGCGCTGTCGTTAGCCAATCATAACAATGGGCGTTAACACTGAACTCTTAAAGGGGAAACAACCCAAAAAACAGACAGTTTGAATCAAAGGATGAGAAACAGGGTGGGAAAATGTCATAATTCACTACATTTTAAAAGTTAAAAAAAAAAAAACTATAGTAATACTATTATTGCACCTATGGAACCATAATAATAAAATAAAAAAAACCATGTCATGACCCCTTTAACTGTATTCAGTATATTGGTATTTTATAATGTTACAAAATACTTTGTTTTGTTTTTTTCAAAAATTTTTTAGTTTGTTTTTCATTTTGATTTAATCCTGAAAAAATGCAGTAGAGTTTTCATAAAAATACTAAGCAGCACAACTGTTCAACATAATAAATGTTTCATGAGCACCAAATCGGCATATTAGAAAGATTTGTGGAGGATCATGTGACACTGAAGACTGGAGTAATAAACTGAATTTTATATATTAAAATACAGAAAAGTTGTTTTAAATTGGAATAATATTTCACAATACTATTTTTTTTATATTGTTGATCACGTAAATGTAGCCTTGATGAACATGACTTCATTCAAAAAATTAAAATCTTACCAACCTCAAACTTTTGAACCAGAGAGTAATATGATGAATTTACCTAATCAGAAGTACAGTAACAACACACAAGTACCTTTCTCTGGATCTCATCATCAAGTCTCTTGAGCTGGATTCTGCGCTGATCTTGCTGGTGCTTAAGAAAACGTCTTCTAGAAGAATCAATCAGATTGAGCTCCTTCACCTTCAGCTCACGCTTCATAGCAGCCAATCTGAGCAGAGAAGGTAACGTCAGGTGAACTGTAAGCATGTGTGAATCTTCAACATTGACATACTGTAGGTCATTAGCAAGAATTCTGGCAGATGGAGGGAGACCCACCTGGCTCTCTGTTGAGCAAGTTTACTTTCCTCCTCCTGTAGGATCCTTCTACGTTGCTCTTCTCCTTGCAGTAGCAACTCCTGCTGTTTGTACCAGGCCTCAAACTCAGCCTGCTGTCTGACCGCTTCAGCGTGCAGCTCCTGAACCTCTTGTCTTTACAGACAAACACAAGAAGAAAATGTGTAAAGTTTGGTAAAATGTGCAGTGAATATGAAATTCTCCATTCATTACACATGAATAAATGTTTGCACCTCTCCCTTAGATATTCTACTTCTTGTTGCCGGATCCTCTCACGTTCTTGAGACTGGTACTCCACTATAAAGGTGGGGTATTTGTTGAAAATGGGGTACTGCCCCTGTGTCAGAGGTTCAAAGTCACTCAGCGCAGAGCTGGGATGGATGTCCGCAGGGGTGCTGTCCATCAACCGATAGGCTTCCTTCAGCATAGCACTGATGTCCAAGCTATTCCTATGATGGAAAAAGTACTACATGGGAGAAGAAAAAAAAATGAAAGAAATGGATGTATGGATTTATGGAAATGAATTTATACATTCGTTAATAGTAATAATAATAAATAAACATAAACAAACATACATAACCATTACGCTGACCAAGGCTGCATTTATTTGATTAAAAATACCATAAAATCAGTAATATTGCAAATTATTATTACAAATTTAATAACCATTTTCTATTTTATTATATTTTAAACTGTAACTAATTCCTGTGATTGCAAAGCTGAAATTTTAGAAGCCTTCACTCCAGTCTTCATACTCACACAATCCTTCAGAAATAATTCTAATTATGTTGATTTGTTGTTCAAAAATGATTTATTATTATTATCCATGTTTCAGAACGCTTTAATATTTTTGTGCTAAAAATTTTTGAGGATTCTTTGATGAACAAAGTTCAAAAGAATAGCACTTATTTGAAATACATTGTTACAAAAAATGGCTTTACTGTCACTTTTGTTTAATGTAATGTGCCCTTGCTGAATAAAAGTGTGTAATTAAAGTTACATTTAATAATAAAATTAAAAAAAAATTACAGACACATACACACACGCAAAAAAATATCATAAATATGTCTGAAGTTATACCTCAAAGTCCTTCCTTTCAGTACAAAGCAGCAGTGGTGCTCTGCAGCAGGTGACATATGCCACCACAGCCATTAGAAGAAATGAAGGATGATTTGAGAAAACATTGTCAAACAGTTTCAGCCACTCTTCTCTCATCAGAACCTCAGAGAACAGGGTCTCCAGAAGAGGCCATGCATACAGCTGGAGAGGAAAAGCATGGTGTGTAGGGCATTCGCTTTATCTTTGGCTTCAAGATTAAATTCTTTGAAAGTCAAAGTCTATGTCATGTAAACATTTATGTTAAAGTCTTTTACCTGTGAGGTAACGCCACAAGCAACAAAATGTTGAAGCAACTCTTTATCATGATGGGCCAGCACATTTTCAGCCAGACTCAGCACATTGAGTGGAGGGTTGGGAAAGTACTCAAACCAGTGCTGGCACCAGTTCACTGTAAAAGAGCAATTCAAGACACAAAGTCTCTCAGCTGTGGACCGAATCATTGAATCACTGCCAAAGAGACCAGTGGGACATCACCCAACACCACACTACTGTCCTGCACTACCTACCAATGATGGTGGCCACTACTTCAAAGCAGATCAGTGGATTGTTCTCGAACAGCTTGACAAATGGGAAGGCCAGCAGAGGGAGATAATCAGTCTCTCCAAAGACGGCAGCCCAGTGAGCAAGAGCAGACAGCACTCTGCCAGGTTGGAAATGAAAAGATATACTTAAATGTAATTTAAGTTACTGACATTAACAATATGGTGGGCAAATCTATATGTATACAATTAAGTCAACTGATTGATGCTGTGTCCACCTCTGCAGGCCTCTCTGTAGTTTGTGGCTTTTGATGGGGTAGCGTTCCTGAAGGCACATGTATGCTGAATGCAGGCCTTTGTCAGTCAGACTGCTGAAAGCTGCATGGTTCTCAGGTAGATGCAACAGAGAACGCCAAATGAACATCCTGCCAGAAAACAAAAACACACACACACACACAAATAAAGCAGAGATGCTGACTACAGCTTCACATTAAACTGACAAAACATCATCTCTTCTGCATGACACATTTATTACGTTACCTGTATTTGGCTGGGTATTCTCCAAAGGCTCTTAGTAATGCTTGTAGCCTTTTCTTGTTAAGGCCATTAGGCAAATCATTCTACACAAAACAGATTAATTAGATATGATTATGATTGGGTCATAAGTTAAATAAGGAGTGTGAAATAAAAGAGAATGAGACAGAAGGTGCCATAGGCACCCAAACAACAAATAAATAAATTAATTAATTAAAATTATATTGAATAAAACTGAATATAAACAGAACCTCTTTGTCAGCCAATGTAGAAACAGCAGATGGTAAAACTTTGGATTGGATTCTGCGTCCTGATGTTTTCACAGGACGCTGACCTGCCCCAGTATGAACCTTCATTTTCAAACCTGATCCCTCACTGCTTTTGCCTTTAGTGACCCGTTTCAATAAAGGCTGGGGAGGCTACACAAACAAAACAGTGTGTGGTTGGTGAGAGTTTTTAATGTTTTTTTTAAATAAGTTTTTCTCATCAAGGCTGTATTTTTTTGACCACAATATTACTGTTTATACTGTATTATACTTTAATATATTTTAAAATGTAATTCATTCCTGTGATAGCAAAGCTATGTCACCATTACCCCTTTCTTCAGTGTCACATGATTTTTTATAAATCATTCTAATGAGCTGATTTAGTGTTCAAGAGATACAAGACATTTTTTCAGGATTTTTTGAATAATAGATTGTTCAAAAGAAAGACATTTATTTAAAATAGAACAAAAAATAACAATTTACCTTACTGATTTCTGGGGTGAGGCTTCGTACATCATAGATTCTGAGAGCACCGCTGTCCATCACAGCAACAATATGGTGGCCTTTAGGACAAATGGCTGCCAACATGATGGCATCCTCATGGGACCCTATTTCAAAGATCTGCTTGCATGACTGAATGTTGATAAAGCGCATGATGCCATCTTGGCTCAAAACCCCTAGAATCTGAGAAGAGTATATTACAGTATTAGTCATTTCCACAATAAACTGGATAATAATAGCTTTTTTAGGTTAGCAGACTACTGATCAGCACCTGGTTGGATCCACCATCAAAACTATCTGGAAGGAAATCCACAAATCTTACTGATTTGACTTCTGGAGGCATATGTATTACTCTCAAGAGCTGTCGACTGTCCAGACACCACAAATGGACCAAGTTGGAGCGTCCGGCAGCAGCAAGGGTTTTCCCATCTCTATAAAGAAACAAAACGATTACTTACAACACACTAGTCGGTGTGTCCCAAATTTACTGTCTAAGTATGTTGATATAAGCAGCTGACTAGGCTGATGATACACGGGGCAACTTTTTTGAGAAATATTTCAGTAGGTGATGATAAGCGGATGTGTTGGATTATTATTGTGTGGGAGAATTTTTTCTGTAGTGTATTCTGGGCCCGTCCTGTGGAACTGGCAGCTGATACTTGCAAAAAAGAGTGTCACTCTCCCAAGCAAAAATGGAGTCGTCACTAAAGCAGCTGAGAATGGTGTTGCTGTGTGGAAGGAAGAACACCTACAAAAAAACAAAACAAAAAAAACCAGAATGAGGTACTGACGTGGAGTTGTTATTATAATATGATGCTTATGTTCAGGTAAGTGACGTCTAACCTTTTGTATGCCAACAGACTGACGAACATTAAGCTTCCTCTTTCTCTGAAAGGTATCAAGGTTCCAGAGCTGAGCGGTGTCTGAGGAAGTGCTGATGGCGTAGCTGCCTGAACTGTGGATGGACAGGGAAGAAATGGCACCTTCGTGACCCCGCATCCAGCTCACTAGCTGTCTGGTGTCTGGGAAAAACAGTTTACCCTTCTTAGAAGAATAGTTAAACATTTGCAGGCCTTTATGAGAAACCTCTAATAACGGGTCTGACCTTTGTCAAAGCATTTAATGGAATAATCAGCCAGAGCAACCAGGAACTCTGTGGTTCTTCTCAAGTTGAACGCTAAAGCAGTACAGGCTTGGCCTGTTTTCTGGACCAGCTTGAATCTGTCGAAGGAGACAAACGAGAATATGAGATAAAGCAACAGAACTGAACACGTATTAAAAGATAAAAGGGAAAAATATAGTATATAACTTACCTGTTTCTGCTAATGTCAAACACATAAATATTGCCATGATGATCGCCAGCCAGAAACGACTCTCCTGTGGTGTCAAAAGCCACATGCAGGAATCGAACCGTCTTTGTTTGTCGAGCAGACGCGTTTCGGACCACAGTGGCCAAGACGCTGGTAACGTAACACATGGCGTTAAATGCAAAACTGAATCTGTTCTCATTGCATAAAACAGTTTGCTCCGAGCTGGTTCTTTCAGACTTACCCATATTTTGATGATACTGATTTTCTGTGCCATATTTTCCCATCTTCTCTGGACCCGATATCTGTAACTTGCATGTTTATCATCCACTTAGACTCGCCAACTACTCCAGCAAACAGCCTCCCGCCTCAAACGAGCATCGCAGCGGGAAGTTCAGTGACTGCAAACGATTTTCATAAATTCATTAATGAGTGTCTGTTATGCTCGTTTTTAAACCTTAATCTCATGTCGAGATTCGCTGTATTAGTACTAAAACATTTACGCTATTGCTAGTGTTTGTTAAATAAAGAACCAGGCAGCAAGACGCAAGTTTCAGTTAGAGGAAGTGACGTATGTAAACATTTTTTTAGCATTATGGGTATTGGAGTAATTGTGAGGAAATGTCACGTGACCGTATGTGCTCATATATATACATATTTACACACACACACACACACACACACACACACACATATGTATGTGTGTGCGTGACCCTGGACCACAAAACCAGTCATAAGGGTCAATTTTTTTTATTTTTTTTATTTAATTTTTAAAGATTTATACATCATCTGAAAGCTGAATAAATAATCTTTCCATTGATGTATTTGGCTGTGATACAACTATTTAAAAAATCTGGAATCTGAGGGTGCAAAAAATGAAAAATATTAAGAAAATCGCCTTTAAAGTTGTCCAAGAAATTCATATTACTGAAGAAAAATTACGTTTTGATATATTTACAGTAGAAAATTTAAAAAAATCTTCATGGAACATGATCTTTACTTAATATACTAATTATTTTTTACATAAAATAAAAATTGATAATTTTGACCCATACAGTGTATTGTTGACCATTGCTACAAATATCCCTGTGCTACTTATGACTGGTTTATATACATGTAAATATATATATATGTATGTATGTATGTATGTATAAACAATAATACAAATAAATTAATAAATAATGTTTAAATTTGACATTGAGTGGATGTGTGAATTGGCAAAAATTCTGATTTAATAGTTTTTATTACAAGTCCCCCTATATTTTTTAATTTGCAAAGGTAATTTAAAACACAGAAAATGTCTAAAAATACATGTCTAAATGAACATACTCTGCTATGAATTAAATATCATAAAAAGGACATTTATTTAGATCGCAGACCTCCTTGGACAAGGCTTTTAATGTCTGTGATTTCTCTCCACTGCTATGAGTTATATAAATATTTTAAGAAGATATTAATTAAGCCTTTACTTAACCAGGAAAGAACCTCACTGAGATTAAAAATCTCATTTACAGGAATGTCCTGGCCAAGATAGGTGGCCCAGTTATATAATGCAAATTGGTACTTATTTAAAGTAAAGACACTAAATTTTGTAATATTTTAGTCTAGACAGTTACACCAGCTGAGAGAGCACTCTAATTGGTTTAATTTCAAATTTTCAAAGAAATATTTCAAAATATTACTCCAGAATCATAAATGTGTGCTACATTCCTTCTTCAGTATACATAAAATGATTGTATGACATGACCTTACATGTCATATCACTTAGCAACATACATAAAATTATTAGAAATTCAAAAAAAAGTAATAAAGGGATACACTGAGATGCTATCAGAGAATATTTACTGAAACATCAGGAGTATCTGTCACAATTAATATCAATAGATATTAAGTTAAGTTACATATACAAATATTACTGAAAGACATTAGACTGTAAACAATACTTACGTATCATTACAGAAAGCTTAAGCTTATAAAAGACTTGCAATGTTTGCAATGTCTGTCAACATATTTGCTTTCATACATTTCTGTTGAACAAATAAATATGTGTGTACCCATTAAAACATGAGAAACAGTCAGTAGCAGTCATGTTCAGTAACAATCAAGGCAGTATCAAATATCATTGCCACCTCAAGGCACACAGGTTTAGAAAAATCCACGATAAAGGATAATGTTTCAGTGCGTTTGGCAGCACCTGCTGAGGACCTGAGCACTGGTCAGTTTAAAGCATATATTATGCTTTCAGTGTCCAATTATAGGTCAGGCCCGGTAAGGTGAGGTGACAATCTGCAGCTCTCCAAAACTGTGAGTCTGTTAACCAATCACTTCTGGCTCAGTCTCCGTATCCTCCTCAGCCTCCGAGTTCTCAGTGACTGTCATACTGTTATGGTCACCTATAATAACATACTCTATGTTGGATCTCTCCATGTGAACGCTGTTGACACTTATTGTGTCCTGCACCGGGATCAGTTGATCACTGCTCTGAATATCCGGCATTTCATTCACTGTTTGTAAAAAAAAATAAAATAATAAATGAATTAAATTTTTTTTTTTAATTATTATTATTATTCATATATACAATCATTTTTATAATACTCTGTTTAGGGTTTCTGCAGGTTTTATAAAGGTAAATTTAAAGACTTTTAAAGTCCATTTTTCAATAGAAGACAGACATTAATTAATAATGAGTTGAATACATCTGCTCTCAACCACTAAAATATGGAAAGAACTTTTACTGTTTCTTCTGATCACACTGTAAAAAAGTAATATATTAATCAGTATTTTGTCTTATTTTACACTGCAAATATCTAAAGATTCTTAAATGAAGGTACATTTACTTGAGAAGCAAAATGACATAAAACAGGAAGCTTTGTTTTCTGAGAAACTGATCAAAATGAAATGAGTTTTGATCAAATATCTGGCAATAGGCTCAGAAAAATCAACTTAATTCAGACAAAATAAACTACATTTTCATTCCCTGTTGACAGATGTTTGATTTTGCTGTTTTAAGCATTAATTCAAGTTATTTTCTGTAGTTGCTCAGAAAACAAGGCTTCATGTGCTCAATTTGCATATCAAGTAAATATATAATGATATATATATATATTTAATATAATGATGTTTAGATATTTGTATTGGAAAACAAGAAAATTACTCAGGAAGATTTATTATTTATTTGTTTGTTTGCAACTTTTAAGATTTTCTGCTCCAATTCAAGATCTATTCTCTGGCCTTCATTTTTGGAAGGGGTGAATTAAGACTTTTTAACACCTTTTTAAAACCTACAGAAACCCTGCTATTGTCTAAAATGATACTATTATTCTGATTCACGTGAGAAAAAGTAAATAATTTAATTTAAAAAATAGTATGAAATAGTTATATAGGTATTGTTTCCATTTTATATAAAATACAATAAACTGTTCATGCATATATTTATATAAAACCTCTATAACCCTAGAAGAATTTGACCTATATTTCCTGCTGCCCAGACACTTACCATCACTTGCATCATTCTGAGCGAGCAAAGAATGCTGGTCACAGGTAATGCATTGGCGATTGTTGTTCCCAATAATACAGTTGGTCAGGGAAGAGTTTTTTATGTTTATAATACAAGGTGTAAATTGCAATTTTTCTGAAAAGAGAAGTCAAAAAGAGAAGACAAAAAACAAAAGACATCAAATATAAGCAACGACATGACACATTACATCAAAGGGATGTAGGACAGCAAAACAAGGCTCTTAGTCATGCATGCTTTTGAGAAGTGAAGTATGCGGTTTTTTCATAGCAATACCTGTAATACCAAGTAGGTGAGGTAATCTTTCGAACAAGAATGAGACAACAACAGGAAGTAAGGTGGTATATTAACCACTGAACAAGGAATCACAAAATAATTTCTCTACTGACCCTGTTGAAAAAACCATCATATGATGGTTAGGTATATTTTGAAGCATGGCTGGTTTGAGCTGGTTTAAGCTGATCCTTAGCTGGTCATGGTGCTGGTCCTAAGCAACTAGCTCCTGCTCAGGAACAGCTTAGGAACAGCTTAAGCCAGTGCATGAGCAGCAGCCATGCTTCAAAACGTATCTAACCAGCATATGCTGGATTTTTCAACAGGGGATACTCCTAATACTTCCAAAAACAACAGAACAAAAAAGAAATAGTCTATGACAAGATATATCACAAGTAAGGCAAAATATGCAAAAATATCTACCTGAGAGAGGAACTTGCTCTACATGTTGATGGTCCTCTTCATTAAATTGTGCTGAATGATAGAAAATGCATGAAAGAAAAGAAGAAACAGAAAGAAATAAAAAAATAAGTAATGAATAAACAATTCAGACAGTGGCAAATATCTACTTTTTAAAAAAGCATTCATTTTTGATAGATTGTCCAACCTGGGAATCCAGTAACATTCTCATACAACACCGGGTCACAAATTCCAAGGCATGCGAGGAACGAACTGCAAGCACTTTGACCTTTTTTAATGACAATCTGCATCAGCCTGGAGGCTTTCTGCATGTCCGTGGGCTGGGATGTGATAATCTGTGCTTCGTACGCCGTGATTGTATGGGATCGAGACAAACAGCTGGACATCCTTTCAACCAAATACCCAGTCATACACTTACTTAGGGAGCCAAAATAGCGCTGTAATTGTTTATCTATTGGGGAAAAGAACAAGAGAGGACTGTTTCAACACAAGAATCTTCAAAGGAGACAGAATGTAGTCTAATACATCCAATAAATGCATTAAAAGTTGTACCGATAAAGTGGGACAAACAAGTTTAATGCTCAAATGCCTTGATCTTAACATGTTAAATAAAGGGGGACAGTGACTTTCAGAAACTGTTCATGAAAGATGCGTTTTTGCAGTATTTAAATAGCAGAAAATATATTTTTCAAGCTATTACACTGTAAACTGTCTAACGTTGTTACTGTACAAAGCACAGTAAACTATTTCTATAAAAATATTATTGCACTACTGATATTTTGCATAGAATACATTGTTTAACAATACTATTGTACACTCAACCAACTGTATTTATTACCACTGTTCTTAAGTAACTGCTGTTCATAATGTACATATAATCCTACGTTGCATTCCTATTTATATTCTGCTTAATATTGCATATAGCAACTCCGCTGTACATTCTGTGAATTATAGCTTCACTTACTCTGCACTTTTATATATATATATATATATATATATATATATATATATATATATATATATATATATATATATATATATATATATATAATATAACACTATATTCTTGCACTTCTGGTTAGATGCTAACTGCATTTCATTAACTCTGTACTTGTACTCTGCATAATGACAATAAAGTTGAATATAATCTAATCTAATATTAGATAAAAACTTTAAATCACAAGCCATTTTATCTAACAGTCATTATTTGTGCTCAAAAATACTAGAATTATCAATCGAAATCAGTTTAAATTACATATTGCTCTTAAGAATGTACTTTTAGGAGGGTTGTGGCATTAAAAATAACTAAAAGTTTTGAAGTACAACGTTTTAATCCGTCTTCCTTTGCGAATATACTGTACCAATAACTGTTTTCCATCATTCACCCTGTATTTGCTTTAGCCTACTACTGAAAACAACAGTTGATTGACAGCTATACTGATTTTTTTGCGCTTCCTTGTTTGTCACATTCTTTACTTTCCCAAAATAAACTAACTAAACACAACATGTGGCAAAAGGAGATGTGGGCTATGAGTTAGAAACTTACCAGGCGATATAACAACCGTGCTGTCCATCTATTACTAGTAATAATAACACCACAAGGTAAAGTAGTTCTGGTGGCATCTGAAAACGAAACACTGCTTCCATTGATATACGTAGGAGTAAATGCGCATGCGCGTTAAGAATGTAATTTCCAGACAAGAATTCCCCAAAGTGCATTATGTCATTCTGGTTAACCGCAGCTTTTAATGTCATGCGAACAACAACAACAACAGCAAAAGGTTTAAGTCTTAAATATGTGCTTCATCTTCAATAAACGCAAGCGGCACTGCTACACTTACATGTATGTCTTTATCAGTCAACAGAACAGAAAAAGAGTAAATAATCTAGTTTATTGTGAGTCTAATATTGCCAAAGCGTTTAAATGAACAACACATTATTTATCAGCCATAAATCCACTTTTGCACGATTGTAGCGCAACACTGATGTACATCAAGTTGTCTTTCTAGCGTCAGTAGCACAAAGCTTGATTTCTATTGGTAGTTGCTGTGCTAACAGGGAGGTTCCGTTGCACTTGATTAGATGAGGAGCATCTCGAAGCCGGTATGATGGGAGCAGAGCGTAAAAATATGAATGTATGAGATCTACAGTCCACCGTCGTTTGAAGGCACATTCTAAATTTTCGCAAAAATGAAGATTTGGAGCACTGAGCACATATTCAGGTAGAGAAAGCGGCGTTTAGGACGGATGCAGCGCTCGCGTGCACAGATTCCAGCATCCTCGCTGTCATGATTTGCATCCCGATTCCCTTTGGTAGCGCTAGTATCCGGTAACAGCGTAGCTCGCTTCCTTTGGACACTAGTAGCTTTTAAGCAATTAATTCTTGCACATTACACAAATCTAAGCGTTAGTTGCGTATGTGCATTAATTTGGGCCTAGCCGGTTGCTTGTCTGTGAACGTCTATTACAGTTATGCGCAATGTCCTCCTCACGCGACTCATTGTTACAATTCACAACTGTGTTACTAACAAAACTCATAAATGTAGTTACATATTATTAAGTTTTTTTTTTTTACGGAAACCTAGTGACATTGATTTTTTTCCCTGCCTGTCAGTAAATTTTAAAAGTTGACTAAAATGTTTTTTATTTCCATATTGATAATAAACCTAAGCTGATGGTTTTTCAACCTGTCTGGTCAGTTGACTGTTTTAGAAGGGATTTGTTTGGTTACCAAGCTAAACAAGCCGATGAGACCACCTCAAACGAGCTAAGACCACCTTAAACCAACTAAAACCACCAAACCAACTGGATTCACGATGCATCATGATTCATCAGACCTCCAAAACAGAACTGAGCAAGAGCAGTATATTTCAAAGTTTTTTTGTTTTTAAATGAATTCATTAGTTTCACTCAGAAATGATCAATTATGTGGAAATTAATTATTTCAAACTAACCTTTAGTTAAGGTCCCAGCCTCTCTTGTTATGGACGTGATGTTTGCTGTTGATAATGATAAACTACACTGGCAAAAAAAAATTCTTCCTCCTCACATTTAAACTAAAATTCCCTTGAATGTGTTTTGCTTATGAGGTCAGTGTCAGTATAGTGATGTTCCTCATAAACCGCTGAAATCTATTATTGTGTTTTTGATTGTATTCACACAGCTACCCTTGGGAGACCGTGATCAAAGCGGCTATGAGGAAGTATCCTAATCCAATGAACCCTAGTGTTGTCGGAGTGGACGTCCTTGACAGGAACTTGGACACACATGGACGTCTACACAGTCATCGGCTCCTCAGCACGGAGTGGGGGCTTCCAGCGGTTGTCAGAGCGGTTAGAAGATATGCATCACACTGCTAAATATATTGTCTTATTTACATTACAACTTTTACATCTCTTATATCATGTATATTTGACCTCCAAAGCACATAATTATCAGTCCAATTAACAATCTGAAGCGGTATTTAATAGTTTTAGCAATATGAAAGTACTCTAACAGTACGTAACAGTGGTTTGCAATGTTTTTGACTCCAAGGGCCTCTTTTATCCACAACGATATTCAAATTCCCCATGTTTTCCAGTTGTTCATGGATTACTGAATAAAGATTAAGGATTTGTAAACAGTACTTTTAACTGATTATTTTTTCCTGATAAATATTTTAGAGCTTAGCATAACTAGAAATCAAGCTTTTAATATAAGACTACCTCATATATCCATGTTTTTCAAGACAATGGAAAAAATCTGTCGTTGGGGAGGTGAATTAAAATAAGAAATATGTTAGATTTTCAGGTGTTTTGGCTTATTTTAAATAATTTTACGTCATGTTGAGGTTCTCTTGGAAGTTTGCCGGAGCCTCCTGATTGAGAACAACTGGCTTAAAAGGACCTTAATTTTTTTCCCCTTAGATTTTAGGGACAAATCGGACCATCACATATGTAAAAGAACATTCCATTGTGGACCCAGAAAAGAAAAAAATGGAGCTTTCCTCAACAAACGTGAGTGTTTGTTTAACATTCGACAGCTCTGCATTATACAATGCTATTCTAATCAGATTATTTTCTTAATAGAAAGTGGTTTTATGAATTCACATCTTTTTACGCTGTACTTAAGACATTCTTTTCTTCTTCAGATATCCCTAACTAATTTAATATCAGTTGATGAAAGGCTTGTCTACAGGCCTCATCCAGAAAATCCAGAGGTGTAAGTAAAATCCATTTTTAAGCGTATTTAACATAATTGTCATCTAATTGTAATATCTGCATGAATATTTATGCACATACATGCAAGCCATACAAATAGAAAGCAATACTATATTAAATTAAATATCAAACTGGTAACAGCAGTTTCTGAAAATGATGTTTGCTCTACTTTTGCAGAACTGTATTAACCCAAGAGGCGATCATCACGGTGAAGGGGGTCAGTCTGAGCAGCTACCTCGAGGGACTGATGGCTCTAACCATGTCAGCCAATGCAAGAAAGGTAAATCTTTTTGTATAATGTAATGAGAAATATTAATTTGACCAAATATTCCTGGAATATCCCACTCAACATCATGTCACCATGTCACGTGTTTATTACAAGTCCTTGATGAAAGTTTGCTATTCTCTAAATAAATGGGAACTTGGTAGTTCCTATTTTCCTGCTGACACAATCAGAGAAGGACCAAAAATAAGCAACTTCAAAGCACTGATAATGTGGTTTTGTCCCTATCTAGGAAACCCTGTTGTTTTTATGGATGTTTTTTTTTTAATTGATATTTCAGTTTAGTTTCATTGTTTTAGTCACCTAGCAATTATATATAAAAAAAACAGTTTGATATTATTTTATATACCATAGATGAAGCATTATACAACCCTCTAAATTAAGTATGAGGCTCTAAAGGTTTTTTTTTTGTCATAGGGATGGGACGCCATTGAGTGGATCATTCAAAACTCTGAAAGGGAAAATGTCCCTTTGTGTGACTTGTGTTGAACAGGTAATGTTTCATCTAGCACCTGTTTTTGGGTGGTGCAAAACAGAAATGACACGTAGTGAGTTTTGTCATATGCATAAGTGCCATAGGATAAATGTTTGCAAAATAAATCTTTTAAATTTTATTCTGTTTACAAATATACATATGTATATATATTTATTTTTTATGATAAATAAACATTTTTAATTTAATTGAGACATAGACAAGGCTCAGTTTTATATATATATATATATATATATATATTATATATATATATATATATATATATATATATATATATATAATATCCATTTACTTTTTATAAATATGTGTTTTATTTGTGCTTTCAGAGCCCATGAGTGAGCAGCAGCAGCAGCACCAGCTCTGAAACCACATCTGGCCTGTGTGACTTTGCCCAGTCTCTCTTTGTGTTGATGTTTGTACTCGAAGGTAGTCAAATTAGTGCTCATTTAGGCACTGTTTTATTTAAAACCTCATAAAATTGCACTATTACAGACAAAACTGTATAGCGCTTTGAATGTCACTAAAAAATATGTATGCACTGCACTGACTACCTCTTATTTTAGAGTTCTTTTAATGCCATAACAGGGATCCCAGTATCGATTGGATGTTAATTTGAAATTAAGCACATTTAAGTTTAGAATATCTAGAAATTGAATTAATTTTTGCTGTGTTCTTAATTTTTTTTAAAGACATGATTAAGAGGAATATGAGTTAATTTTGTTGTTTGCATGGATAGTCATAAAGTGTATTTAACTGATAAAGTCTAACTAAAACTTGTAGGATAGATACTATAACTTATTAAAAGTCATTTTGTAGTGTTTACTTTAAAAGAACATTCTATATTTCATATAAGTTTGTGTTGCTTCTTTACACATTGTGAACATATTGTCAATCCATTTGTAAAGGCCTTTTAGTTTATTTAGTAGAATGATATGAATGAATGCTTATTTATGGAAAGGTTTTATTTTTTTTTATTATTTTATTTTTATAGTGTTGCTGCAGTTCAGTACGAAAAGCATGTTCGCTTTATTTTGTGGGAAAAATTTTACAATGCATATGTTTGTATAATTATTAACTGCCTAATTTCTTTAACAGTTCAGTGTATCACAAACTTGTTACATTCGTAAACTCTTTGATTTTTAAACATTGCTTGTCAAAGTATATAAACAAATAGTTGTTAATGTCTTATAGAGCCCCCTATTGGCGAGTTTAAGAACTATTTAAAACTATTAAAAAATATATATTAAATTGCGCTCGAAAGGCTGAAATGGGCGGACCGCGAACGTCTTGTGTGAATTAGTTTTTGTTTAATTTTCTGTTTGTCCCAGCATCTTTTTCAAATTAGTTTACTAGACTTAAAGACTGCCTTGTTATTGTATATCTGTAACCTCTGTAATTGTTTCCCTAATTGTATTGTTTCAATACAATTGAAACAATTGTACAACTGCGGATTGTACAACTGCGTACAACTGCGGAGCTTCTGTCACGAAAACAAATTCCTCGTATGTGTAAACATACCTGGCAATAAAGCTCATTCTGATTCTGATTCGATGAAGTATAATGAAATGGTCCTCAGTGTCACAGATAATTAAACAATTATTTCACTAGTCATAGAACTACAGGCTTTAGGGAAAACGAAATACCCTACTTGACATTGCGTAAAGCTCCCCCACTGGGAAAAACATGATGAAACACCACTCAAGCAGAAGTAAACAAACTTAAACCTGGTTTGTACTGTAATTGAGTCATCTAGCAGTGCCACATGAATTTCAGAATTATATATTTCATAATGTATTTTCAGCTTTGATACTGTTGAAGAGACTGAAATGTCTTTATAACGTATTGCCCGACAGTCAGACTCGAGCCCTTTTTTTAATTAAGGCACAGCAGAAAATCTTCACAGTCCTGATGATGGCTCCATTTTTCATTTAACTGTGACATTTTAATGCAGTTTTTTGTTTGGTCTGGGGCAAATAAGTCATGCATAATGTATGCTAATAAAGTATCTTAAATGCCATGGTATTAAATGTTCTTTTAATGCAATCCCAAACCCTATTTTTTTCTCTTATGTAGAGGATGAGGAACTTATTCCAAGAAACAAAATAAAATTTTAGAAAGTTTCTTTTAATGCTAGTTTTTCTGTGATGTGTATTTATTTGAATGGTTATGCACATTGTGTTCATGCATAGATTACTACAGTGGATACAGATTCCAACAGTGAAGGGTCAGTTTTGGTTAATTGTGTTGTTTATTGCTGGTAATGTTTTGTTATAGCAAAATATGTAGCACATGACTTGACTGCATAAAAGTTGTTGTTAAGGAGACTTTTATGACTCATAGCACAATATATTTTCTTGAGATATATTTTAATGTCAAAATATTAATGTGTAATTCAACAGTAAAACTAATCTATATATAAAGATACATTTTTTAGTGCAGAATTATTTAGTGCATTTTGTGATGCAGTCACGAGTTGAATTCATGTAAATACAAGAACCCAGTATTACAAATAAATATGTATAGACAAACAAAAAACCCATTCTCCAGCATACATATTCAACTCATATTTTAACAAAAACATTTCTTGTACACAAGATGGCAGTAAAAATCTTGCAAGGCAATGATAGATTGTGAATTATAACAACAGTACCAGTGACTTCTTGTTATTTATAGATCTTGTTGCATTTCTTTGCCAAATATGCTCTTCAAATACCAAAGATAACATAGTAAGCATAGAAATTACAAGTTGGGAAGAAAGATCCAAAACATGTAAAAGTTGAGTTGAGTTGAGTGAACTGTGATAAAATCACGACAGGATCTATAGAAATAAGTTATTCATCAATTCCCATATAAAGCTGAATTAATATAATTTAGCAGATTTATTCAGAAAGAAACATCTGCAAATGACAGCTTTTAAATTTGCTTATGACCACTCAGAATAAGGCACCTTGGATGAGCTTACACTTCAGATCTGCTTACAACATACTCATGTATTTATTGTTTAGAAAAACAAGCACATATAAATTGCAAACCACTGAAAATATCAAATGTATAAAAGTGAAAAAGAGAAGAAAAAGAGCACTTAGAAAAGTATTGCACACCAGTGTTAAGGCCATTTTGGTAAACATTCCCATGCACTTGCTAAAGCACCAATTATGCTATCTGAAATTCAATCAATAAATGTTTGTGTTACCAAAAATCAAACCTATATTACATTCACAGAAGAAACCAGGGCATCCTGACAGCAAAGGCAACTTTGTATGCATGTAGGATCAATTTAAATACCCTTTTTCTTATCCTTAATGTAACTTTTCTTTAAGTAAACACGATCCATGCTGAATAAATAAAAAATAAATCCTTTATAAATACACAGACCCCCAACACAGCTTTTTAGTTCCTCATCTTGCATATTTCGAGTACATTCAGTTTCCAAACTTCTCCACAAAACATTATGACACCTGCTTCTAATGCAACCTCATTTTTTTCCCTGCCTCAAGTCATCCAGGAATCCTTTGCACTATTGACACTATTTACATTGCAGCAATGCAGCGCAACCTAGAACTTGAAAAGATTGATGAAACCCTGTGGAGACACGGCCTTGCAGCAGCTCTCTGGGTTATTGGCAGTGCAAGGATGGTTTGTATCCTGAAGTGAACAGAAAAAAAAAAATTCAGTTATTGCCATAAAAGGACTATACATGAAAAAAAGTTATATATTTTCAAATAAAATGTGAAGAGTTAGAAATGAATTTAGTCTTACCTTCCAAAACAGGATGTGGCAATGCGTGCAGAACTGTAATGTGTCACTATACTGCTCCTTGTGAGGGTAGCACCGGCACAACTTAAAATACATCTTTTTCCATTCCAAATGTCCTTTATCTGACACCATTAGGCGCTTGCGGATCTGTGAAGAACATAGCAAATTACTTTAACCAAATTTAGTGTTTGTATGCAAGATTTAAGTTATAAACAGTCACATAAATATGCAAGATTCATCTTCTCTGCCATCAAGTAAGACCTTAAATGTGTTACATTCCATTTGAAGAGCCACAAATGTCTACCTGTCTGTCTGAGAAGTGATACTGGCAGAGTTTCTTCCACAACAGCCGATCTTCTGTCAGCACACTTAGGTCAGGGCATACTTGACCCAGACTAACCAGATCTCGTCCGTCTGAGAGACAGTGCATGATGTTCAGCTGTAAGCTAGCCGGGAGATCAAGGAAGGTCATCCCTGTGTTTGTGGGCTGGACAAATGAAAGAAGAAGAAAGTTTCTGTTTACATTCATGATCTGAGCACAATATAAAGTATGTTCTGTATGCCATCAGACAGTTTAAGGCTTAAAGGAATAGCTTACCTCCAAAAAAAATCATTTACAATAGTTGTTACTGTCAACTAAAACTATTAAAAATCACAAAAGGAGACACTTATACTAGCTGTCCAAGCTGCTCAGGTGACCAAAGATGTCAAGATTTAAGTTAATGTTTAGCTTTAGTCCACAAGTTACATTTATGGTGCTTCTGTATTGTTTTTTAAATCAGATTTCAAGCTTCCATCCATTCACTTTCCTTTTCACAGAAAAGAGCAGCTATAACATTCTGCTAAACTTCTTCTTTAGTGTTCCACAGAGGAAGAAAGTCATAGAGGTTTGAAACATAAGGGTGAATAAATGTCTTACACTTACCCTATTGATCTGAATGTTGTCAAGCTGCTGTTGCCACTGCAGTATGTTCTCCATGCGATGCACCCAGATGTTGATGTTCCCCACCAGGACAGACTTGCCCATGTCCTGAACCAGACTGCACAACGACGCATATAGCGTCTGGAGCAGCTCCTTAATCGGTCGAACATTCTGCTGATCCTCAAGAACTGAAAAAGAGTGCAAATGTTTAGTTAGTAACTAACAGTTCAAGGACGCACAACAACATGTGTCCAACAGTGTTGACAGGATCTGGTGTCTGTCACTGGATACTTTACGTTCATGCCTGATGCTTTCATAACACCCATATCAAAACAGAATCCCTTTCAGTTATGATTCAGACATTTAAATCGTAAACCAAAGAATAAGAAGAGTGACAGGTAAATTAATAAAGCGGTTTGAGTATGACGTAGCCTACAAAGTGAGCAGTTAAGTTTCTCATAACAACCTGCACCTTTGTTTAGCTGAGACGACTTTTGGTTTACAATACATCTGACGTCCCTGTTTGCTCTCTGAGGCTTGTCGCTCTTTCCAGTGCAGGCCATTCTGAAATACTAGCTACTGGCCAAGCCCACCAAACTAATTTTGTTGCGGGAGATTACAGACAACAAAATGAACAGCTACTTCTTATTTCAGTACAAACTTCTTAGTAATAATCTTTGTGAAGATGTAAATGTAAACAGACATTGTTGATGATTCACATTGGCTAATGGTTTTGGAAATGAGATGGTAAATATGTGAGACTCTAGCAAGAAAGCTTACCTTTCTGCACAACCCTTTCCAGAATGTTCATGTAGTTTTTCTGTGCCACTCCGCTCAGCGAAGGCAGTTGGGACTTGGCGATCAGCTCCAGCAGCTGAAATGTTAGACATAAATTTCAGAGGTCAGACTAAGAGACTGTGTTCCAGCATTACTTACAGACTGTTATATTCCACTCTCTTCAGCCTTGGCAAAAACAAAAGGCTCAGAAATGGGACTCTCTCTCTCCGTACAAATGCACTCTGGCTTATGTCTGTTCAGCAGTGTTGTTGTTTAGACGTTTTGAAGACAAAAGAAGGTAACTGTTCCTGCAGATGCTTCAAATGGACGGTAAAACAAAGTGCTAACTTTACTGTAATTCTGTTTGTGGATATGCATGCTCTCAACTTGACAAGAGTAGATTCCCAACACCAAGTTCATTTTCAAAAGGAAGGACAGCCAAGAGCAGAGTGAGATCTGTGTTGTGTTGTGATGGGCGGCATGACTGGCATCTGCACATCAGCACAGTCCACATCATGGAGCAACACTGACCCACACTCGACCCAGCAACATGTGAGCATTGTCATTCTTCCCCTCTCCTACAGCGAGCCCCTGATGACAGATGCTCCAAAAGTCTTTATGTGAAGGATGAAAATTTGAGTTGGTATAATTTTTTTGAAGTTTTTAAAGACGCTCACCAAGGCTGCATTTATTTGAAAAAATAAATAAATAAATAAATAAATAAATAAATAAATAAATATTATTATTATTATTTATTTATTTATTTATTTTTGCTCAAGAAACATTTTTATTTATATGGAAATCAGGATTTGCTTTTGACAGAGAAAGTTCAAAAGTATTTAAGATAGAAATTTCTTAACATTATAAATGTATTTTCTGTCAAATTAATAGCTGAATAAAATATTACAAAAATATTCATTAAAAAAAAAAAAAAAAACTAATGAAAACTAAATAAAAGGATGTAAATTTCCTAGCTTAGTATATGTTTTACTTGCCTGGCCCTTTGGAATAATATGACAGTTACTCAATGACTTTCGATTAGTTGCAAAGACATCCAAAAGCTATTCAAAGGTAAATTCACATAACTAAATGACAGTGATATGATGTACTATAATATTACAAGGTATTAGGGGTCTTTGTTTAAGTCTTCTTAAAGGTCTGTTTTTCCATCCCTACTAAACCTGATCTCTGTAACCGAGCTCTAACGCAACTCCAGCGCAAGGCCAGACAAGCAAGAGACAAACTGTAAGATAAACCTGACACTTCTGTGTCTCAACAGTGCCTGGAAATGTCTAGTAAAAGAAATGATGCACGTATGATGCACTGAACTGAATTTTAAAGACCTTAGCCAAAAAGTTAAAGTAAACAACTTGATCCTGAGCCTATGTTTACCTGTCATCTGAAGTGATCACAGGGATTCATGACCCAATTCACCAGCAACTTAAGCTCATCATAGCTGACTCTATACCACAGTGGAGTCAAGTGATCGGATCAGAATTCAGGGTCACAATGCAGACAGATAGAGAGAAGGGCCGGTGAGGGGTGGGGGGAGTTAATGGGCACCTAAGTCACTTGACTTTCCGTTCTGGTTTCATAAGCTTTCTCAACCTCAGCTGTCTGCTGGGACACTGTGTGACCTCAACATCACACGTCACTGACCTGTGTTTATCTGCTCTTAGCCAACGACCTTTGCTTTCATCAATGGAACAAGTAAATCTAGAAGAACATCCTCTCATCAGTGACCCTAAACCAGAGCAGTATTGGCCAACTTAAGGAGCAGCTGAGTTTAAGAGACTTTAGCTACACTAAGAGTTTAAATTAAAACACACCAACACAAGTACATAAAAACACTACCATGGTCTTTGTGTATTTGCAATGAAATGCCCCCAGAGGCCCTCTTGTCTGGTGTGTGAAGATAAGAATGAAGACAGTAGCAGATACCCGGAGCCCAAGACTTAAGTTAACCCTTTCCTCTTCAGAGACTGAGCCTGGCTATTATCACTGCTCTGCCACAAATAGATGGGCGGAAACTCACCCTCACGACATAATTGAATCGCCTGGAGTCCTTAATGGCACTGCAGAAGTCCAAGCGATTAAATGCTTCACCCAGAGTACAATATCCATGACGCTGTGTGAAATGATCAAAGAGGAGTTAGCCGACTACTTATTCACAATCTGTCATACTGCAGGAGATAACAGGCCTTACCTCTTTGGTGCTCCCTTTGTGGACATAAATCCATTTGTCTTTGTGGAAATCTGCAAAGAAGAAACAAGTCAAGATTTTTGCAATAACAGCAGTTCAAATTTCACAAAGAAACAGTGACGATACTCACAAGGAATCTTTGTGTTGTTGTTCAACAAGTCCTTCTTTCGCTTCTTTGCAGCCACATCATAATTAATGCTGAGGATCAAATTCTCCTTGTCATGCTCTTCTTTGCAGTAGCTGAAAACAGGGTGAAGTGGTTTATAAATGCTTCGTATCTGCATAGTTTAGAAACCTTTTTTATGAGTAGGCCATAAACCAATTTCTCATTTGTACCTACAACAGTTCTAGAAACAGTAAACAGTTTGAGCATATGACCTGTCAGACTATCGTGGTATTAATAGCAAGGTGATTAACAGATGATGAGTAAACACAAAGGCATTTTTTGTTTACAACATCTATTTACTGCAGTCCTATATACAATGTGTGTGTGTATGTGTGCATATGTATTAATGTATGTATGCATGCGTGCGTGCATATATGTGTATGTATGTGTGTGTATATATATGTATGTGTGTGTGTGTGTGTGTGTGTGTGTGTGTGTGTGTGTGTGTGTGTGTGTGTGTGTGTGTGTGTGTATATATATATATATATATATATATATATATATATATATATATATATATATACACACAAACACACATTAATTTAGGCAATGTTTATGTTAATATTTACAAACATTTATATAAAATTACGTAAAACACAAATAGAAAAATATAATAATATTCAGCCATGAAACAACTTTCTGACCGTACAGTGAATCTGCTGTTAATAGGTTTCCCATGTATAAACGCTTTTGTTTATCAATTTAACGCAGATCTTGCGTCTGCACCAAACTACGCCATTCGTTTGATGATGCTGTTAGTGGTGAACAAGGGAAAATATCAGGTCAAACACTTCAAATGCAATTGCTGAAGCGTTAAACACTTACCTCTTCCGTTCTGAAACATTGTTATTCGTCTCGTTCTCATCTTTCGCCGTTTTTTTCCAGCCGTCCTCGGTTTTCACCCAGCTTTGACCAGGAGACCGCCAGTCTTGTCCAAGAAACGGCATTGTCAAGATGCGAAAACCAGTGACAACGAAAGAAAACTTGTTAGTGTTACACTTGAGAAGCTGTTAAAGTGATTTTCTCGCGTGTTGACTGCTATATCATGTTGTGAACACGTTTCTGATTATAAAAGTGCGCAGCTGTATTTATATTGTCAGGAGGAGAATCCGGAAACGTCCCTGGTCCCGCCCCCTTTGGACAGCGTTCTCCAACACGTGGCTTTGTTTATCATCTTCCTTAATATTGCAAAACCTCACTGAAACATAATCACACGTAGCGTTCAGTACTCTGCTTGATCATCTGTCCTCATGCGCGTATGAAATATCATATAGTAAATACAGTTTAATCGTTGGCGATGAGCACCAGATTTCTTATTTTCTTGTGAACAAACAAAAAATCCCAGACTGATCTAAACATAGAAAGCTGACTCCTCTGTTGATTTTCCCTTATGACTAAGATCATAACATTAACTGTAGTAGCTACCCATGCATAAGTGTATGCTTCATAAATAAGAGAAAAGTCTGTGGGAAAGTTTGGGATTTTGGATCAAGGCAAAGGCTGGTTATCCATTATGAAAAAGCGTTTATATGTTTTTACCAAATTACTGAACCTTTTAGTAACATGATCAAAGTCTGATTGACCTCCTGTTAACATAACACCATCAGTTTCGTAAAATGAAACTGTCAGGGAACTGCACTTCACACCATGATAAGGAAATATAATCTTTTAAAGTTGATTTCATCAATACCTGTTCACTTTTGTTTGGTAATGAGTTGCATACTGAGCAAGAAATGTGACCCCGCTGCCCTACATTATGATGAAATGAGAGCTGATGGAAATGAGAAACTCACAGCTTCCTTTTATCATTTAATCTCTTTAAGACAGACATAAGAGTTTCTCTGTGTTGATTGTTTACTTTCGGACACTTTAATTCTTTTCAGCTGAAAATGGTTGCGTGTGTAGATTTTAGAAGATGTATATTAACAGTGTTTTACACTTCCTTGATGCTAAAACTTACACTATATTGTAATAACCATGCAGAGCTGTGGGTTTCATTTTACACAGAGATGTGTTTACATTATATATGAATGATACTTAATGAGTCAACACAATGTGTGCAAACTGATGTGAAATGAGAATTTTACACACACACACACACACACACACACACACACACACACACACACACACACACACACACACACACACACACACATTATTTAATTATTTTGCATTATAAAGAGTATTTCTGGAATGTTTTTTTCCAGACAGGCCGAACTGAGCTTGTGCATGTTTTAGAGCAAACTTTTTTTTTTCTTGAAATCAAAACAGAAATGCATGCCACGCGATTGTTAAACAGTCATTTCAAATTCAACATGCATTCTGGCATGTGATAAAGGTTACAGGAAACGTTTCTCAATAATTTGTCTCCTCATCTCCTCACTACAGCACTAATGTAACCTGACTTGGCTGGGTGCTGTAAACTATTCTGCATACTGTGTTTAAAGTGGAGTAGAAGGCTCCAGAACTAGAGTCTCTCTACTGACACTTGCCAGTCTGGTTGACTGTAAAAGATGCAGAAAGTCAGAGATCATTCACCAGGTGGCAAAAGAAATATGCATCAGCAGGAGCACATGACAAGATGCATAAGCACATGCCCAGAGTGTGACTGTAGTGACATTCTTACAGTGAACCATGTTGCTTCACAGTGCTTCATACTTTCCAAGAAGTAATCTGTTTCCAGTAAGGATGTTATTTCACTTTAGAAGTGTGTATTTATAAATTAAATTAAAATAATACAAATTTATTTTGTATTATAATTTCCATGGAATAAATTATTTCAACTATGAAAATATACTACAAGTTAAGGATCAGTAATATTTTTTGGAAAGTGATTATAACTTTAATTCAGCAAAAACTGATCAAAAGTAATATTACAAAAGGCTTATAATTTCAAACACATGTTCTTTTGAACTTTTCATTCTTCAAATAATCATGATCAAATATATCACGGTTCAAAAAAAAAAAAAGATACAGTACAGCTGTTTTCAACTTTGATAATAATAACATGTTTTTGAGCAACAAAACAGCATATTAGAATGATTTCTGTAGGATCAAGTGACTTAAGAATGAAAAACATTTCCTTATTACATCTTAAAAATATTTAAATAGAAAACACACACGTAGTTTACATTTTTTTAATTTATCAGTTTACCAACTGAATTCTAGTTTTATGCAGAAGGAAGAATAATGGTAGTAAGCGTCATTGTTTAATTTAGGAAACATTAACAAGCACAACATTTAGGCAGATATCCAATATAAATGATGTTATGGAAGTCTAAACATTTTTAAAAGACGGATGTTTGAAATGTTTTAGTAACATTGTGAATTGAGACCCATTTCATTAGCTGTTCATTCCAACAGTTTAACTGCACATCAGGAAGGCATTTGCCTCAATTGCAAGGCAAATACATTCAACAACGTGACATTTGTTCTTCTCTTAAAATATCTTTTCCCAAGCCATGTTCACTGTTTGGCTCTCAGCTCAGGGACAAGTGAGGGGATTTCCTAGACATGTAGATGGCTAGATGACAATCATGTTTCCATTTCTTGATTTAAAACTAAGAAAATCTCAACGTTTGTCTGTGAACGAGCAAAACAAGTAAATGTAATGACAAGTTCATGTAACGATGTGGATGGAAATCTCTAGAAGTGTTTCTGTTTTGTGTTCATGTCAGCAAACACACACACATGCTCACTAACACACCTGTTGCTGTTGCTCTTACACTGATTTCATCATTCCCTCAGGTTCACTCTGTGAAATGTTTCAATTTACATCCTGGACCAACCAAATACGCGATCTGGGCCAGCCACATGATTCTGGGGGTGTAAAGTTCTCCCTTGTTTGTTTCCCAAAATAACATCAGATCACCTATAGCCTGGTCTGAACCCCATCATTCAGCACATGTTCAGATATGAATTTGACTTAGTATAATCAATGCAAACCTCACAGAGCACATGCAGTATAGGTCTCATTTTGCATTGTGTAATCAGAACACAGATATTGTTGTTCACCTTTTTAATCATCCTTAATGTCAAAGTTCAAAGAATAACTTGTGAATTGTGAATTTCTACCAGCACAGAATTCACACTGTCAGAAGAAACAGTAGCAAGTCTCTTAATGGCTCATCACAACCTCCTTGGTTATTCACAGATTCATGTCTGGGCATGTTGACACCTGTTACAGTGACAAGAAGACATGTAAGGCTCAGGGCAGTAACACTCATATTCAGACACACATTTCTCTCACACATCTGCTGCCTTATGTTTCACATCTCCCGTGGCATGTCAAATGATGAGCTTGATCTTCTGTGATCTAGGTACTGTAGGATGATGCATCACAACAGAGCTATATGTAACAATTTATAAGAATGCATTTTAAATAGAAGAAATAATACATTTAAAGGATCAAATAAACAGATATGTTGTTATACAAAGATGTTATTTGTACTTAGCAATTAAAGGGATAATTCACCAAAAATCTGAATTCTGTCATCATTTAATAAACCCAATTTTTGACAGAAATGAAAGCAAGGCTCTGAGAAATAGATTGTTCAGCTGACAAAATGCCTTTTGGAAAATTGTAATCTAGGACTTTTATGCAGTGTGTGCCATTGAAAAGACTATCATTCACAACTTTGTTTTCATCCATGCTGAATTCAATATGGCGTCTAACCTAACTAGAACTGCATCCCAAATGATGTACTATACACTATAAACACTATGTACTTATGCACTATACTCAATTATGTAGTGTATGAATTTTAGAAGTTTATTTTGTCATTAATAATCAGAGTCTGAGAGCCCCTTCCCTTTTGCGAGGTAATTAAAGCTGTGACAGTTGAGTGCATGAAGTGTCCGACATTCCACACTTCACACTTCATTTTTACAGTTATTGAAGTGCATCATCTGGGCATTTAAGGTGCACTTTTTCTTTTTGGAATTTTCAGTGTGAACACACTACTAGCACTATTTACACTACAAAACGTTAAAGAATAGTGCATAAGTATGTGATTTGGGATGCACCTTAGGTCTATTACCCTTGTGAGGTTCTTTCTTCTGTGGAAATTAGTGCTGTCAAATGATCAATCGCGATTAATCGTATTCAAAATAAAAATTTTATGTAATATATGTGTGTACTGTGTATATTTATTATGTAGGCCTATATATAAATACACACATACAGTAGGCTATATATTTTTTTATATTTACATGTATATATTTATATAATATATACATTTAATATACAAATGTAACATATTTTTCTTAAATATACATGCATGTGTGTGTATTTATATATATACATAAATATACAGTACACACACATATATTTTGATTTTGGATGTGATTAATTGTTTGACAGCACTACTGGAAATATAAAAAAGTTAGTGCGATCCAATTTTTCTTTTACAGTATTTTCTTTTGTGTTCCACAAGAAAGTAAGTCAGCAGGTTTGGATTTATGTGAGACTGAGCAAATGATTACAGTGTTTTTCAGGTTATTTTGAATATTTTGGATGAACTATACAATTTAACTTACAAATAACACACAAAAGCATTATTAATTATTATGAAGCATTTAATGATAAACACATGTTCAATTAAACTCATTTTTAACAGGATGTAACCACTACATACATGGGGAAAAAATCAGTTTAAAAATGAAAAAAATCAGTTTACAAAATTAAGGAATGTATTGACATAAAAGTACTCATATAAACTTTCAATATACCACTATAAAGTGTCAAGTGCAAAGTAATACTGAACAGAGATGTATTTTGTAGTAAACACTAATAATATATAATTATTTATTAGATCAGGTGATCTAAAAGATACTTCAAAATCAAGTAACAATAATATCATACTTGTATCTGCTATATGAGTTAAGCTTAATTTTTAATATTTTCCAGCATTTTGCTATTTCAGCTATTTTAATAATTATTACTAGTTATTTTACTAATACTTCACATACATTCAAAAAGTAACATGTGCAAACACGTTTAGGGACCTTTGAAAAAAATGTGTGCGTCTCATTACTTTGCTAACTTAATATGCTTTGTATTTTTACTCTATATTTTTCTCAGTATGATATGTCAAATACAGGTTAGAAAGAGACAGGTTAGAAAGATATTTATAAACCTGTATGAAGTGACTAAGCTACACTGTCACATAAATACATTCATGTAGGCAGCAACTTATCAGAGAGATAGACCAGAGGTACTGAGCCATGGTCAAATAGCTTGAAGGGCAGTGTTCCCACTGAAGCCCATGAGTCTGTCGTTGTGTCGTAACAGTCGAAACTGTCTGAATCTTCCACACTCTCATGGCTGTTAATGAAACGGCCCCCCGTGACATAGATCTTATCATTGACCACAGTAGCGGAGTGATGCATCTTCCTGGCCTTCATATTTTCACATTTTTCAAACCTGTTGGTTTTAAAATCAAAGGCTACTATTCTTCTGTTGAGACAAAAAAATGTAGTTTGCATGAAACGGAAATTGTGATTGTTTTTTCTTTCCTATTTTGACATATACCAACAGTCAGAAGTTTGGAATATTTTACATTTTTTAATGATTTTGAAAGAAGTCTCTTATGCTCATCAAGACTGTAATCATTTTATCAAAAATACAGTAAAACAGTAATATTAACAAATATTACTACTATTTAAAACAACTGTTTTCTACTTGAATTTTAAAATGTAATTTATTCCTGCATGGCAAAGCTGAATTTTTAGCAGCCATTACTCCAGTCTTTGTGTCACATGATCCTTCAGAAATCATTCTTCTATCAATAAATAAACAAATAAATAAATAATTCCAAAGTTTGATGATTTGCATGGATAATTTATAATAATCACTTCAACAGGCAACAAAAAATAAGAATTTTGGTTTCATGGAACGCTATTTTTACAATACCATGAAAAAAAAAAAAAAACTCCTTACCACCTACAATGTATATTTTATCATCAATCACTGCAGCTGGTGCACAGACGTTCTTCAAGGTCCTTGTTTCCATCCTGCACCACAGATTCCTTCTTATGTGGTACACCTATCAAGAACAATCATCTTTTACCACTTCAAAATCATTGAAATTTGTGCTCTTTACAATTAAGCATCCAAAATAACCCTGAAATATCAAACCTGGATCATTCGAATTGGCTTCTGCATGGCATCTTCTCCTCCAAACACACATATTCTCTGGTTATGCACAGCTACAGCTGGGTGCAGAACTGCGATGGGCATGGGTGCCATGGCCTCCCATTGGTTGAACATGGTGTCATATCGCTCTACCTCATTGGACAGCTGTCCATCCGCCATCAATCCACCCAGTACGAAAATGAAACGTAGGTAGGTGGAGCTCTGATGGGTGTATCGAGGCGTCAGCATGGGTTCGCCCATTCTCCATTGGTTTGTTTTGAGAGAAAGCGTGTAAATGGTGCTGCTAGGTGTGAACTGGCTTCCTGCTCTCATGGTTAAGCCACCCAGAACATAAAAGATGCTGTGCATGCAGACATTTGCAGGTCGGTAGAGCCGCAAAGGGACTTTTGCAAGCAACTGCCAGCAGTGAGTTGTTCATCGTAGAGTAGCGCCTCATGAGACGTCCGCTCACCATTCTTATAACCTCCTACTACTACAACAGCCTCCTTGCAGTTTTGACACCATGGCGTGGCCCACGTGGGCTCAAGATCGCCAGGGCAATGAGTGCCGACGAAAAGAGAAGACGACGAACAGATTCAAAAATTTCAGTGCATTAAGACAATGACTGGACTAGAGGGTTGTTGGCGATAAACTGGAAAAGATATGAAGGGTGGACATGTCTCAGTCCCACACAACAGAACTAATCATGGATGGTGCCACGTCTTGAGAATGGGTCGTGATGGATCAAAGCTAGAAGAGTCGCAAATATTTTCTCCTCTTCAACGCAAATCTGTCGTCTTCCAAGTAGCTCACCAATTCAGGTAGCAAGAGTTCGCAGAAGTTCTTGGAGACAACCACATCTGAGAAGCTCTTCACGGCCAGCTCTCTTGCTTTTTCCCTCAAGCTTGAGCAGTGCAGGATTTCTGAGAGTTGTCTGGAGCAGGCCTCAAAAAGTCTTCCATACTGAAGCCTAGAGGCAGCTTGCATCAGAGGGAGAACCAGCTCCATGGTGATGCTGATGGACCCAGTGTAAACATACTCCATCACACTCGAAAGGATGTCATAAGGAACACCTTGGAGGTTTATCTGGGGCTTCTGGGTCTCCAGGAAGCTGCTTCAAAACATAGCATAGAAGTAAGGGCTGCTGGACACTAAAACATTGCTGTGACATGGGATCTCTTTGACCTCAGAGCAAAGCACAACATCTGTGAGAATTTGGTCCTTTCTTAAGATATTCAGCTCCAGGAGGAGAGTGGAAGTCAGGATTTTGTCTTTAAAATGCAAGATTTATGATATTGGCTCATCTAAGCTGTAAAAAAAAAAGAAAAAAAAGGGAGGTTTTATAATCATAACATTATTTGGAAGTAATTTGGATACTTGTTGCCACAATTGCGTAAGATACTTTTCTTTGTGTACATAAAAACAATAACTGCAGTAGTTTAGATGCATTTCATATTACTATTTCATTTTTAAAATCTAATGATTTTGAAAATGAAGTGATATTATATTTACAGATTTTAGCTTTTATTTGACGTTCAGGATACACATTTTCTCTACTCATCTATTCCATTGGAAGCCCATGACCTTGGCACTTAAGCATCATGCCCCATACAAATATATAATTTATTATTACATTCAATATTATACAGTAAATATGCAGTTTGTGTGTGTGCCTGTATGTATATATGTATGAAGTTGCATCTGTGAAACTCAGTAATATTTTTCAGTGAATATCTTCAAAAGCATCACATATGCATGATTTATTCAGCAATTCCACATATTAATATACCTATAGAATGGAAAAAGATAAAAGAAGATGTTGACCCTAGTCATCATATTTTATAGCCAGACGACATATATCATACTTGCTTAACAATTCTGCATGTCCATTACACAATCATATTAATCTCACAAGACTAGAGTTGTGCAGTTTGCCTGAAGACTGACATATCATAAACACATAAACACATGCCATGCCGTTATCTACAATCTACACAGGTGTGGTTGTGCCTACAGTCAAAGCATCTTCTCGGGGACCTGGTTTGTCAGCAATATCTTGCCTTACCTTGTCTCAGCTGATTTAAAGCACATTCTAGATGGTCCTGTAAATATCTATGTATCATCAAACCTCAAACAAAACTCGTCCCTCTGTTTTCAGAATCAGTTCACTTCTGAAAGTTGTTCACTTTCTGAGTTTGGCAGTTGGATGTTTATAGAGACTGGGGCGACCGCGGTATGTAATTTGTTGTTCAGAAATCCTTCGAGAGGCCTCAGTGTACATTCCAGTCTCCCTAAAAATAGAAATCTCTCTTCTCTGTCAGAACTGGAGCTAGTCCCACTAACACCTCCTCGTGGTACCCTCTCACCCCTTCTGTTTTTCCATAACACAAGTTTCTTGACTGTCTGCAAGCTCCATGCTCCACCACGTGTGTATGTTAACTGAGGTTGTAAACACCACCACTGGTGCCCAAATGCTATTTTGCCTTACTCGGAAAGACTCCCGTTTCTAAGCTATGCCCTCCCAAAGCCAGCATTGTGTTAATACAGTAGTCGTTACTAAACATCGGGATGATGAAGGCTCGGGATGAGGAGACATAACAGCTGAAGGCTTTGAAGCCAAACACATGCAGTTATAAATTAGACGCCGCTGAGTGATGAGGGTATTGTCTGAACGTCTAGTTTAGTGTCCTCCTGCACTAGGGTTGCACGCTAAGCGTATGAAGTTGCATAAGCATCTGCAAACAAACTGTTGTAATGATCAGCAATGTAGGGAGAAAAACTAATTATACAGATAAAAAGCTTAATTAAATCACAATCTCAATCTATATCTCTATAATCTATTATTAAATTATCTAAACCGTTTTTATAATTTTGATGATTAGATTATTTGTGTGAACTACTGAGGCTCTTTAAAAATACAGCGTTAGATCAACAGCGCCATCTAGTGTTAGTTCGCTGTACTGGGGTGTTTGTGCCCTGAGAGGTATTACGCAATAGTTGCACCTGTGCTGTCATCTGTTTCTCATGCTGTAAGCTAAAATGTTAAACGACTTCAAAAATAAATATGTTTTCTTGTAACGTAAGATAACATGTTGTAAAAGCCAACTGTATCCACATTTGATCAAACAGATCTATTTATATACAATCATATCTACATTTGGAAATCTTTTTAAAAATAATTATTTTCAAAGCACACGGGGTGAAACATACAGGGATGTGTTGAAGAAAAACAGAGAAATTTTAGTAACAGTTTAACCTGAAATAGCAAAATAGCCTAAGGCAATAGCCCTTTTTGTGCACTCAACCTCCTAAACTGTGCCTCTCCCTCTCTCTCGATTTCTAGAGAAGGCACAAGTTGATAATGTAATACCCTGAATGTAAGTTACTTTGGATAAAATTACCTGCCAAATGCAATAATGTATTACATGACAGGATTTAGTTGGAATTACTTTACTTGAGCATCACAATCAAGGGACCAACCCCTGAAATTCCTGAAACAAAATGAGGGAAAACTAGAATGTCAGTTTAAGAAATTTGTGGTAAACAAATTTTTGCTCCTCCCTACCCATTGTAGGGCTTGAAATGAATAGCTTGAGTAATCCCTTTGAACTTCTACCACAACACCCTTTGAAAAGATTACAGCAGGCAATATACTAGCAGTAAGATCAGAGGGTGAATTTAGTATGATGTTCTAGAGCAAGCAAGCAAGAAAATAAAAAAATAAAATAATAATAATATTTATAAATAAATAATAAATTATAAAACAATGATAATTGTCCTCCATAATCTTTTTAAAGGGTGGTGTAAATTAATAAAGAAATAAAATAAATATTATAGATAAATAAATATTTACATGTCACCTAATATACATTACACACCATATACACACAATTTTCAAAACATTTTTCATTTCAAAATAATGACAATGCCATATTGCCATGTTGGGACATTCAATTCTCCAGAGCTGCCTTTTATGGAAATAACTATCTCTTGGTAGAAATCTTGATAAGTAACCTGTCAGGAGAGCTCATAGCACATTTAAAGCCTGCAGACTACTTCACATATCTCAGCAGTGCTGAGATTGGCTCTGTTCTATAGCATCCACATGATTAACTGTGAGTCTGTTGTGCATTTGTTAATTATCTCATACCGGAAACGCCTGTGCCTCAGGAGACCATCCTTACTGATTAACATTGCTTATCACTGCATGAGTAAATGAAGGGTAAATAACAGTCACATCAAGATATGAAAGGATATGACATTTAGACATTCTCCAAAAAAAAAAAAAAGCCATAAAATATTATATTATTATCCTACTATTAAATAATTTTGAATAAACAGTTATATATATATATATATATATATATATATATATATATATATATATATATATATATATATATATATATATATATATATATATATATATATATATAATTATTGTTATTTTATGGCTTAGCTACACTTATATCGAATTTCTTATTCTTAATATACAGGGCTGCATTGTGTTTATACAAATGTGTGTTACTCCTGCATGTTCTATGAACACATTCAAGTAATTGACACTAACCAAACAGCGCCAATTCATTAGAAATTTCTGTTTGGCATGCATCATAAGAAGAGCAAAAAGTAGTCCTAATAGAAGGAGGCACATTTTAGATAAATTTAGGCACAATGTCTGATGCATTTTGAAGAGCACTTTTGGTTCCATAATGGATTCCTTTGTGATCCTCCTCAAACGCTTCAACACACTGCATCATTTCCAAAACAGACCACCATAAAACAAGAGCCCTTCTCTACAGCACAAGAGAAAATATATTTGCATTTTTTTTGTGTAACACTGATTTGGGTAGAAGCAACAAATGCTCGTGTATGTTGCTCTATAATATCATCATATTAAGTGGTGCCACTGATGGGGTTGCAATGCAAAATGCAATATGTCCATTAGGAATCGCAAGCTGACCTCTAAAAGATCAGTATGACAGTGATATATTACATAGTTTGCTCCGCTCATGCAAAAAATTAAGGGAACATAACAAATAGTGAGATAGCAAATTGGGTCATGTTGTGTCAGATCTGAATGACCTACTTCTTACGGCCCTTTTTCTGATATGGCCTGGAGAGAATGTTCTACTTTCAAAGCCGTGGCAAAAGTTCTAATCACCATCACCAAACAGCAAATACTAAAGTTTCTTCTTCGAAGTTCAGAGCAAACAAACCATCTGTAATATAATCAGCAGTCTGGTATTGGTATTTTACAGTGTTTACAAATGCAAGAAAGAAAACGTCTAAGAAAACTCTTGAAATAAAAACAAAATAATTGAATGTTCACAGCATTATATTGTGTATTATATTGTCTATAGCCGTTGATAAATATTAAGGCAGCTGTATATTTTTGTGCGTTAAAATCCATTTGTAATGTGTGCAAAAATAAGACAAATACATCAAATAATTGTTTCCAAAATGAAAAAAACAACTGCTTTTTACATTGCCATTATACTGATATAAAAATATTATTTAGAAAATATTTGTAAAATATTTAGAAAAAGATAACTAAATCAAATAATCATTCCCAAAATGAAATAATCATACATTGTCATAATACAAAAATATTATCTGGAAAATATTTATAAAAAGAACAAATTTTGAAAAGAAAGAAAGAAAAAAGAAAGAATAAAAGAAAAAAATATAATTAATGTATTAATTTCTTACTAGAATGAAATATTAAATTATTGAATGTAAACATAATAATTAACTGTGACTTACAAAAATAAATAAATACATTTATTTTGTTATTTATAAATAAATACAATTTCATGGACACTCGTCCACCCCCTGCAGACCCCTGGCCTACAGAACACTACTTTAAGTCTACTGGGGGTTTTTTTTTTTTTTTTTTTTTTTTTTTTTGAGAGGAGAGTAACATTTTGGTTAAAATGTCATGTTCCTCTAGAGGTCAGTGCAGCTCAAATGATACTTGAACTTGTTGGTCCTTATACTCATTACTCATGCTATTATGAATAGAAACATCAATGTTTCACTGCACTGAATATTATTGATCACTAAACTACCTATAAGTGGTTTCTTCAGGGGATTTTTTCAGCAAACCCACAATGTACTATAGGACAATGCAGCTATTTATTCATTAAAGAAAAACAAATCAGAGTAACTAATCTGCAATAACAGAGTTGCATTCAATACCGTTGATATACCTCTGTCATTTTCATTTTTCATTTTTTTATTTTTTAGGTCACCTGACAATCTTCTCAGCCTTCTTTTTATTCTTCTCTCTGCAGCCAGTCAAGGCTTCATGGTACGCTTCATCGGTGTGACAAACAGACACACGCCGTGCACCTTCAGCAATAATACACCTTTGATGGAGCGCAGTTGCCTTTGGAAACCTAGAGAGAGAAAGAGGGGTCTTAAAGGGCTTACTATTAGCTGCTTAAAATTCTTCTGATGTAACCAATGCATAGCCACTGGAAACAAAAACATAGATGCATTCCCACTAGAGTGGCACTTTCACCCTATTTTGTTTACTCTCTGTGGTGTTGTGTTCCAGACGTCTTTTTTTTAACAGCTGAGGAAACTAAATAATGAGTTCTTTCACTGAGCGAGTCGGTGTGAAGGCAACACTGTTTATCTTTATATCTTCAGCGGTGGCACACAGCTTCATACAGTGTCACAGGCATACTGACACAAGGTGCCTTGGCATTCAAAATGGCCAGAGTACAGACTCTCAGGGTGAAAGAAACTTTAAAAAGTGATCTTTGTAGAGTCCAAACACTCAGAGGAATTCCCATGGTCATGTCAGACCAATGCTGAAATGTCAGGTAGTTGAAATGCCTCTGTTTACTCACCAGGACAGAGATGCGGGGTGTGTGGAGCTTTATAACATATAAGCTTTCAGTGAAAATGTCACTCTGAGGACTCATCGATGAATCATGAAGTTCAATCATAAATATTATTCACAAAAATGTTAAAGAACATAATATGTTTTTGGCACATAATGGTTGTTCATTGGCATTGATGGTTCCATGATACCCTTAACATCTAACCTTTCCATCGCACAAACATTTTTTTTTTTTTTTTACTGTATTATAAAAATAATTATTGAAATGTTTTTATGCTAAAACAATTTTTACTTTTAAAAAACTGTTCATTGAAAGCCTATATATTTACGAACCAGCACTGAACTAACTGGAGCTGAATGATGACACTATTGTCTTGTTAGAGCTGCTATACAGCAGAATTTGGATTTGTCTCATATTTGAAAACAATTTGCATTTGAAACAATCTTTGTAGTATAAATTGCTATATGGTGACTTGACTTGACAAAAGTGTACACCATTCAAAAGATATTAAGCACATTATGCTAATGAGTTTTAATATTAATACTTAAATATTAGGGAAGCAGGTATGTCTGGCCTGTGAGACTGTATTTATTTTGATGTGGTGATGGCAGATGGAAGCTCGGTTTGTAACTGATATGCCTCACGGCGACAGCCAGATATCCCCGCACCGGAGTGAGCAAATACACGGCAGACTTGCTGACCAGCTGTTACGTTAGGTAATTAAGACCTAAGGCAGGCTTCTGGGCATGAGAAGCCCCTGCACTGGGGGTGATGGACTGACAGCCAGAGGCGAGCTGTTTGGCAATCCACAACACAGGACTAAACACTGCAGTGGTTTACAGACACACGTGCCCCAGACTGGATACCACAAGCTGAAGTACCTCCTGGAAGACGCCTCTGAAGATGTTGCCACTCTATTTATTGTGAAGGACACAGTAATGTAGTTTATTCAGGGTAGACTACATATTTCATTTTTCATGAATGAAAACAGGCAGTGAGAAATAGATGTACAGTTACCTGAAACATTTTTCTTGTCACAGGGATTTTTAAAAAAAATGTTTTTTTATTCGAGAAATATTAAATATAGCATCTACCCTGAAGCAGAAAAATATTTTAACAATAGGAATAATATTAAAATAAAATATTTATCATATTTTTGTATAAAACCTAAAATAATTTCTGTCAGAAATTTAACGTTTTCAGTATATATTTAATTGATTTTAACTTAAGTGTTTTTATTTGAAGTGTTTTTAAATATAGATTTAATGTATGTAATAATATGATAAAGACTTTATCGATGCATCATCCATTAAAGGAAGTAATCAAAAAGGTGTTGCTGTAATTATAGTGCCTCTTTATGTACCAATGGTGACACATTAACCACTGTTCATTGTTTTTTTTGTTTTGTTTTTTTCATGGATGAAATACAGTCAATTCAATAGGAATCTACTCGATCTGGAATTTCACATCAGGGGAAAAAGTTTGCAAATTTAGCAATAGGTTCATGTTAGTCACACAAATTCGTCATACTGTATGACCTCACACGACTTCTGTATGACCTCGAGTAGCTTAATTTTAAACATTACTACAATATAGACCAATTTTGCAGAAGTTTCGCTAATGTAACCACACCTTAAAAGATGTTTCCAAATGTGGTTGAATCCTTTATAACATAACAGCGGAACTTTAGACCTTATTTGGAGGCCTTCCAACCTTAATTGTACAATCATATACGTCTAGCCAATATAATTCACACGCACACTGTGTACAATAATTAAAAAGATTTTAAAGAACTGATCTGTAGTATATCTGCATTGTGTAGTATTGCATCATCATGAAACCTGAAAATGTCAATAGCCTATGAGTTCAAAGTTCAGATATGTCACATGAGACGCAAAGTCAATAAAAACCGATTCACTGGCATCTCGAATTTATGCAGGCACATATAAACTATACAATATTAGCATCTGCTCAGAAAGGTAAACTGTAGAATCTGAGGGAGTTTAGCTCACTGATCTGAAGAACCAACATAAATCCGCTTCCAGTCTAGATGTGTACTGTCTCTTTAACTGACCGTGCCTTGTGTAAACATGACCGTGTGCACTACTATTTCACACAGAGCGCTGTTGCTGCCTCTGCCAGAACTTCAAAGAGCCGTGGACGGCATCCACTACTTGGAAAGAGAAAAAATAACTCGAAATCAAAATCAAAAGTGCATTTCTTTCCCGTAGACGTTACCGCAGGACTCCCCGTGGGTTCACCGCTGTGTCTGATGGGCTTCCCCTGTCTGCGGCTCACAGCAGGAAGTGAGCAGGTGAGACGCACCTGTTCAGAACGCAGACTGAGACTCAGCACTATCTGATGGCTGGCAAACACTTCGGATAGCTGTATGATATGCCAAAACCCACATCATTCGATTATCCCAAACAGCAGTTCGCCGAAAAAAAGAAGACATGGACTTAGACCTGAACTGGGCTCCAAAGCCGGATTACGTGTTACAGCTTTGAAATATCCCCTCTGCGACCTATACAGGTGGGACACGAAACTGTTCACACGAGTTTCTGTTATGGGGAACCAAGTGGAGAAACTTACCCATTTGAATTACAATGAATTACCCACCACTGACCCTAATGGATTCGACCTAGAGGACGACACTCCGCGGATCGGCGTGTCTTATATTTTCTCCGCGGATGACGACGAGCAAGAGGAGAACATCGATGAGACAGAAAAGGAAGATGTTAAACACTACGACTGCCGCAATGAATTAGAAAGCGCGGTATATTATCGCGACGAGTGTATATACGAAAGGAATAGCAGGTTCGGTGAAGTGGGAACCCTGTCGTGCGAAAACTTGGCGAATAAGTGCAAACCCGGTGACCTGGTGGAGTTTGTGGCTATCGGTCAGTACCCGCACTGGGCAGTATGCGTCGGCGACCAACAGGTGGTTCATTTGCATAGAAACGAGATTAAATGCGACTTTCTTTTCGATGCCAGTCAAGGTAAAAGGGGCAGAATTGTAAACGAGCTGTATAAGTTTCGCGCGCTGAGCCCGGATGTTGTGGTGCAGAATGCCACGGAGCAAGTGGGGATGAAAGAGCCAGACATTTGCTGGAAGAACTCCGAATGCTTCGCTGCCTGGTGCAGGTTTGGCAAGCGCGAGTTTAAAACGGGAGGCGAGATACGAATCGGGAAGCAGCCGTACAAGATGAAACTGCAGCTGTCAGAGAAGAGAAGTCACGTTTTGGACTTTCAGAGTCTGGAGGATGTGATCATGGAAAAGAGGAGAAACGATCAAATGGGAAGGGAAGCCGTCGTTCAGGAACTGGAGAACCATTTAAATTGCACAGAAGACGCTGAGAATGATTACAATTGTAACTGATGATGGATCAAAGAGGGAGGTCTAGTGGGCAAACAGACTCATCATGGAGGATCATGTGGGCTTTATTTGTAATCACCTCAAGCACAGCGGCAGTGTTGCAATTTCATCAGTTTCTCAAGAGAGTTTTCCGTCAACAGCACTTTAATAAATTGGACAACTTCAGCTTGTTTGCATTGATAATCCTGGTGTTTTTGTAATAAGGATTTGATCATTCCCTCACTTTGCTGTATTCGCATCCAACGGAACGTTTAATGAAAGCCTTTCCATATAACCTTTTGATGATCTCATTTATAGTATTTTATTCTGAGGACTGGCAAAGTAGGCTATGTATTCCCTTGACACATATTTCAATAAAGTCTGAATATTTTTACTTAAGCAAGGTTTTGTTCTTCAGCATTGGATTGTGATATAATCAACATGACTTTTTGTTATTTAGCTTCAGTTGTCTCAAGTAGTATAATTGCTACAGAGCTTATTCAAGCGTTATTCATGCATATGCAGAGAAGATATTTATATTTTAAATGTATTATAGCGTTCAGTTCAGATCAACTTTTCCAATTGGTTTGATAGATAGAACTTGTTTTTTAAATATATATTTATGATGTTTTTTTTTCAGTCTGTTGGTGGTGATTGAGCATTTTCTGTCCGGAGTTGACTCCTGATTCCATCATATTTATTCCATGAGCATCCAAACATTTAATGATGAAAAACACCCCAAGGGTAAAAAGTAAACATTCATTTATGAATATGATTAAAATAACCGAGAGTTTATAATGTTCAGAGGAAAGGATTTCTCCCACAGATCATCACTTGCCCATCTAAACGTATATTTTGTTTTCCTTGGTGACTTTTATGATTATATTTTACTTATATCATTTTTAATGATGCCACATATTACAGGTATAGACAGCATTTTATAGGAGAGTTGATATGTAAGAAAACTGGGTAGTGACCATTAAAAACTCTCTTTTTTATGTTCATAAAGCATGTATTTGCCTTTTGTGTTGTTTTTGTTGTGCCCCTTAAGGGATTTGATATGAATCAATAGGGAGAAAAGAGGCCATAGCAAGAAAGAAAAATGTGGTCTCTGAGTTTCTGATGTGTGTTTTGTTTCATGATACCAGACTTGAGATCCCCCCGTTGGTAGTATCTGTGAGATAATGTTGCCTAAAGAAGGTCTTGTTTAGCCAAAGAAGAGATGATTTACATATCTGCTGGAGAAGATGACTGCGCTCCCAAGATAAGATGTACAGATGCTCGGAAAAGATAACCAATGCTTTTTGAAGTGTTTCAAACTAGAAGTCTTAATTAGATTTATGCCTCAATTTAAACCAATTTCTCATCTAATTTAAGATACTGGCTCAGATTTAAGTATAAAATCATGTAATTTAAGCCAACGTTAATCAAAGTTGCTGGTTTAGACAAATAATTAAACTACGATTTTAATCAGTTCTTTTTTTATGTGTAACTCAATGGCACAAATATGCCTTTAAGACATCCCCCACAGGTCACACAAAGAAACTCAACTATAAAATAGCTATTTTTAAAGAGTCTCTGCAGCTACCAATGATTGACATTCATCCCCAAATCCTTTTTGCCACATAAAGCTGTTCTGTGCTTTACTACGCTGTATATCAAACTCAGTAGTGGGCCACATTGCTGTCTTGTGTGCAAAGATTTTATGGACTATGACAGAAATACTTAGACAACATGTAAACAAACTGCCCTTCCTGTTCAGTAGGTTGAGGTTTTCTGTGAAAGGCAGGAACAGGATGTGAAATTATATTGTACAACTGATTACCTCACCAGACTGAGGAATAGATCACCCAAAAATGAAAATGTACTCACCCTCAGGCCACCCAAGATGATGAGTTTGTTTCTTCATCAGAACAGATTTGGAGAAATTTAACATTAGATCACATGCTCACAAATGGATCTTCAAAAGTGAATGGGTGCCGTCAGAGTGAGAGTCCAAACATCACAATAATCTAAAAGTAATCCAAATGACTACATCTTAGACAGCCTATAAGGATGAGTACATTTTCAGGAAATGTTAATTTTTGGATAAACTAATTCTTTCAGATAAAATGCATGTTTGGTTAAAATCTTTATAAATGTTTTTTGCCGCTAAGTATTTAATTTGGTTCTCTTTATATTTAATCTATTATGTAGTAAGTTACATTTGCATAGCTGTCAGAACAAGCCTAAATCTTTACTCTGTTATAATGTGTTATCTTCATAATCTCTTCTCTTTGCCAGGGCTTGCTGGGTTAGTTAGACTGTGGCTCTGACTCTCATCCCACCCCTCACTTCCATGGAAACGTTAAGACTGTTTACATTAGAAGGTCTGGTGATAGTAAAACATGTCTGAATGCCAGAGAGAGAAAATGAGAGCAATCCATTCACTGACCTGCTGCTCCTCTTCTAACCTGTTATAGCAAAAGGCAAACATGATCATGATCAAATATTTCATTTTTATAGTACAACAACAGCATTGCTGTATGAATTAGTATTAAAGACACAAGAAATAAAAGTTTCACTGTTGAAAAAAAAAATCACTATACTATCTATTACAGATAATTCAACAACAGCCATAAAAATGATCTAAACAGCTCCAGTGTTAAGAACTCCTCTCAAATGAGATAAGTGGAGATACTTAAGACCACATAACAAAGTAAAGTCATTTACAGCTCTTTGGTTTGATAGCTATCAATTCCCTTCATACTGATCCAGTTTTAATTTGCTGCTCATCCTCTGAAGTTTAAATGGATAATGTGAATTTAAATCGCTGTATAAAATAAAAAGATCCATTTCAATAACATTATGCTAATTTGGTTAAAATGCCTCTTTCATGGAGAAAAGGCTAATGAAGAGGAATAATAAGCTGCATTGTCCTGGTGATTTTTTTTGCCATTTAATTCCATTGCTGATGAGGGTTTGAACTCCTGTTTGCAGCTGGGATATGAAAGGTGTCCCTCAGGTTCACCTGACTGAAATAGCTGTAATGTTGCACTAAGAATTTATTTAGAATTGATACGCTATTAGTAGTGCAATGACCAGTTGTATGAAATTCAAAACACACACACACACACACAAGCAGGTGTGCACAGCGGTATGAAATAAAATGGAAACAAAGGATTTTTCTTGGAAACAACCTTGGGCTGGGTCTGTTTCCCCGAAATGTAAATAAAAAATGCAGCACTGCATAACAATAGACTTGTGGTTAGGATAGCTATCATAACCAGTAAAACAGATTAGTTCAGTAAAATCTGCATGCAGTTTGAATGTGAACATGATGTTATTTGTGGTGGTCAGTAACTTAATACATTTCAGTTTCATATGATGGTAGTATTTCTCAGGAAGTGTTAAAACAGCAGTCACTTTTACGTCTAAATAAGTATTTCATTTCCAGGGAAGGAGATTATTCCAGTGCAACAAAGCTACATCTCCCAGCTGTGCAACGTGTTATTGCAATTTATTGTGAGACTAATTACATGGGATCATTACACTCCCAACAGCAATCAGAACTCTCTCCTGAAAGTAAACGACAGATTAAAATCTTTGTATATTCAATGGCATGGTAAAGGAAGAGCGAAATGGAAAGAATTATTCATACTTATCTATTTGACACTAGAAAGGAGTTATGAGAGATGGTATGATGGAAAGAAATGTATCAAATCATTCTTATTTTATTTTAATAAAATAAAATAAAAATCTGACCTTTCGGTTTTGGTTCACATGGTTTACAAAATGGTATTTTGCCTCAGTACAAATGAGAATAGTTTGACTTTTATCTGCTTAGTTTGTGTACAATAAGAGGAACAGGAGGAAGTACAACACCCTTCCTCGTATCCTTGAGAGAGTTCTTCAGGGAATTGTTGAGAATAGCTAGGAAAACTCAGGGAAATGGAAGAGGTATTGCCATGAAGCCTTATCTAAAGGAAATTTGATTTTTAAATATGTAAATGAGCCTTTATGTTGTTTTATTTACAAAATTAAAATGCTTTACATGTTTAAGTGAGCATTTAATATTGTACAAGCTGTACAGGCCCACAGTTGAACTGCTGGTTTCGTCTGGCCAGAGGAGAACTGGCCCCCCGTCTGAGCCTGGTTTCTCCCAAGGTTTTTTTCTCAATTCTGTCACCGTTGGAGTTTTGGTTTCTTCCTGCTGTTGCCTCTGGCTTGCTTAGTTGGGAACACTTCATTTCCAGTGATATCGCTGACTTAATTGCAAATGACTGCAAAGATACTATTTAAAAACTGAACTGAGCTGCATGATGACATCACTGAATTCAATGATGAACTGCCTTTAACTGAAAAATGAGTGTTTACTATTGTCATTTTGCATTATTGACACATTATTTTCCTAATTAATGTTGTTCAGTTGCTTTGACACAATCTGTATTGTTAAAAGCGCTATATAAATAAAGGTGACTTGACAGGAAAATGGATCATGAAAGAGTCATCAATCATAAGAAACATATATACAGTACAGGTCAAAAGTTCGGAAACATTACTATTTTTAATGTTTTTGAAAGAAGTTTCTTCTGCTCATCAAGCCTGCATTTTATTTGATCAAAAATACAGAAAAAAAATTTAATATTGTGATATATTATTACAGTTTAAAATAATTCTTTTTTTAAATTTATTATACTTTAAATTATCATTTATTTCTGTGATGCAAAGCTGAATTTTTAGGATCATTATCACATGATCCTTTAGAAATCATTCTAATATGATGATTCATTATCAAAGTTGAAAACAGTTCTGCTGCTTAATATTTTTTTCAGAACATGTGATACTTTTTTAGGATACTTTGATGAATAAAAAGTAATATAAAAAAAAAAAAAAAGCTATGTTTTTAAAATATAAATATTTTGCAATAACAATATACACTACTGGTCAGTAATTTGGGGTCAGTAATTTTTTTTTCTTTCTTTTTTTAACTAAAATCAATACTTCTATTCAGCAAGGATGTGTTAAATTGATAAAAAGTGATAGTAAAGAAAATATATTATTAGAATATATATTATTAGAATTTAAATAAAATCAATACTTTTATTCAGCAAGGATGTGTTAAATTGATAAAAAGTGATAGTAAAGAAAATATATTATTAGAATATATATTATTAGAATTTTTTTTTATTTTGAATAAATGCAGTTCTTTTTTTACCTTTTATTCATCAAATATATTAGACAGCAGAACTGTTTCCAACACTCATAATAAATCAGAATATTAGAATGATTTCTAAATGATCATGTGATAGACTGGATGTTACATGTGACACTGAAGGCTGGAGTAATGATGCTGAAAATTCAGCTTTGCATCACAGGAATAATTTTTTTTTAAAGGTATATTCAAATAGAAATCTATTATTTTAAGTTGTAATAATATTTCACAATATTACTGTTTTTTCTGTATTTTTGATCAAATAAATGCAGGCTTGATGAGCAGAAGAGACTTCTTTCAAAAACATTAAAAATAGTAATGTTTCCAAACTTTTGACCTGTACTGTATATATATATAAAGATATGTTACCTGAAGATATTTGTAATGACCAGAAACAAGGTTCCTCCTTTACTTCAGTAAACACAGCATTCTGTTCCAGGAAACATCTTATCAGAAAAACCGTACAGTTGCCAGGATTTCCTTGGCCAAAGAACACTTAAGGCTTTTGCGTACCAGTCAAAGCCATTCTCTCAAGAACATTCTGCCAGCTGGAGTTCTTATAAAGTCAAGGCAAGAACTTCTTCATAATTTTAAATAAAAACTAATTTTAACTTCTAAAAATACAACACAGGCCTAAGACTAGGTGCAACATGTTGAAGAAAGCCATGTTTCTGGGATTGACACCATGCTGAGTCATGACAAAACCTCAGCTATTCATTCATGGCATGATATCATGGCCTGCTGAACAAGAATCAGATGAAGTTTTAAATCCATCCATAGCTCTTTTTTCCACTGCATCTGACACTTATCCTTCCCTTTTGTGTCATATCCTGAATCTTCTTTAATCCCATATTTGCCAGAGCACAGCCACCCGTTCAGCTCCCTGTGCTTCAATTCCGGTTAATTTGTGGCCAGTCACTGGTGAGCCATTCATGTGCCCCCATGATACAGAACAACAGAGGCGGTGAATGACGCTCATTATGACTAGCTCTTAATACCCTCCATGAAGGAGAGTTGCCGGATCCATCCAGTGTGCAGAAGAACCTCAGTTCAAATAGTATACAAAAAAAAAAAAAAAAAAAAAAAAACACATAAGAGCAAAGCATTTGTGCTTTTTCTCAAAAACTGCATCATAAAAAGTGCAAAGATTTTATGTACTCATTTTGGAGATTCGCAAGTCCTAACATTGCATGATGCACACCATGGATGCTTTAAACAATTTCAATAAAAGCGAAGCAGGAAAATGAGAGACCACTTTGAATATGCCCCTTAGGTCCTGTCAGTTTGCAAAGCTCCAGTGTTCTGACAAGATAAGAGGATGACCCTGTTACAGAATTTTTTTCAGGCCAAGGATCATCAATGTGACACGTATTCGCCCAGCTCACTCTGACTGGCACTTTTTAGCCACACAACATTCCTTTACTCACTGCCACTGAACAATGTAGTGCTACCCACAAATACACACACTTATAGAGGCAGAAAATTACCAGGGCTAGTCAGAATCAAATTATCCAATCTATTTCCCAGCACTGGCTCAGAAAAATCATAAGTGGGTCAGAAACTTTGATAGAGTTTCACTTGACCCCACGTTCTGAAGCTTGCTATGGGGACGTCAGCTTCTGGCTACTCTCATCTTTCTTTATATGCAATTTTGATGCAAATAAAAAGGGTAATGACTAAAATTTACCAAAAGAACTTTCCTTTCTCTCTGTTTTTCTCTATATAGCCTAATTTAACATTTAATTATGGGTGTATATATATAAAATTTGTATTTTAATAAAATACAAAACATAAAAAGAACCAAAAAAATAATTATCAGGAAAAAAAAAAAAAAACATTTTGAGAAGTAGATTTGAAGCCACAAATGCAATTGTACTATACTAAATGGTATATTGATGAAAGAATTTTGTCCAATCAAATGCTTTCTAGACTAAGAATGCCCCTCCCCCAATGCCATCTGCTCCCAACTACCTTTTTTTTTTAGCTATGACATAACTAAAGCCTATGGCTATTTAAAAAAAGAGGTGGAGAGAGATTATCAATATGTACCAACTCCCTGTTTCAATAGGACATATACTGTATTAGTGCAATATATATACCATTCAGAATTTGGGGTAAGTAAGATTTTTTTAATGTTTTTGAGATATGTCTCTTATGCTCACCAATTCTTTGATCTTAAATAAGTAAATACACTAATATTGCTAAATATCCTTAAATATCGTTTTAAATTGTTTTCTTTTTTAATATATTTAAATGTAATTTTTCTGTGTGATGGCAAGGCTACATTTTCAGCCACCATTACTTCGGTGTTCAGTGTCACATGATACTTTAGAAGTCATTCTAATATGGTTTGGTGTACAAGAAACATTTCATATCATTATCAAAGTTGAAAAAAGTGCTTCTTAATATTTTTCTGTAAACTTGTGTAAAAAAAATTTCACATATAAGCTTTTCAACATTCTTTGATGAACAGAAAAAAAACCCTGTATTTATTTGAAATAGACTTTTGTAGCATTTGAAAGCATCCTTGCCAAATAAAAGTTTGTAAAGAAAATCTTACTGACCCCACAAACTTTTGGATGGTATTGCAAATGATTTCATGCAAAAAATAAATTCATTGCAGCTTTCAGTCTACATAAAATTACACAAAATGGTTTTGTCCTTCATCGGTAAAGCAGTGAAGATGAATTAGCACTTCTTGCTTGGTGTTGGTTCATGCTAATCCTCTCCCATCAGCAAGACTTTTTTTTTTTTTTTTTATCAACACCAGCCACCCGAGCACTAACACAGAAAGAGTTTGTTGGATTTGACAGGGCACCCAATCTCCCAGCGCCGATCAGGCCTCATACTGTAGCAACGAGGAGGGCAGGAAGATAACAAGGCAGAAGCTAATTAGAGCACCACATTCACTCCGCCTGACACCATCAGATTGCTGAGAATATTTGGCATTTTTCAGAACTGTGTTTCAAACAGTTGCACAATAAGAGTTCTTACGAATGATACGTGTGACTAGACCTCACATGTTTACAAAACTCCAACTGTATACATTGCTAAACTGCAGAGGCTATTATCACATGTTCACAGTAGACATGAATCATGCGGCTGAAATGGTTACATCATGTTTACCAACATAGTTTCAGGAAAATATGTGTTATGGTGGACAACATAGCCATCAGTGTCTGGAAGCTATTCACTTTAACTACAACTAGATGAAGAAAAAAAAAGTCGAATTAATAGCAGTTCAGTATTAACACTGTTGGGTTAGCAGGGAGGGATTTACAAAGATTTAATTTTCTAACCTAAGTAAGGCTTGTGTGCTCAGTAAAAGGTCACAGAATTATTTCGTAATTTCAGCCAGTTGCAAGAAAGAAAAAGAGAGAGAGAGAGAGAGAGAGAGAGAGAGAGAGAGAGTATATACTTGGTTATATTAAATACTTAATGTCTTCACTAATACAGTGAGATATGTTGAAAGCTGATTTGTAGTGGCCCCTACTATCTTAAAGGCTTATAAATCAGCCAAATTGTGGTTTGTTTAGTGTCAACATAGTTACTGTGAAGGCTTAGGTGCAGGGTATAGTAAAAATCATTAAATTATTATATAAATCCATTACATTTATGGGATATCCTGACTAATATACACTACAATCTGTAAAATGTTTTATGCCATTAAAAGTTTCTTATGCGCACCAATGCTGCATTTATTTGATCAAATACTGCAAAAACAGTAATATAGTGAAATGTTAATAATATGCAATTTATACCTGTGATGGTAAAACTGAATTTTGAACAGCCATTACTCTAATCTTCAGTGTCGCACAAACCTTTCCGAAATCATTCTGATATGCTGATTTGGTTCTCAAGAAACATTTCTTATTGTTATCAATGTTGAAAACTGTTGTGCTACTTAATATGTTTGTGCAAACTGTGACACTTTCAGGATTCTTTGAATAATAAAAAGTTTAAAAGAACAACATGAATTAACATTATAATGTTATGTCTTTACTGTCGCTTTTTTTTAAAAGAAAATCATTTTAATGTCTCCTTGTGGAAAAAGTATCAATTTCTTGATACTTTTACTTGAAAAAAGCTTACCCCAAATATTTCTAGCACAAGACTGTCTGCAAAGGTGAGCTAAATTTGACATCCCCTTTGTTGATGTCTTTATTCATGAAATTTTAAATTGATATATAAATGAAACACATTTATCTGTTTATTTTTTCCCCAAAAGGTTAGAGTGTGGGTTTGAGTTAGTATGGTATTTAAAGTCAGTGTACAGTTTAAAATTAATTAAAAAAAAATTAATAATTGATGGAATGTCTCTGTTTATTGTAGATTTACAAGTGTTATTTACAATTGTGTCTGTTTTGCTTTATGTTATATGCATAATGCTTCCATTCCTGGACCATTTCAAGTCATGGATTATAATTCCAACATTCACATTAATATACCTCACAAAAAATCACTAGAACAAGAACAGAGTAAGTCTATTTCACTCTAAGACCTATCCTAAATCACCTTCTCCGGTTTTGAACTTAACAGGGTTCATTACAGAAGAAAATTTATCAAAAAATGAAGGAGGACATTATAGATGGCCTGTGAGCCTAAAACTCCATTTGTTGTGCTTTTTGTCAGTTAAAGAATGTATTTTGATATTCAGATAAATTATCAAACTACATAAGCCTGAAGCTGATAACTGGCTGCCAAGGTCAGGATAGATGCCACACTCCTCTATTTGTCCTGCCCAGTGCATTCCAACAGAATAAACTATGGGTAGATGAAGACGAACAGTTTGTACTCTTGTATATTTCAAATAGTAAGGAACCATGAAGTTTGAAAAGCAGGGATAAATATTAACACTGCACATTCAAATGCGAATAAAAATCTTAAAACAGCATGTAAACACTCAAATAGATTTCTTCTTACATAGAGAAAAAAAAGAAAAAGAAAAAACCTTCAGCAAACAAACCAGTCCGAATTCAGAAAATAATTGGTTTCTTTCTCTGAATATGTTCCTGCTTTTTCTTTCTGAGGAGTTCAAGCATTCCAGGCTTTGAGTAAATAGTGCACAGGAAGCAAAAAAAGTGTTTGAAATCCTATTTAAAAAACCTGATGTAAGATTATTAAAAGATTAGCATAACCTAGATTTATCTGAACGCCCTCTTTGTTTGTCCATGTGTCCCGCAAACAAATAGCCTAGCTTTAAGACGGAATCATGAAATATGCACTGATCCTACATGCCACTGATTTCAAACTGTAATTGTAAAAATAATCTTAAATTCAAAGTTTAGTTTGTATTTACCTTTTCCTAAATCCAGTAGAATTGAGGGAGAATACCAGCCATGTGGAAGACACAATCTGCTGAATGATTTAACACACATACAGCTGAGTTGTAGAAAACACTTACCATTAGTAGGCCCCACTCTACGCATGTACGTGAACAATGACGCGTCTTGCTACCCTACGCAGCTTCGTGCGTTCTTGAGTTCAGAAATTCGTTGACAATTGCTTTACCATCAGTTTTCTATTTCACTGCTCCTGTCATGTTGAAGCAACAGTTTCTAATATCTAAAACTGTTATATAATACATATCAGACTACAGGATGTTGTCAATAATTTATTAGCCTATCTGGTATTAAGTTTTAGGCTGCTTAAGAATCAACACAAAGCTATTTTTACAGTTCTGGTTCTGTGTAATTTGGTTTATTACGAGCTTTGTTTATGCTGTAGTAGAGAACCATAATTTTTACAAAACAATTTTGATAAACAGTCTGACATCTGCTGTCTTGTATGTCCACTTAAATTTCAATAGCCTTGGATGCTAGTCCAGCATGAGTGGCCCATAAAATAAATGTTCTCAAGTATCTCAGAATGCTCACTAAAACGTCCATTGTGTGCAAAGACAAACGAGACATCGAATCTGAATTATACATTATTACTGTAAGCTGCACTGAAAGGAGCTTCAAAATAAGACACAACAGATCCGAGGCAGACAGAATTTACAGTGAATGTGGCATGTAACACACTGAGATGATAGTGCACTCTCGTGGTTGTTGGAAGTGGTCACACTTAAACTAAGAGCGAAATTAAATTGAAATCTGTGCCAGATGAAAAGTTAATCAAAAGTTAATAAATTTCCTTGATTTTCTTTTTATTATTAGGCCATCACACTTGACTTAGCCTACATACACAGAGCAATGAATCAGCAATAATGAAAATGGCCATAAGAACACAGAAATAATATTAGGATTTAAAACTCAGGACATAACATTCAGGAAGTCTTACTGCAAACCGTTGCATAGACCCTTTCCGTTTTGTCAACTGATTCACTGCTGTCATGTGAATTCTAAACAGGTCCACTTCCTAGCCACTTGAGGAAAGAAGAAGAAAAAAAAAAAAAAAACAACAGTGGATGTTTGAGTGTGGCTTAATCTACCTTTCTATGCTGTCTATAAAAGTAGACAAATAAATGATCAAAGGCCACACATTTAAAACAAAACATTTATTTCTACATAAAGAGCAAGGGAATTATATTCAGATCTAGTTCTATTACAAAGGTTTTGAATTTAAAAAAAAATACAAAGATTATTTTTTTTAAGTTCTTGAAGATCATTCCCTTTTCACAAATTATGAAAATATATTTATATGTATGGTTTGTATATATGCCACATGACCAATCACATGGATTAAAAAAAAAATTAAAATCAGTAAAAATCAATTATTGTAGCTTATTTATGCCAAATACACATTTGTGACAGTTTAAAAATGTATGCAAACTACAAATATTCTCAGGTTTGCACAAGATCCACGACTAACATTTCATGTCACATAGCATCCTCATTTCCGATACTGCTGAAGATCACTGTATATATCTGATTGGACTCCATAAAGTTCCTGTCAAACCATTATGAAAAAAAAAAAAAAAAAGATTTAGTTGATTCGAGAGATTTAACCAAAAGTATCTCACAAATATGTTGCTTTTATTATAAATCCAACTTTGTTTTGTAGTTAAATTCATAATTGATATTGCTCATTTTACCTGATAAGGTGATTCCACTTCAATCGTCTTTGGCCTCATTGATGGCTGCTGAGTTTTTGCTTTACCTAAAGATCAGAAAAATATTATGTCATGTTGACTGGAACAGGTGTAATAATAACATAATTTTTGATTTCTCTTACAAGCAGGCATACCTGACCCACAGCATCTGGCATGTGTGTGTAAACTGCCTTTTCTTTTCTGATGGGAAACGAAACAGTAGACTGAGAGAGCGATGAGGAGTGTGAGGATGATGTCACAGGTGATGATCCCAATAGCCACTCCATTGTCAAACTGGTAACATGAACTGCAGTCTGAGAATCAGAAAATACAATGGCACATTCACTCTATAATATGCCAAAAAAAGAAAACAGACAAACAGACTGATTTTCAGATATGTATCAAAGAATTATTACCTTGATTCCCCTCAACAAATCCTGCTGATGAAAGTGAGAAAGGAAGTGAGGGAAGAGAAAATATTATAATAGGGTGATGTTTGTAGTGAAAATGATGCTTAAATCTGTGTTTAAGCTTTGAAAATGTCCCAAATTGTGCTTCAGGAAATATCCACCAAAGTATTACTAACTCCAAAGCAAACTGATCATTTTAATGCTTAGGATTTGTGAAGAACAATACAAAAAAAAAAAAATTCATTCAAGCTTAAAACCGTACTGTGAATGCTTGTAAATTGTACTCACCGAATAGTCCATTTAAGGGGACCATTATGTATACAGTCCTTCTCATAATGAGTGCAGGTTTAGGAGAGAATTGCTCGGGGTTGGTGTAGCCCTGACTTGAGAAGTGCACAAGAAGCCTTTACCGCCGTGAGCTCAAACACCTTGAATATGAGACTGAATGATATGGAAATTGTCTGTGTGTAGAAAAGTCACCGAGTATGTGCTGATGACTTATCACCATCCATCAAAACAGAACCAAAGGATACTGGGGAGGAGCTATATGTGCTGATGTGCTATCCATTGCTATCTCACCCACCCACACACACACACACTTAACCTAGTTCAGTACTTAATTTGTTTACATTTTATCCTGTCATTTGAATATTTATATCTAGGTTTAAAGTACAAAGTTAAATTGAAAACTAAATTTATACAGTTGATTTACATGACATGCAACTCAAAATATATGCTTTTTTTTTTTAATGTCCTAAAATGTAGCTTCACTTTGCTGTAGGTTAGATATGTGAGCAAGAGGCTAGTAAGAGGGACCTGGGTGGTTAAAAGTCTCGCAGCACAGGATGTGACTATTAAAGCCAGTATCTGATAACCCCAAACAGGTAGAAAGCAAAACTTATATCCTGTTCTACTCACAATATCATTTTATTTAAAAAAGGATGTTGGACTTTAAATTAGTGATACAGGAGAGTTCAGTTTCACCTGAAGACCTGCCTTATTTAGTAGATAAACAAATTGATGAGGTAGTGTTAGGTTTTTTTCCTGAAGCTCATTCTGACCTTTGCCTTACAGCATCTTAAAGCACAGGTGCTTTTCAAAGACTATTATCCTCTAGATACATAACTTTAAAAATTCCACACACACACACACACACAAAATGATTTGTGATGGTTATATTTATGCATTGAGTGTGTTTAAAATAATTTGTAAATTACAAATACATGTCAATGGTCATTGGTGGTATACTATTTCATTGTTTACTGCATAAATATTGAATCCACATTTTTATAAGCAAACAGGCAACATTGTGTTAAAGCATTTCATTTATTTCTCCAAAATAATATTTATCATTACTGAATAGGCTAAGTGCAAATAAATGTAGAAATGTATGTGATAAAAATTTACATGTTCTACTTCCTTTTTTTTTCTTCAGCAGAGAGTCACAGTCTTGTGCTTGTTTTGGACATGGGAATTTCTGGGAGATTCCAGAGCACAGTCATTTTTCATATTTATAACAATACACAAAAAATAACATGCTAATATAAAAGTATACAGCCAAGACAAAGTACACATCTTTGCTGATAGTTTGTGGTTTAACGCTTCTTTAGCTCAGTTATCAGTTCAAAGAGAGAGCACAAAGTAACCATTAAACTACATGAACAAATCTTTCATATACACTTGCAAAATAAATTTAGTGTGTTGTACATCAATTAAATTCACAAATCCACTTTTGATGAAGATCTGAGATTTATTAATAGTAAATCATATGCATAGAAACGTAAACATTTTGTATGCCAAACAGTGCAGCAGGATATATGAACGCTCGCTTTTTGCTTATTAAGCTATACAGCCATATACTCAAATAATAACATCTTACTAATTACCTAATAAACCTGTTGCAAACAAACTGAGAGACATCTCTGACATCTGCGTGTATCTGTGTAGAATCATAATGCATAACTGCACACTTTTTTTAAATAAAAAGAGAGAAAGAAGATTTTCTAGGGCACAGTTGTCAAAACCAGCATCCGCTGTTTGGCCCGACATACCAGAAAAAAAAAAAAAAAGACATTGAAATTTAATTTCTAATTTATTTTGTTTTATTTTTATTTAATTTGTATTATATTTTTTTGCATTGAAAATAATGTAAAATAATGTAATTATCTCAAACAAAAATCTAATTTAATACACTTTAATATTGTATAATTGGGTATAATAAAACATTTATTTTTTTTTGCCCATGACCCCTCAATCCAGTTTAAAGGTTTGGGCACCTATGCTCTAGATGAAGAAAATAGTAGCAGGAATTATCCACTAGGTGTCAGTGTTTCTTTTTTTTTTTTACTTCATTTATTGCTGTTGATAACGTGCTAAACAGAGTTCCATTATTTGCATACTTTGATTAAGCAATAATATAATTATTTTTAAAGGTTTCAGTGCGATGACATAAATATGGTAATTTTGTCTTTTTTACAAAGCAACTATAATATGAACACGGTTTTAAGTGTGCAGAGCCAGCTAGAAATTTTAAATCTAAATCATCATCTACGATCATATCATGTCTTATGGTATTAAATGTCAGTAAGTCTTCCATTGTTCATGTCAGTCTTCCAAAGATCTTCATGTTTTGCAGTTTGCTCTGACATTCATGTAGACTTCATCAGCTGAAGAAACACATGGACAGATGCATGTTAAATGCCTTCTGTGCACTGATTTCAGAATTGCTAGAGAAAATTTGTGTGGTCTATGTAATTTCTCACCGTTTTCTTTCTTTTGTCTGCGCTTGCTGGCGTACCAGTATGTGGTAGTAACAATGAGGATCGTCACTGCAACATCAGCGAATATAATACCCGCGATAGTGCCAGAACCCACTCCATAACACGAGTCTTTGTCTATAAGAAAGAATATGAGGTTGAGGCATGTGAAGTAGCAACCGTACATCCTGTTTAATACATTCATGTGAAGAAATGTAAACAGGTGCAAATGATTGTGCAGGAGTCTGTCGAATATCTAAAGAATTTATATGACAGATTTGAACTATGCAATCCCTGCTGAAAAAAAAAAAAAGAACTAAAACCAGATTTAACTGGTTGGCTGGTTTTAGCTGGTCAGCAGGCTGGTTTGAGGGTTTTTGGACATCTCCTTAGCTGGTCAGGCTAGGAGACCAGCTAGAACAACCAGCTAAAACCAGCTTGATCAGCATAAACGTCCAGCCAACCAGCTTAGGCTGGTTTTAGCTGTTTTTTATTTATTTCTTTTTAGCAGGGACTGGACAAATAATAACCATGCTGACCAAAAATCTTTCTTACCTTCCAGAGCACTGACCATAGCTTGAAACATGAAGAAGAAGAAGAAAAAACATGTAATATAGATGTTTTTATAGTGGACATTGTTTACTGTATGATACACTAATATACAGCAAAATAACACTGTAGGCCTATTCATTAAATGATGAACACAATTATCAATATTTTGCATAATTTGGCCTAAACCACCAAGTCAAAACAAAATGTGGATAATTACACCTCTATGAAAAAACAAACAAACAGATAATCTGCTTTCTCTGAAAAGTGCACCCATCTAACAGGATATTGCTGCAAACTACGCAGTGCACGGTGGTCTCACAGATCTGGGTGAAGAAAGGAAGAGAGATGGAGAGAAAGAGAGAAAAAAAAAGCTTTTGTCTCACCTACCCAACAGATAGATGGAAAAAAATATCAGAAAGCTTTTCTTTGTCATTTCCTGTGTCATCTTTCATCTAAGAAGACAAAACGCAGCTGTATTCACTATATTAAATTATATCAGTATAATTTAAGAGAATAACACATATAATGAAACTAGTGTTCAAATAACATTAATATTTACTTATTTAGATATTACTAAAATAAATACTATTTGTGCATTTTACGATAAAACAAAACTGTACATAAACTGAAATGAAGTCACAGCAGTGAATTATGCACCGATACTTCGACAGTATTTATAATTGATTATCACAAACTTGAGCATATGATGATAATTAAGCTTTATGGACATTCTTACAAAGTCTTAAACATGCAAGTTGAAAAATACAACCACAACAGGACGCTTACAACAAAATCTCATAATATTTTGACTCTAATTTTACAATTAAAAAAAGTGACACTTATTAACGAAGAGAGTTTCGCTTACCAATGAAGTGCTATGCAGCGATTCACGTCAACATTTAATGAAGATGCTCCTCATCGGTTAACCTGCTTCCGCCTACTCGGTTTAAAGTTTCCCTTTATGAGTCATGGAAGTTAGTGTAGTAGCCTCTGTGCGCCTCTCAAATTAATATTTATGAGACCTTTATGGGTCAAAGACTTGATATATACAGCACTGTCGATTATCCAAAAATTTCACTTTGAGTAATAACGATCAGTGTTCTCAATAACAAATATGACCTTAATTTTTTATTTAAGAAAAACTGAATTTCACATTAAGCTCTGTTTTTACCAGTACAATATTAATTCCAATGAATCACCAAAACAGTATGATATCATGATTCTATGATATGACGAGCCAAGCTGAATTATTTTGCATACACCCAATAGTTAAAGAAAGAAGTGTCAGATGTACCGAAACACATTTCTGTAATACAAAAAAAAAAAAAAAAAAAAGGAATTGTAGCCAGCTCACATCTTCCCTTAACAAATGGTTTCTGTTCTTAACACCTCCTGACCAAAAAAAAAATGAAACTTTATGAGCAAATGCTTATACATTCAGTAAACAGACATGGTTCATTATATCCAACATCTGTGAGATAAAGAAATGCACTTTTTTTTTTAAATTAATTTCTTCTAATATGTTATTGTTTTGCTGATATTCCTAGTATCTTATATTTTATTGAAATGGCACTGAAAATTGCTGTAGTGGTGCCACTTATGTGGCTTAAAATATTTGCTTATTTTGAAAAAAAGAAAACTTTTATTTTTAGTACACAAAGTCACAATCGTCTTAAACTAAAAGCTAAATCTGAATATACATAAAACAAAAAGAAAGGGTTTTTCCCAATTTCCAATCTACATTTATTGTATCTAGAAGACAATGTAAACAGAAAGATACTGTGAAAGAAAAGTCAAAAGTGGAACACATTCAAAACACACTTGGTTTAAACAAACACCAATCTTTCCCAAATTTCAATCTGGTAAAAAGGACAGTGACCCCTGTTTTCCAAGTAAACGGAATGGAAGTAAAGTCTGTGTTATATCAATAACTGCAAATCAATTTAAAATAATAGTAATTAAAAAACTGAAATACTCTTGAACTAAGGGTCACAACTCTGTGCCAGATCGTAGTCTTTTTCTTGATGGACTACATGTAGGGGATCGTTCTGTAGTGTGAGAGGCACAGTTCTCAGGACTGTCGGTGTCGGCCGCATGCTTCATGTAGTGCTGGATCATACCCTTTTCAGGAAGGACTTGTCCACAGGTCACACATTCATGGAGCTCACCTTCCAACATATCCACTCCGCTGTCTTCATCCCCAATCTCCACTTCCATGCTGCTCGATTCCACATCTTCATTAACTTCAACCTCTACATCAAAACCAGATTCGTTTTGCCCCTGCGGACAGTTTTCTGATTTGTCCCCCGTCACAGTATATTCAATTTGTGACTCTGCACACATCCTGTCAGATGACACATCTTCTTTGAATAATCTTTCATCTTCACTGGCCTTTTTCTGGTAAGTAATTTCTGAAGAACAAGAGACTAAATCATGAGAGCCTGTTTGTGAAGAATCCAGCATTTGCTTTTCCGGTTTTCTCTTTAAAACTTCTACTCCTGCCATTACAGGCGAGGAGTCAAGTTCCTTCAAATCTGAAGAGCTTTTCTTGATGTTGTCACCACCACCATTCTTCTCCTCCGTGAACTTTATTAGACATAATGGTTTCATGGGGCAGGTGGGACTGAGAGATGCATTTTCTGATGAACTCCCTGGAACTGTTTTTTCATCAACCAGTGCATTAGGCTTCAAATTTGATTGAGTTTCCTGCTTATTCTCTACTTCTACTTGAGCAGTAACGTTCATTCCCTGATTTGCTACTGCCACACCTGCAGCCTGTTCCCCTGCCTTTACATTTTCTGTAGCAAACACTTGAACAGAACCCTGGTCTTCTAAAACGGTCCACCTCTTCTGAGAGATACTGTCATGACTTTGCACAGGAATGAGTGTGTTTGAAGGAATGTTGGTTCTGCTGGGCTCTACAGTGTCTTTCTCTACCTCTTTGCCAGACGGGATCACCGGCATGGAAACGACACGTGGAGCAGATGTTTCTAAGACCAAAGAGGATGGTAGAAAGTTTTGGGAGCTCTTGGTAGGAACTGAGGTAGTTGAGAACTGTGTAGTGGGAACTGGCAGAAGCATGACTAAAGGCATACCTGGAGGAGGCTCTTTATTTAAAGTGAACTTCCACCTACCATCAGCAGGCTTATTCTTGTCACCAAATGGAACCATGTGGACTTCCTTCAAGCTACTGTGGAATGTGGCAGGTGCTGAGCCCTGAGCAACAGTTTGGATGAATATGTTAGGAGTAATTTGTTTTATTATTTGTGAAGAGGGAGTTGCTTTTGGTTTGGGTTTTTTCACAGCAGCCTGCAAACACAATTATATGTTTTCCTTAAAAAGACATTTTTTTTCAACAGATTTATATAACTTCTATAAGCAGTGGTTTCCGAACTTTTTCAATATATATATTTTTTTAAAGTAAAATTAAATATTATTTTTACTATCATTTTACTAAAGCCAAAAAAAAAACACTTTCTTGAAAATATTGACTATTAACCTACTGTAAAATGTATAAAATGACTGAAATGTTCAAATCAATTTATATGGCACGTTTCACAATAAAATCATTCCAAACCATTTTTTCATTCCAAGGAAATTTTTGATTTTCTTTAGTAAAAATAATACAAATAATAATTGTTAATGGCAGTGTAATTGTTAACAATCACATGGCTTTCAACCAACCTTTACCAAAAGCTGTTATTTAGTTTAATTTTAAATAGATAACTCACCCAAAAAATTTCTCATTTTCTCATCATTTACACAAGTTTTTCCAAACTTGTTTCTGTTCCCCATCAACTTACATAGTATATACAAAGTCAATATCTCTTTTTCTGCTCAGAATAAAAAAAATGCATACAAGTTTTGAACACCTTGAGGATGAGAAAATAATGATGATTTGAATTTTGAGGTGAATTATTCCTTTGAGAAAGCTTTTATTTTTATATTTTAACTTTTTTTTTTTTTTGTAATTTGGTTATGTTTTGGTTATACACATTTATTAGGTTTTGTGTGGCTTTTATTGATAACTTTTATATTTTAGTATTAGTTCAGTTTAGTAAGTTTTCAGTTTTAGCACAAATTTCAGTTAGTTGCCAGTGCTAATTTTTCATTTGATTTTTTTTTAACTTCATCTAATATTTATATTTTATTTCAGATTTATTTCAATCAGCAAAAAAAAAAAAAAAAAAAAAAAATGAACAAATAAATAAAAAACAATAAGAATTAGTTTTACTATTGTCAAATTCAATCATTGTGAATTTTCTCTATTTTTATTTATTAATATGTTTTACAAATTTAGCGTGTAGAGAGAGAGAGAGAGAGAGAGAGAGAGAGAGAGAGAGAGAGAGAGAGAGAGAGAGAGAGAGAGAGAGAGAGAGAGAGAGAGAGAGAGAGAGAGAGAGAGAGCTTACCACTGGTGGTGTCACCACTCCACATGTCTTCAGATGGCTGTCATAACCCTGTTGATGTGGGAAGCCCAGGCCACAGTCCTGGCAGAAACACGGCCGCTGTCCCGCATGCCCTCCCATGTGTGACATAAGCATGAGTGACGAGCGGAAACCCATCCCACATTCAGCACATTTTAGGACCCTCTGGTGAGTGCTTCCGTGCTTCTTTAATTCCTCAATGCTTGCAAAGACTTGGCCACATTCCATGCAGCGGATCTCGTCTGTCTTGGTAGGCAAAGCTCCTTGATGACCCCAGCATCCTGTGTCCTTCTTATGCTTATCAAAGTCCTCCTGACTCTGAAAGAAAACCAAACACGCCATGCACTGGATGTTATCTGGCTTACACTCGTGGTTGTGGTAGAGAGAAGGCAAACGGAAATGACGTTTGCACTTCAGACACGTATACGGTAAGACGCCTAAGTGAGAGAAACTGTGGCGTAACAAAGAAGCCTTGCTGGAGAAGCTCCGCTCACAGTCCGAGCAGGAGAAGATGCCTCTGCTGTGCCATTCCAGGTGACGGAGCAGCGAGCTGCGAAGGCGAAAACTAGCTCCACATTTGAGGCACAAATGTCGCTTCGCCTGTTGCCTGTGTGCTTCGACGTGGCCCTTGCACAAATCAAGGTCAGTGAAAATCTGCTTGCAAAAATCACACTGATAGAACTCCTTCTCAAAATGGTTGGTGTCCAAGTGCTGCTGGAGCTGTTCCTCGGTCTCAAAGATGGTTGAGCAAACACGACAGTGGATGGAGGCCTTCTGGGAGTGGGAGCGAAGGTGCGTGCGGTAATTGACTAATTGGCAGAACTGCTTGCCGCATTCATCGCAGCGGTAGGGGCGAACACCCGTATGCATGTTTAAATGTTCTCGGAGTAAGAAGAGAGAGGAGAACATGAGATCACATACATGGCAGCGATTCTCTTCATTCTCTCCTGATCCATTTGTCTCTGAAATTGAAGAAAAACGTGTATCAGTAGCTGCTGTAACAGGAAATTGTGTCTTGCCAGGCTGTTGGAATCATCAGTCAGAAATGTTTTGCATTATATACCATCACTTTCCAGCAAAAAAGGTGATTATGAAGTTACAGTATAGCTATCAAGGAGTTACACCTTTCCTGAATAATTTAAAAATGGTTAAAAAATAATATATAACAAAGAAAAATAATTTTCTAGCACATATTTCTGCCAATAAACATTTTTTAAACATAAATGAAAAACTAACCAAAGCCTCAAATTATTTTAAATGTTTTATTATACATTCCATACTGCATGAAAAATATAGATATATTTTTAGATTTACTAGATATTACATTTTGTTATTATTGTTAGAACAAAGTGCTAAAAAATACATTTTAATTTGCAATTGTTTGTGTATTTAAAGATTAATTACACAATGCCAAAAAAAAATGAGCATACACAAATAAATAAATATTGTTAATAATAAAAAGGCTTCAATTAAAAAAAAAAAAAAAACTTGTTCAGCAGATCAAAACTCTTATTCTTCAATAAGGTTAATAACAAACTACAAAATAGTGTATAAACTAAATCACAAACCATTGCTTGGAAAATGATACAGTACCTGACCACGAAACATCATCTTCTTCTTCCTCATCCTTGTCCTCCACAACATTATCTTCCTCCTCTTCTTCTATCTCCTCCTCCTCCTCCTCAACATCATCATCCTCATCATCAGTCAAAACTAATTCTGCATCCTCATCTGTCCTTTCTTCACCAGACACAGCGTCATCTATTGTGGGACCGGAGGCTTCCTGGCTCACTTCTGAACATTTCTGTTCATTGTCATTATTTCTCGTTCCCTCTTTTTCATTTTGCTCTTCATCATCACCATCATCATCATCATCATTTCTCTGTTCTGTCCCTTCTCTCCTTCTTCCTCTTTTCCACGCATTGCAAATGACTTTATCCTTCTTCTCTGAGGAACTGATTCTGGAATTGCTTTGAGCTGTTTCTCCGTTACTTGAAGAGTCATCTTTGAAGGGAGTGTAGTATTGATGATCCTGTAGAAAGCTCTTGTCAGCCGATGAGCTCGCAACAACGCAGGCATCTTCATGACAGTCTGTGGACGGTTCAGTCTCTGGTGCTGGCTTGTCAGTGCCATTCTGGGTCGGCAAAAAGTTCTCTTTAACGCTCTGTGGCTCACACACAGGGAAATTCCAGTTTGAAAAGCCCAACTCTGTCAGCTGGATATCGAGGGTAAACTCTGACATGGTGCCTGAAGAGAAATATGAAAAGCTGACAAGACAGCAACAAAGTCTGGGTTGTAATATTTTCTTCATTAATAACGAGCCACATGTACCACATTCAAAGCATAGCATGTGTGTTTTCTTATACAATTTGTTTAAAATCATTATTTTATTTAAATAATTTACATATATAAAATTTCAGATTTAGATTACATATTTGAGATTACTAATTTAGCATTATAGCAAAAGAGGTCTTTCCTGTTTGTAGATAAATTAAGCAAACAGTGTCTACAACATCTAAGATAAACTGCATGCTTTAAAGACCCAGTACCATTTTGAACATCTGTTAATTCAGTCACCACAGTGAATACAGAAGCAAGCCTACTTCATTCATATTACCTAGAAGTCTTCGTCGAGCATTTGAAAGCACCTTCTGTTCAGCAATGCAACAATCAGTCTCTGATCATGCCGGGTTTGTTAATTGCTCAACGACAGTCTATTATGATAATAAACTACAACTGTATACTGCGTGATGGTAACTGCCTCCAGGGTTAAAACTGTTTTGTCACGAGTCTGGCTATAATAAAGCTCAAATCAAGTTGCATGAGCATACAGAAGAAATAAGGTGAGCCACTGTCCATCCGATACTTCCGGTAAAGAATGCCTGACTAGAATGTAGAGGCTGCCATCTGCAGGAGGGGAGCGTTAGTGAAGTCACTCGAGAAAGCCAATCACAGTGGACGACGTGTGTGTCTAAATTGTTGGTTTGAAATTAATGGTATTACTTTTCAGACTGTTAAAGCGCAAAAACTCATATTAAATATCTGCACTATTTCACACTACGCTAAACATAAATACAAAGTGCAACGGTTGCACTTAGCAATGTGTTGAATGAGGGGCGTGGTTTAGGTTAAAGTGAGCTTCCTATCAGTTGAAGGTGTTAAAATATGAATAACATTTAAAATTTAACACCAGCGAACAAAACGCATTATAACATCATATATTGACTCGCACAATTCTTCGTAATACTGTATGGAAATCAACCTGATCGAGCTGTTTATTAATATAGTTTAGTTGATACCATGTTTTACTTGTAATAAAATGTCCGCTGCTGAACACGTGCAGGTTTAGACATGTTTACATCTCTATGGGTTTAGATGTGGGATTCCTTTCTCGCAGTCCTTTTTTTCAGTATAATGCATCATTATTCATCATCATTTTTCTTATTCTTCCATTGCTTACACAGCTAGATGATGCTAGCCTTTCCGGTGTCATAGAAAATCCTTTCCTGCTTGCTAAATGCCTGTCCTGAAATCATGTTCTAGTTAATCAAACAAGCTTTCCTTAGTTCCACTCTAACTCTGCTCCATGTACGCTGAACTTTCTAAACAAAGGCTAACTGAAAAGGTAATGAAAAAGAAAAGTTGAGTCTGACCGTTGCACTTAGCTATAACCACTTCCCAATCTTCATGAACAATTTAGATAGATATTGTTCAATTTGTGAAACAGATGTTCAAGCTGATCTTTGTTAAGAGCAATTATGTAAATATAATTTTAAAGCACTTATCAATAAGTGCTTCACTATTAGGCAGAAATAAAATGTTGTCATAACCCCAAAGTAATGTATGGCAAAAAGGAAGAAACTTTAATCCGTGATGGTGATAGTTAGAGGAGTCACACTTGACTGTAGTCTTAAATTTAAAAACTTCAATGATTTTTAAGTACCTCCTTTCCAATCTCATTAATTCATCATCATGGAAATTCTTTATGGATACTCCATAAATTAGAATATCAACACAGAAAAATAAATAAATCGGAAAACATTTAAAACATTTTCAATGAATTATTCAGACATTTACTTCAATCAGTGAACTGCTTTAGTTGTGTCACATTTAAGTTCAAGTCAAATGTCAGGTCATACCTGTAAAAAAATGGGAACATTTGAAATCAAATTTAGTCTGATCTCGGCAAAGAAAACAATCATTTAGTAAATCTTTCCACTCACCATTGTACTCATTTTTAAAAACAATGTAAAAACAATAACACATTAGATTCATAGAAAAGACTAAAATTTTTCAAAGAAGAAAAAAAACAAACCAAAAAAAAAAAAAAAACAACAACAATGTGAAGCCTTAGCAATATAATAAGGCTTTTCTGTGGGTTTTCTTGATGGTATTAGTTGCAACATGGTTACCCTACAAATGAGAATTCAGTCATGGTATGAATCCTGTTACTTTCCATGCCAAAGCTATGTACAGATGTCAAGACACAATGAGGCACCCAAACACGGTTACCATTGGTTAACCGTGAACTCACTACCCTTTGGGTTTCCAGTTTTCAAATAACATGTTCACATAGTGTTGATCTCGAGGGTCACACAGCTTAAGGATCCCCTGCTATGTTACAACTTAAAATCTAAAGTGAACCCCGTCCCCACCTACATTTCTATACACAAACCTTTTAAAAACTGAATTCGTCTTGTGTGAACATACACCCTTAAAATTCTCCCAAACGGAATTATCTCTTTCCGACTGGCTTCTCTTCTTTTCCATGGCTCTGTTGATGAGCCTTCAGGTTACTTTCTCTGCCAAAGCTCTTCCCGCATGTGGGGCAGGTGTGCCGGCCGGCACTATGCGCCCTTGCCATGTGGGCCTCCAGCTGCTCAGGTCGGTTAAAACTCTCCTCACATTCTCCACAAGCGTGAGGCTTGCGCTGCGTGTGCTTCTCTTTCTTATGTGCTCGAAGCTGCGTCAGGCTGGGGAAAGTGAGGTCACATTCAGTGCAAGGGATCTGCAGAGCTGGCTGAGGAACCGGTTTCTTGTCATCATTTTCTGCTTTATCATCTTCTGCCTTGGGCTCCTGGGCTGATTTGGCTGGGCGTCCTCGTCTTCCTGCTGTCTTCACTTCAGCTGTGGCTGGTTTTGCAGAAGTGTCTTCTGAATGGTTGGTTTCCTCAGGCCCCTCCGCTTCTTCCTCCTTCTTCTTTTGCTTCGCTTTCTTTTCACCGGCTGCTCCGGCCTCAGTTTTAGATGGTCTCCCTCGACGTTTGACGGCGGCACTACCGTTGCAGTGCCGGTCACCTGCGTGGTTCTCCTGATGCTGCAGGAGCTCTGCCTCTTCTTCGAATCCCCCACCACATTTACCACATCGGTAGGTCTTAGTGGAATCCTCTGCCTCCTCACCGTCCATGGGCACGGGGTGCTGGGTCAAACGATGGTTACGCAGAAGTCCAGAGCTTCGAAACATCTCGTTGCATTCTTTGCACACAAACTGACGTTCAGGACATACTTGCCGCCGATGTGTTGTTAATTGTGGAAAGAAAGTGGTATATGTTGAAATATTAAACATAGGCTTACATTTACAATCAAGGCACGTGTAAATCAACAGTACATGGCCATTCTCTCAAACAACACAATGCCATAAAAATTTTATTAACTATATATCGCCTATTTTTGGTAATCCTCAAAAAGGATTTTTTTTCAAATCAAGCATTTTCTGTTTAAATTCATTTAAAACTCCTCTCACCTCTGAGAATGTGCGGAAGCATTCTTGGCAATGTGCACATTTGAAGGGCTTGTCCTCCTTGTTGTGGGTCGACTGATGTTGTGTCAGTTCCTCAGAGGAGGGGAAGGTTCGATCGCACACGTAGCATGTGAACAGAGTGTCGCACTGTTGATGCAAAGACAATAGGCTTGTGAATATACACTGAAGCAAACCAAACTAATCAACAAATCAAACAAAAATGATTTCATGTTTGTATCTATCACTCGTTTCTTGCAAAAGCCCCTGCTCTGTATTTTACAAGCTAATTTTTGTTATTAAATAAATATATTCAATTAAAAATATGGATGGGTAAGGGGATAGAAAATAAAATTACGACTATGGAGATTCCCCGTAAACCATATACGCAAGAACGTGTTTGTAAGTGTGATATATATATATTATATATATATATATATATATATTTATTGGTGCATTAGTTATAATAGTTATATGGTGGCACAAATCATGCTATGTCAGTTCTAACAATTTACTGTTGCATCTACTATGTTAAAAATAAAAGGGAAGCACAGTGCAAATAGGTCCTTCCTCAAAAAAAAAAAAGGCATCTCTTCCACCTGGTGGCAAATTCACAGCTTTCAGTTTGCCAAGTGTGTCAAATAAAGCTGACACCCCAATAGTGGACGCAACTAATATAAGGAATTTACAGAGGAATCTCACATTAACAGAGCATTCAAACAAGTCATTTTGACAGAAAAATCAGGTATTTGGTACATGAGAAAAAAAAATCTGATTTTGAAGCAAAAAATTTTGGCAGAACATAAAGCTCAACAAAATAAGAACATTAGCACCAAACAAATGTAATCAAGTGTAAAAGAGTGAAGCCAGGGCAGTTTATCAGAGTCAGAGAGAACAGGATTTACATTCAGTGAACAGACAGCTTTTCTATTTTATTAGTCACTTGATTTGAGTTAATGGAGATTTCACCTACAAAACAGACATCTGCACACGTCTGTGAAAGTCAGTGGCATTAGAAGAATGCTTTAAAAACAGACACAAAGCAACACATCCTCACTCAATTATGAGAACTGATACTAGCCAACTAAACTGAGAAACCATTCTGGACTTTGACACAGAAGTTGAATATTTGCTTGAGTAGTCTATAATATTGAACATATTCATTTTTGTTTTGATCAATTACATTTATTAATTTAATGTTTTAATCGGAAGCTACTTACAAATGAGGAATATAAAAAGCAGAAGCAAAAATCTGAAGGAGATAATAATACGAGAAACACAAGCAAACATCATCTAGAATAGTCTATTATCTAAAAGTAATATTACTTACAAGTATGACCATATCTATTCAAATCAAACTGAATGCTGTAAATGACTGAATCTCAAATAACCAGAGATATGTGTTCTGGTGCTATCAAAGTGTTGCTTTAGCTAACCTGCTGAAGCTGCTGTTTATACTCTTCCCGGTGACTCTTCTTCATATGCCTTTCCTTGGCTTTCGAGTTGCAGAATGTAATAAAACATTGAAAACACTGCAGGCTTTCGTGCTGGTCTGAATACAGAGAGAGAGGATGACAAATTCAAACACCAATATGGGAGACAATGCTAATTACAAGTTTATAATAAAATATAGTGTAACATCAAGATATAAAAAGGGCCAAAAGCAGTCATAAAAAAAAAAAAAAAAACATTTAAAAGCATAACTTTAAAAAAGTTATGCTTTTAAGTAATATTACTCCCCAAGACTTAAAAAAAAATTATTATATTTTTCCCATCTCAGCTTTTATTTAATTTTTAAAATGCCATTACCATAACACTATATGCAACAGGTGCCCCTTAGAAACATGCATTTAAACCTGGAGGTCTATCCAAATTAATTCCAGCACTAAATCAGTGGTTTTCCTTCATACTCACAAGACTGAATGACAGGAGGTGGTGCATGCTGCCGAATGGAGGTGGTGTAGGTCTCTGTCTTCTCAGAGGGCAGTTCAGCAGGGGCAGCAGCCTCTCCTCCGCCCATTACGATCTCCTCTATATTTAGTATGTTTGAGTCCATTATGAGGGATTACGTGTACGCCTGCTGTAAATGAGATTATAGTCAATTAATCTATGTATACAAATACGGTATAAAAGTGTTAGAGTGTGCTCGTATCACAAAACCCGTCACCCGTTTGAAAGGAGCCACTCAAGTAACGTTAATTAATTAACGCGAGAATGCAACTGAACCGTTTCTACAAGTTTTCAGACAGAAGTTTTGACTGCTGAATAAGAAAAGTCACCTGAGCCATTAAAACATACAACACAGCTGACGTGCTTCAAGTAACATACATTTACCTACCTTTGTTTCACACATTAATAACATAACATTGCAGCAGCCTTAAATATTTGTTCATAATATGAAAATATGGTTTCGTTTTAGAAAACAGAGTTAGGAGACCAAACGTTTCAAATCGCGCGTTTTAGAGCCGCCTACCGTTTGTTCGCATTAACTAAGCTATGCTAAGCTACATGCTACTGGCTAACGAGGCCTACAGGGGCCTTAAGCTTCTGCAAACCAGAGCAATGCTATGTAGCTAACTAGCTAATGTCTTAGTGTACTGATATTAGTCCCACTACCAATGCACCGAATCCGCTGTAAAAGTAAACGTTTAAACGGAGCTATGCGTTTATTTTTTGTTAAGCTGCTATAACGTTAGCCAGTTTCTGAGCTCGAGGTTAAACTTGGTGCAGACTAACAACCAAGTTCGCTGCCCAAAAGCTCTTCAAACAAAGCCCCGAAGGGGGAAACATTTCTATTTTTAAGTTCATTCACTTTCAGTCTTAAAAAATAATTTAGCAAAAATCTTACCTGAAAGAGAATAACCTTTTTGTCCCGGAGGGAAAAGGCATAAACCAGAAATTTATATGAAAATAAAGGGGGCGCAAACGTGTAGACAGTGACCCGCTGTTAGGACTGAAAAAACCTGCATCACGTGCCAAGGCGTCTGCTGTACTTTCCATTGTGTTCATAGGAAAGCAGAACAGGTATCTAGATGGCCTGTTTGTAATGCAAAACAAGTTAATGGCTTCTAAAATGATTTAACACTGTTAATTGTTTAGCCCATATATAAAATAATTGCATATGCACATAAAATTACTATAATTGTATAGGTTAGATATAAATGCATAAACGTGTTTATAACAAGACTGAGCTCATACTATAGAATGTAAAAGCTTTTATTTCATACAAATAGACTGAGGAAGCCTTTACAATGCACAATGAGCAGGAAGTCAGGAATTATTAAATAAAAAAAAACACCACTTTCTAAAAAGACCTTTTCCTTTTAGGAAGTAGAAAGCAAACAATGCATGGGACATGTTCTAATGTTTGCTAGGTTTAAAAAAACAATCCAATTTCAGTAGCAACATAAAAAGGAAATATAACAATCACAATATAACATTCATTATACATCCAAGTGGGCTTAATTTAGTCATTTTTGCACAACTACAAAACCTAGACTAGAATAGATATGGATGGCTCAGGGTTTGTTTCGAGTCATGATGAGCAATAACTTAATGTTTAACTATTGTATTTAAGCAAATGAGTAAAAGTTTAAGTTAAAATGTGCACAGTCTGTACGCCTCATGAAGACCCCTGACTGTGAAACTTCAAGAAGCAGTTGTGGTTTCGAGAAATGCACAGGAAAACACAGCATTTGAGACACCGCACACGTGATGTTCTCTCACAGCCTCCAAAACGGCACCTCCTGGCCTCCTCACCCTCTGCCAGCTGCTCCGGCCAGTGCCCAAAGCCATCATACCTTGTATGCTCATCAGGCAAAGGGGTCTCAAGAACCTGAGAAGGTCTTGAGTTTGTATCTGGACCATGTAGGTTTGGAGCAGGAGGGCAGGGAGGTGATGAGTCTTGTGAGTCAACACCACTGGAGAGAATCAATGCTTTGGCCACCTCCAAACGAAATGCCATAAGTGATAACAGATCTGTAATATGACTGCAATCTTGCTTATACTGTATCCATGCATTTACCAAAACCAGATCGATCAAGTCCCAGAGAACAGACTGCGGCCAGGCGCTGACTGCGGAGTTGGTGCAGGGTGTGCGATAAAGACTTCTCAAGTCACGGTTGAGATTCGCCGCTTTAATCGCTCTCTCGAAGCCGCTGACAAGAGATGTTGAGCGAGGTTTTTCCTTTACCACTGCTGAAAGGATGAATCCATGATGACACCTGAAAAGCTTGAGTTTTCCATCCGAGCTCACAAACTCGTCACCTATTTGCCCTCTTGCCCCACCGACCTTGCCAGCGCTCTGCACACCAGCGTCTAAAAGATGCTCTAGCATAGAAGGTGTAGAAAGCTCTGGTTTGCAAAGAAACACCATCCCTTCGTTTCGCTCCTTACCTCTAGACACCATTTTCTCGACTACATCTTCTCTATTGGAGTCATCTACACTCAAGTTGAAGTCCACAACCAACCCTCCACCATTTATGACAACTGTGTGAAGTAAAGAATGGGTTGGGTGTTTTTGAAAAGGAAGGGGGTATTGGTCTACCCCATAGTTTCCATGTCGCTTCAGTCCCCGACAACCGTCTTGAACTCTTCTGATCAATGATTTTACCTTCCACAAAGGATCTGTCTTTAAGTTTGTGCAGTTATGTGCCTCTTTGTTACTGTCAGCTTCATTACTCTGTCCCGGCTGGTTTCTGTTCCTTTCTTCAGAATGCTGATCAGAAGCTCCACCAGAACTGGCCAGCTTCACTTTACGAGTGAGCTCACAAAACCTTGAAGCCGACATGGCATCGGAGATCAGAGGTACTCGTGTGCAGTCGTCCCAGTAGAGCTTTGTGCTTGGAAACTTTGTGGTAGAAAAAAGACAAAGAGAGATGGAGAAACATATCTCACTTTTCTGAGCAGTTTTGTTTTGGTGACTATCATCTTACAACATACTACTGATTAGACTAAAATTAATAAATTCTATATTTTAAACAATGTAACAATAATGACATTTTCTAAATGAACTATATGAAATTTTTCAATGTAAAAATCATGGGATTTTTTTTTTTTTTTTTTTTTTACACCTTTTAAACCTTGCACTAATGTTTAACCCAGGAAACCTAAATGAGCAATAAAAAAAATAACTTAATTATAAAAGTGGTGAAGCGGCAGGTTTTTTTTTCAGGGGACTTGACAAATTCAAATAATAGTGATAAAAACATTCAAAACAGTATAAAGTAAAAAAAAAAAAGATTCAAATTATTTAATAAACCGTTTTAGAATTGTGCTTTATCTGACTATTTAAAATAATTTTTCCATGACTGAAATATAAAGGACCATGGTTTGTCACCATCTTTTGGGAGTGACCCATTTTTCAAATGTTGTCATATACTAACCTTTAGAGTTCCCATTGCAATGTGGATTCCCACATACTGTGCAACCTCTTTTTCTGTAACAAGGTTTGGCAGTTTTGATATCCCCCTTGTGCAAACAGCAATTTCTTTCCACGTGTCCAAACTAAAATATTGATTAAAGTAGTTAAAAGGCTTCCCGTTGAGCTGCCTCTCTGTTTTTGTGTGCCTTGTTAGGGAGCCAGCCACATTTCTAAAATATAGAGAAAAAAAACAGCTGTTAAAGACTGCTGAGTCATAGTAATTTGGCATTCCTAGTATTTTATGTTATGCCGACAATACTCACGTTTTCTCACTTGAATCACATCTCTCTCTGCCATTTTGATGTACTGTACCATTACTCTGTATTCCATGGTAACAGGACATCACAATAGTTTCAGCTTCTGGTTCAGAGTGGACATTATCGGCATCATCCGTGTCTGAATTCTCCGAAAGGAATTCTAAAAAGCCTTGAGTTCTCTGCTGTTCAGAATTAACATCACCTACGAAAACAATAAAACACATTCTCAAACTAAGCTCACAGGACAGACCACACATTAAAGTATTAAACTTTCTATTCTTTTATTTACCCTCTTCAGATGTTGTGTATAGATGCTGAACGTCCATTTGAACTGAACCTACCCTGACTTCATCACATTCTTCAATTCCAGATGAAGCCCCTACAGGTGTTAGAGTTGGGAAGTTATAGGTGGGACATTTGAATGATTACATACACACACACACACAAAAAAAACACACAAATGTATTTAACATTGCAATTAAAAGTGCAATGATGTCTCTCACCTGTAAATTCCCCTGAATTCAAGCACATCTGATCCGCTTGAGGAGGCTCCACTAAATGCTCCTTCTCTTCCTCCTTAACAGGATAAAATATACATTGCTTGCTGTAGGACTGCAGTGGTACTACATGAGAGTCTGAAGATGTGCCATCTCTGTTCTTGTCTGAAAGAGGAATAGAAAATTAGCCAAAAAATTATGAAAAAGACAACTGATTTTGTACACAATTTTGGGTTTTGCAAGATTTTGCAGATAAGCTGCTCCAACTATTTTCCTGATACAACTATAAGAACAGAAACTAATATTTTTTCCATTTAAATAATTTAGTTAAAACTGACCTTGACATGCAACACGGTGATGGATGGGCTGAAGTGCCTGAAACATCTCAGTTGTAGTCAAGTGGTCTTCAGCTTTGACAAAAAACATTTGTACTCCACGCATCGCACCACTCTCAGAAGAAATCAGACTATGAAGAGCCAGATTTGAAGAACGTTCTTCTATCTTCACATCAGATGATGTGTTTGCTTGAATGAGAACATTAGGTAACTCTGATACATAATACATATACTGTAAACATTACATGACACAATATATACTCAATACTCTCTAAAAGGATTTAAAAGTTAATACTCAAATGTAAAGGACAACATCTGAAGAATCTGGAAAACATGCAAAAACACTCACCCTAGTCCGACTACGAGTGTTTGGATTTTCCATATTTCTCTCACGAGCAGTCAAGAATTTTTCCAGTATGATTCCAGGTGAGCTGCCGTCTCGAACCAGCTCTCTAGATTCTTCAAATGAACCGTCTTCAGAGTTTACGATATCCATTACACTTGTGGTAACAGAGTCCAACTCAAAAACGACCTGTTCCTCAGGAGCCTCCTCGGAAGACGATGGTTGACCAGTTTCAGAGGCATTAACTTCATTCATGTCCTTTTCTTTGTTCTTTTCCTCCAGAGTATCAAGTACACACAAATGATAGAGAACTTGGCATTCTTGTGGATCCTTATTTCCTTCCATGTCCTTCGTACTTCTGTTTTCTGTGCTAGTCTTTCTTCCAAGCGGTTTCTTGCCCCGGCTTCTTCCAACTCCTTTCTTACCTTTTGTCACAGAATTTTCTCCCATCACTCTTTTATTATCATCAACTCGACGAACAAGTACCTCCTCTTCTTCTTGCTTTATCTCTGGCTCAGTAAGAACATTTTGAGTCAATGCTACACTGGCATCTTTTGCAGTCTCTTGAGACTGAGAACATGAATTGCTCACTTCACTCTTATGCTCTTGAGAGACACCCGAAATGTTACCTATCTGAGTGTTATGGTTGTTATCTGCA